>NC_055971.1:12460514-12775514 GCF_018492685.1 Alosa sapidissima | reverse complement strand
CATTACAACGCGAAGCGTATTCCCATTGTACACTCATTGTACAAGTTTTTTGCCTTGCCCGTCTCTTTTATTGAGCAATGCACTCAATGTTGCATTTAACGACCTAAGGTGGGGTCTAGCGCATTATCTAAAAATCGCTATCGCAGACTATCTAAAATGCATTACGCCACTGACCTAGAAAAACCTGGTCTAAAGCGAGAGGCGCACCTGAAGCACAGTCAAAGATGCAAGTCCTCTGCAGGGTAAATGTCCTTAAGTTTTTCATTCAGTCATTTGAACATTATTGGGGTAAGTGTTGCTTTCAGACTATGTTTTTCGATGGTAACCCATTGTCAGTCAATAGTGAAAGTAATTGACTATGTAGAACTGTTTCGTCGTTGTTTAGTAAAGCATGGTTTAGTGGAATACCTGTTCCATACAGTCTCGCATGCAAGCAGACTCCTTCAAAGTCGCGCCGCTTGCTGTTAAAGGGAATGACAGATGTCACTCTCATTGGTTTAAAGGATGTTACACCCAAAACGCACCCATGGCTGCCTAAGAAACATAAGACACACAGAAATACAGATGCACACACACACACACACACACACACACACACACACACACACACACACACACACACACACACACACACACACACACACACACTTAGGAGAAGGACACAGATAAGGTACATAGCCTACAATTACCAGTAGACCTGAACACCACATAATGTAATAGTTATGTGTAGGGGGTGTACTGTGTGCAGTCATTGAAAATAGGTTATTTTGTATGTTCTTCACAGAAAATGAGCCAAGGCCAATGAGTCTGAGTTTGAAGAAATAATAAATAGCATCATTTTTCTTTAAGCAAACATTGAAAACGGGTCCCTCAGACCCGAACACCTTAGAAGGGTTAAAAGTGATGCGTGAGTGAGCATTACATCTCATATCTGCCTCTCCTTCATTCCTCCATCCTCCTATCATTCCTTCCTTGTTTCCTACACAAAATGAATTAGAATGAGGAGAGGACAGGAGGAAGGGAGTGAGGGAGGGAGGATGGACAAATAGAGAAGTGATCTGCACCCAGACAGAACCAGGCCATATTATAGTTAATCTCAGCTAATCATAATGACAAAATACAGAATAACATAAACAACATAAATGGCTCCAACACCCCTTATTGTACAACGTGCAATTATAATGTCATGCTCTGCAATCATCCCGTGGGTATTTAAGTATTTTCTCTGGTAAGATACATTCAGTTGAGGTGCAGTCTGTAAATGAGAGCTGCTTTTCTATTCTTAGTTCACAGAAACTTTAGATCTCTGTTTACTCTGCTTTATGAGATTATAAGTACATTTAGAAGAACCATGGCATTCTCACGTGAATCAGATCAGATTGCATACAGATTTTGATGTCAGCTGTTTGGAAATATAAGTGCCAGGGACATATGGCAGGTTCCCTCACCATGCGATGCGGTGCTGTTTTTGAGGTGTAGCGCCACTGATACATACAGGTGGTTTGGATTTCCATATTCATAATTTTATCAAATCATCAACAGAATGAGGGCATCCATCACACGAGGACAGCTGTTTGAAAGACAAAGCCGGATTAACCGAGCGTCGTTATCTCTGGAACACATCACGGTCGACTTTTGAAAATATTAAACTTTAAAAATGTCATCCAATACAGCACTCTAAATGCAGTTCATACTGTGAAAGGTCACCTTTGGAGATTTTTAAGCCCGTCTGATATATTCAACAGCAGATATGTAATATCAAAAAGATCATTATACTGATAAGCTTGGACCATTGTTGTGTCTGGTCTGTTTGAATATCAGATGGTTCATTATCGCGCCATAACACATGTACATAGCATACTGCAGCCTATTAGTTAATAGTAGTTCCCATAATGCAATGAACTGATAGAAACACAGATTGCCTGATCAAACAGCGTTATTTTAGTGATTAGCCAGCCTCTGGTTGATTAGATAGACTCACAATCTGGCTCACAATCTGGGTTAGAGAGATCCACTTGACAAAAATGTAACATATCTGCAGTTAAATGCAACCATGGAATTAGCAGAAGTAAAGGACTACACTATCCCCTCAACAGAACAGGTGTCTGACTGGGGGGCCTATGGAGGTCCTCATTTCAGTAAGGCTTGCACTTTATAGGACCCGATACAAAAGAGCGCAGTGTGGGACTAGTGCGGGCGTAGCTGGGAAGAAACATTTGTGTGGGTGAGAAGGAGGACACAAGTCGTGGGGCTTTCGCAAATTATAAGTATATGTTTAAAAAAGAAGCAAATGCAGAGCTGTGTTGTTGAAGTACAGAATGTTAGTCATGTTTACACAAGAGCAGAAAGTAGCTATCCAGGTTTGGGATACAACAAATGGCATAGTTATTTTATTAGTGGACAGGAGTGGGACAGAATCCTATTGAAGCTTGCTTGAAAAATCCATCCCGGCCATCCCTGCCTCTAAGGCCGATGGTAAGATGAAGTACATGCTAGACAGTCTAGTTTAGATAACAAGAGCAATACAATCAGTAGACCAAGCAGATTTAGTGTCAGTGAAGATCATTAAAAAAAATTTCCTATTACAAGTGTGTATTGCTGCACAGCTGAGCTATGATGAAGCGGAGAGAACAAACAATCAGTATTTACTTGCAATTCAACTGATGTAGGTGTGTTTTGTTCTGCATGCAGTATAATCACTCAGTTGAACTCTTCCCTGAGTGCACCGAGAGAAGTTAATGACTTTATGACAAATGTTTCATTATTGAATAAATCTCTCCTTTCTTTCTCTCTCTCACTCTTTCTCGCTCTGTCTCTCTTCCTATCTCTTTCTCTCTCTTTCCTCCCTCCATCTCTCTCTCTCCCTGTGTTTATGTGAGTGTGCTTGTATATAATAGTGTCAGCGTTTACAGTGCTATAGGCCATGACTCATGATATGTCATCTCTGATTGCCTTTCTGCCTCTAGAGCAAATTCAATCGATCCTATCTCACCTCAAAAGGTTCACAGCGCGTGCTCAAGGAATCAATCTTCAGTTGGTCTTCAGACGTTCAACCAAGCCCGGGGAAATATTTGAAGCCCGCCGTGCCATCTCCAGTCGCCCCAGACATTAGCATACACTTATCAACAGTATTGAGCTATGAACTCATGTTAGCTCAACTATGCTGCATGGCTCTGATGTGACTGCTAGATGTGCCGGCATCATCACTATGCCATGCTGTTTAAGACCAGACTCTAACTTGTGCGGTCAGACTGGACTGGGCCTTGTAGCTCCGTCGATACCAGAGCTGTACATGTGAGAGAAGGCCAGGAATGTGTCAAAAATGTGACATATGGTCGTTAAATCGATTTTCTCTCTGAATGAGCAGGGACAGGTGTGACAAGGCCAGCATGACATTATTATGCTGTGCCAAGCCTTGTTAGAGAGCCGGTCTAATTAAGATATGACTTTTTTTAAATTCTCCATTGACAGATGCAATTCCAAGGATTGAGCGGCCTAGCTGCTAACCTTTAATGGTCCTTTCAAATGCATCTGCAGCTCTGGAAATTGACGTTTAAAATTCTTAGTCCTGCAGGTAGCCACAAGCAATATTGTTCCATGCAACTACATTAGCTTAGCTTTGCCTAATCCAAATGAACAGGGGGGCTGATAATGGGTGACTCAGCAGTGGCTTTACCCCTTCACTGGCCTAGAACTAATTCTCTGATGTCAACTGGGAGAGGGCTTACCAATTGCATAGTGACCCTGCAAAAGAAAGAATTGATACATGATCCCATAACAGAATATAAAGCAATTGTTTTTATTATTATTTTTTCATTATTATTCTGCAAACTTATTTGTAACCACCGACAGCAGGAGTAACACTGCTCCAGGGAGAAATCAGGTTTTGACACGGCTTTTCAGAATTCATTCAACATATGACGCACTCTCGTGGGGGTTGGCTGGTAAGCTGTGCTCTCTAATCAGCTCAAATGTTGTTCCGAGTTGTTACCGGGGGCCAGGCATGAGTGCAGAATTTGAATGGAGCAAACTTTTGTTTGTGTGTGCGTGTGTCTGTGTGTGAGTGTGTGTGTGTCTATGTGTGTGTGCGTGTGTGTGTGTGTCTATGTGTGTGTGCTCCACTGTGTCTCTGTGTTCGGGAACAGAACAGCGGAGTGTGTTTTGATAGTATCCGACACTGGCTCTCCAGTGGCCCTGATCTGGCCCATATCTGAACAAGATAGTTAAGCTGAAACTTCTGACGGCAGCAGAGCTTAACTTCTACATCCTTAAAGTTTGAGAGCCACTTTTCCCCACTTTTTGCAGTATCTCTCGCTTTGACTGCCTCCTGTCAGAAAGACGTGTCTTTATAACGATGAAGATAGATACCATTGTAGGATTGGAGCAGCGGTCTTTAAGAGAGGTGTGCTCCCCTCTCTCTCATCCATTTCCTATGTACCTGGTACCCATTTTAGCGCTAACTGGGTACCCAGTTAGACATGCTCCCACGACAATGACGTTACGTAGTGCAATGCTGCATTCTAGGTGCACACCGGCCATGTCACAGACTTCATTGTATTTTAGCCATGTGTCAGTGTATCAGTGTAGCACCAAAACTAGTCTGAAGCTGTTACTATAAGGTAAGGAGTTATAATGTGTTGCTTGTTTGTTTGTTTGTTTACACCGCTAAAATAAAATCTGCTTCGATCTGTTTTGGAAATCTTTCCCAATATGAGTGATATGTTTATATTAATGTAAAATGTAATGTAATGTAAACAGTTATCATATTTATATCATACAAAATGGTTGTGTTAATTGCTGTTTCCCTCTGCTAACATAAAAAATACACAATTACAATTACTACTGATAAATAGAGTCTGAACATGGCAACTAATTATATTTTTCTGTTACTTTTTTAATCTGTACTGCACACGTTAAAAGTAATCAGAATTTATATATTCAGTTTGCAGTTTGTTTATTAAATGTGTTTACCTCTGGCAATACGCACTCAGCTCACAGTTAACATGTGAGAGAGAGAGAGAAAAAGAGATTAACTTGCATGGTTGGATATTTACCAAACGAATTAAATTGCACACTTTGCTCACGGACATGCCGCTAGGCCTCCACCTGAGTTCTTTCCAACGCGCCACCTCTCTTGTGACGTGACGGGCCCCTCGTGATTCGTACTGCCCCGGAGCAGAGCGCTTCTGGCACGACCAAATCATTCACAGACAGCAATCAACTGGGACGGGGAAAAAATAAATAAAAATTAAAAAACAGGAGTGAGCCAAAAGTGCTCCTCCAGTGCCGCTGATGATCTGAGCCTGCAGACGTCTACATTAGCATCTCAGGAGCACCAGAAAGGAGAGGAGAGGAGAGGAGGGCGACGGGTCTGTCTGGGTGAAATATTGCCTGCAGGGTCGTTGCCGTAGTCATCATGAGTGGAGAAATTGCCTTGGTGTAAGTGTCAGTTAAGACTGAACTCTTATTCTCGTGGTATAGGTGCATGTGAATGTGTGTGTCTGTGTGCATGTGTGTGTGTGTGTGTGTGCATGTGTGTGTGTGTGTGCATGTGTGTGCATGTGTGTGACATGAGAGCTCTGCCAACCCATGTCCCTTTGTGTAATCACTTCCACCACACCATACAGCACAAAGATGTCACCATCATAACATTTGGCTTAACAATGACGCCATTTTGGCTTGCGTCCAAGGCAGGAAACAAAGGCACAACACACATACTTTATATGGTGTCAAATTAACTATGCAGACAGCATGCACATCCACTCACATCTCTAGCCCTCTTTAACAATTACAATACATGACGAACACCCGGACTAACCTTCCAGCTCCCACCCCTGCCTGCACTCCGTGGGAGCCCTTGTTTGATGAACTTTACTGGCACCCTTCTAAATGCCATCAGCCTCTCAACATTTTCCCTCAACAGTATGTGATCCATTAATGCTGGCCACCGCACCGTCTGGTGTGGCTACGTCCACTGATCCAGGAACAGGCCTGAGCCACCTGACCTTCCTCAGATTGTGTTGCATGCATTATACAATACTTCCTGGCATATGTGATGACTTTATAATAGTCAAGGCACGGATTCATTTCACGCTTACAATGAAACGCAAATGTGCACATATGTTTTATTCTGCTTTGCTTTGCTGAGGGTGAGGGTTACATACAGTAGGTGGTTCCAAACATTGGTGTTATTTATGTGAAGCAGATGCATGAAATTGTAAGTAATATGTTCTCTGGTAGCATACGTTGCTCGAGATTAGTTAGTGTTTGTTGTTTCTTATTTTGTCTATACCTTAATTATGTACAACAGAATGTTCTCATGTCCCACTGCTTCACGCCGGGGTCCTATTTGCCCTGTCGGTACTTATTTTCCGATAATGACCGACGGACAATATATCATCCCCAACATTATGCATTGTAGAAAAGAAATGGAGAGTTTATGTTACAGTTGGCATATATGTTAGCTACATTAAACACCGAATTGAGTTGAGCAAATGGCCAACAAAATTATAAAGCCGTATGTGAATATTGTGAATTATGATTATGAAATTATAAAGCCAATTAGTCATTGAACATTATGAATGTATCACCCAAAGAAAATAAATCGGGCTAAGTGTAATGGGCAAAACAAATTTCTACTTGCATTAGCCAAACAGGAAACGTCCAAAGAGAGAGAGCCAATACCTGTTTGCTAATTCTTTTGCTTGAGGTAAGCATGAATTAGCTCTTTCAATGTTGGCCTGTTTGCGGAGCGCTAGCTGAAATGATTTGCTGTAACAAAGCATTCATTTGCATGGCTGTTCCGACATGTTGCAGATGGGCAGGTTCATAAGAAGCTCTCTCTCTCTCTCTCTCTCTCTCTCTCTCTCTCTCTCTCTCTCTCTCTCTCTCTCTCTCTCTCTCTCTCTCTCTCTCTCTCTCTCTCTCTCTCCCTCTCTCTCTCTCTCATGCATAATGAGCCCACTGCTGACAAAGATGAGTGTTTGCATTAGTGAGCGCCGTATGGATGACCTGTCTGCTGGAGGCCACACTGCTTGAAGGCGTACACACGGTGTCTCCTAATAGCGTAAATGCTACCGAGATTGAGGCTGTTTCCAGCTGATTACAGCAGTCGATACGACTGATTAAATTGACAACACCTCAACACAAGGCCATCTCTGTTTATAGAGTTTCTCGGGAAAAGCAAACCCTCTAATGTAGGGCAACGATAATTGAAGCACATTTAAACACAAAGCTGTAAAAACATGGTGAAAAAGTCAAATGCAACAAGTCACTTGTGAATAATATGCAATAAATAGGTCAACCACATTCTAACAGGCCCAGCATTAATGTAGATAGAATCAGAAGAGAGGTACAATACTTATAGTATTGAGGTGAAGTGATTGTGATGAGACTGTAATGTATGTGAAAGTATGTGAAAGCCTGTTGAAAGCTACCCCCCCCCCCAAACAAAACACTACATTCTGAGTGTGTGATAAAGCAATGCATTTAATGTTGCCTGTCTTTCTCCGTCTCTCCATCTCTCCGTCTCTCTCTTCTCAATCACAATAATGCTTGGCGACAGGAAAGCACTTGATTGATTTTGTGTGGCTCCTTGTGTCTCCTTCAAGGCGAGATCCTCCCAGACTGATAACAGTGCAGACTAATGAGCACTTGTTTATTCTTCCGCGTTGCATTTGAAAAGCTACTGACATCTGGCAGAATTGTAACAAAAGCCGCGCTGACACATAATCAGGTGTGGTATTCTGACTGTCGGCATTCAATTTGTTAGTTGTTGTGATGTTTAGAGGGGAGGTTTGTGTGTGTGTGTGTGTGTGTGTGAAGAGAGGAAACACCATGTGGCCACACATATTGTGTCCAAAAAAGTTAATTTAATTTAACTGTCACCGTTTTATTTGACAGGTTGCAAGGAATGTCATCTGGATTCTGACATTTCATTCGTGTAATGAGGTGTTTTGTTTTCATTTGCGTGTGGGAATGTGTGTTTGTGTGTGGTGGATACACTGAACGCTTGCAGTTTCATATTATGCTAATTGATTGATAGAGCAGATGTCGGTGAAACCAACGAGGTAGTTATAGCGAATTTTATGATAAGTACAGTATGTGGTCCCTTCTTCTCATAAAAGGCTTCTCATGAGTACATTGTACATTGTACACTCTGTACATCTCTGTTGGTAAACAATACCTTGGACTGAGCCTCTCTTGAAGGCATGCAATAATAATGTAGATGAATCAAGACAGGAAGGATGTCAGATTGATATAGTACACACTATGGTGGTATATTAGCAACATTGCTGTGGTTTTAATTTATCTCACTCTTGATTGAAGCTGACGTACAAACTTGGCCCCATGAACATCCAGTGGAAAAAAAATGAAAATAATAATAATAAAAAATAAAAAAAACTGAAATAGTCCTCATGGGCCCATAACTGCCAGTGGTTTGCGGCGGTGATGGATTTCTTCAATGCCTTCCCACAGATGTTATGTAATTGTTAGCCGGGCCTTCCCCCTGGGGATGCGGGGAATAGGATGGGGATAAGTGTCACATTTCAGACGAGTGGGAAGGCGGGTAATCACCAGGCGGATGTGCTCGCCATGCTGCCTTCTTCTCACCGTGGCAGAGGAGGATAGGAACGTACAGTATATGGGTGTGAGATGCAGTGAATTAAACATGGTAGCACTTTTAGTCCTACAGTTGGACTATTTTACTCTATTAAATGGATTTAAAAAAAAAGAAAATCTGTTTCATTTTGCATCTCTTTGCAAATCTGAGTTCAGTGTCAGCTCTTAGCTGAGCCTTCTATTACATTAGGTGGAACTTAGTACTACAGTGATATACTTTAGCTGGTCAGTCCAGGATAGCATGAGGTCCACCTTTCAAGTAAAATATATGATTTCCTCATGGGAGTGTCTCTCATGATTAGGACTGCTCACACTCTCTTGTGCTATCGAGGATACTGAAGGTAAAGTCGCCTTTAGGAGGGAAAGAAATGGAGAGAAACAGAAAGACTGATGGAAAAAGAGAAGAAAAAAGAGCATACATGCTTAACATTAGCTTGGCCTCAAGGCGTAGCTTTGAGCTAGCATTCCTTCGCACTTAATTACGTATATGCCTTTTGAGTTGAGAAAAAAGAATGAATATTCATGGGAATACAGACTCACATGAAGCCACAGTTTGCACATTTTCCTCCTGTCGTTTCTAACCATGCCTTGCAGAGGACTTTTTTCAACTCCCCAACAAATCTGAATTCTCAGTGCAGATATTCTAGTCAGACTGATAGTGGATCTTTGACAGGGATCTTCTTCAGTGTCTGTGCCTTGCGTCTCACATTTCTCCGTCGTTTTTTTTTCACCACCATCATTTTGATCCTCGCCACGTTGATGTCTTTCTGAGAACCCCATAAGCTCAAGAAAAGGCACAGATGCATGCGGAGAAGAAAACACATCCTTTTGCTTTGCCAAATTTTTTATCACTTTCTTTGACAGGTCTGTCCTCGGGGAGAGACATGAAGCATAGAAAGAAAATTCCCTGTACAAATATGCCATTATCGATTTATTACCAAGGATTAGGACTATATCACTTCTAATTATTTTTAAATAGTGAACCATTTTAGAAAAGCATCACAAAATGGTTGTTCTGGATTTCTGGAATATTTCATTTTCTCCTTTCCTCTCCTTTTTGTGGCTGTGTGGACAGTGTATACAATATGTTGTTGTCCACACTAACGCTTTTAAGATTTTGGCTCTAAAGAACCATGCTTCCATGTGGAGATGTGTAGGTGGTATTTCCTGGCTCTACAGAGAACCATGGTTCCACGAGGAGATTCCTTGAGATCTTCAGTATTGGTAGTTGTTCCTCTACTTCAGTTTGTGTTGCTCAGTTAGAAGAGGAAGGCCCTAAACAGCCTGAGGTCATATATTGGTTCACAGTTAGCAGGCAGGCTGGTGACCTATAAACAAGCTTTACCATAGGGCATACTGGTAAACATGACTGATCATAATAAACATGACTGATCATAAGCTTTATCATATGGCATACTGATAAACATGACTGATCATAAGCTTTATCACATGGCATACTGGTAAACATGACTGATCAGTGAGTAATTGTACACAAGGAATAAATATTGTTTTGTATGGAGTCGGTGCAGGAGGACTGAACACAAGAAAATACAATTTCCAGAGGGCATACATTATCTTAATAACTACTTTCCTTACTGCGAAAGCTAATTTAGTTCCAGCTTCTCTCTTTTACCATTTCTTTATTATTTCCTTATCTGTAATAGATAGCATGTATCACACATAATAAAACATTATAACCCAAAACCGAATAATGGTTTGTCCTACGATGAGTGGCATTTTCCCTTGAAGCGTTTATGTGCAGGCAACCATGTATATTTTAAGATTTGCATTATCGGGAGTAAGGAAACATCATAAATCATGTTTGCTTGAGTGCAATATGCATTCAGTGCCATTTCCCCCATCAGGTTGTTTTATTATTCATAAATTCATACTCACACATATGTCAAAGTTCTGCAGTGTGAGGTGCCCATCAGACATTGACCCTCTCCTGCTGAATAAGGTAAGCATGCACATCGGCAGAGAGGGAGGACATGTGACTGGTGGTGCTCTGCATGGAGCTGAAGGTGAATTGATTTGGACGCTGGGGTTTCAACTTGGCTTAGCGGAAGAGAGTGGTTCACACCTATCGTATCCATGGTCACCCGCCTCCTCAGTTAGCGTTTCATAACATCCTCTGTTAGCAATCTGTTACATCTCCATCTATTTGCATGTTATTCATGGGTATGCTTACTGACACATTCTGTAAACTGACAGATTCGGTGTGTGTGTGTGTGTGTGTCTATGTCTGTGTGTGTGAGATGGGTCTTCCAACAGCGGTAAAAAACAAAATATGTATATCAGAGGTGGGGTTGCTGTGAAATGTTCCTAAAAATGAGGTACACAAACACTCCTGCATTCACACACACATTACACGGACACACACACACACACACACACACACACACACACACACACACACACACACACACACACACACACACACACACACACACACACACAAACATTACACTGACACACACACACAGAGAGAGAAAGAGAGAGAGAGATTCACACTAGGCTGAGTTGCTAGAGGAAGGACTTGAGTTAGCGCTGTCAGGATGGATTGACAGGTCTTGAGCATTGCTGGGCTGATAATGCTTCATTAGGTCTCTCCTGGCTGACACCCCTGGTAGCTCTGTGCTCCCGAGTGGCAGGCAGGCAGGCAGGCATCTCCTACCAGCTGCATGGGCACAGAGTGCACAGAGAGGCATTACTATGCAGCCCCTCGCCCCCTCCTCATCACTCTCTCCGTCCGCTTTTTTCTCTCTATATCACTTTCTTCTTTTAAAATCTTTTTTTCTCTCTTTCCTGTCTTTCCTCCCATCTCGTTTTCTCACTCCCTCTTTTTTCTCTCCATCACGTTTCTCAGTCTCTCTTTCTCCTCCGATCATTCTCTCCATCACGTTTCTCAGTCTCTCTTTCTCCTCCGATCATTCTCTCCATCAGGTTCCCACTCCTCTTTTTAATGTGTTTTCTCTTTCTCACTCCCTTTCTCTTCACTGTTCTTCACTCTCCTCCCTTTACCCTGCTCCTTCCATTCTTGAAATGACCCTGTGATGAGTAGGACTGTAAGTAGTCTTCAGGGATGGCTTTTAATGTTCCTTCTTCAGCTGTCTGTTGAGTATGTTTTTCCTCATTTGTCAGTGCAGTTCATGAAACAAACAACTTGCTTTGAGATTTCATGAGTTCAAAGGCAATTCTTTTTTCCCCTCTAAATAGTATGATAAAAAAATGGGGGTTCTTGTCAGTAAACTCTCAAATAAATATTTGCTCAAGTACAATCAAGGGGTTTTGCAAGGCTGTTAGATCACTTACAACTTAGTTTGAGAAACATTAAAGAACTGAGTGTGTTCATTTGTGAAATAAGCATTTGGTTGCCATGATGGCTCATCATGCAAATCAATTACATCTACCTTATTACATTTATTACCATAATATCACACACTTTGTCATGTTTCCAGACAGCATGCTAACACATGCTAAGCTCCACAGATTTGACACATTAGCATTCTGTGTGCTAGTAGAAGAAGATGCTCCCAATGTTTTCATTCACACTCGTTTCAGACTAATCCAGATGAGTTGCCGTTGCCACGGCTCTTCATCGTCGATCTGGGCCTCTCAAATAGCATTAGCAATAAGGGCTGGGACACCACTTATCCTTGGGAAGGAGAATTAGGCGTTCAATCATCTTGAATTGGTATTGTGCTGCGCTGTACCATCGACTGTCATGAGCTGAGCATCTGTGTTTCTCGTGCACTTTTACACCCCTCTGTTACAGTTTTAATTATAGTCCATTATTCTCATTTATACTGATTGTTCCTTTCAAGAGCATGCTTGATTAATACAGCTACCACTGTGCCCCCTCTGTTTTCATCATTAATTTAATTCAAACATTTTACAATCTATTATCTATTAAGCGCTGATATTAATCGGACTGCAGTTCATGCTAAAAATGAAGGATAGGGTCATAGTTTTGGAGTACATTTAGGAAGTGTTGTATAGTACATTATAAACATCTGTCGGTAGTTGTGGTAACAGACACAGTAATAGATGAGAAAAACAGACAGAGTGACTACACAATTTGTGCCATCTAGAGCAGAATGTGATTTGCCAACCCACAGACATGGCTATTCTAGCATTTTTATTCTAGCACTCCTTTTGGGAGTTGCATGCTTGGAATTGCACACGTGTAGATGTTCTTTTTAGTAATGTGGGCAGAAAGGTATTAAAGTTTGCCTGTGTTAAAGATAGTTATCTTCTCATGGTGTGAGGCCGGGTCACTTAATACCATGTCCTCTGATTTACAATCCCATTGGGTTTATTTCCAAGAAACACACAGAAGGTAGTAGTAGTAGTAGTAGTAGTAGTAGTAGTAGTAGAAACTTAAAGTAACGACTCACTGAAATGGAAAAAAACGTTCTGTCCCATTGTTGAATATCATTAAAATAAAGAAAATGCCAATATAAAAAAATTAACCTTTTTATGTTATGTTATCCTTGTTTGCACCTTTTAACAGAAATATTCTAAACTAATATCCTACTCCCCTACTACAAAATTGTGTTTATGATGATGCGTGGAATTCTTTTGATAGCTCACCTGGCCCTTGAAGCTATATGTTAAATATTTATATTGGTTTGATTGCTGCAATCCATGTAAATGTGGAAGCCCTCCAGAAAACAAATTCCCTGTGAACCTCATAAGGTATACAGTCCATATGCTGTAGTGATATGAATTCCAGTGGTATACTGTATATGTGAGTAGGAGTTTTCATTAGAACATGCTGAAGAGATTCCATCAACTCAAAAGTAACACAATAACACAACAGAACCAGTGGGAGAAGGGGGTGATGCATCATTCAAAGACAAGCCAAGACTGAGTGAATCTCTGGGTGCCCTGGAGCAATGCAAAAATGCTTTTATTTAGCCCGAGGTGCATGACATCATCTGGCCTGCACTGGGGGACTGGTGCCTACCCACAGCCAGGTGACAGACCACATCCCAGCCTGTCACCATGTCAGCAGGGAATTGTTTTTTTTTTTTTGTTTGTTTGTTTTTTATGAGGTTCAGTTGAGTACACCAGTCCTAAAGAAAATAAACCTAAAGTAGAATCATATATACATTTATTATACACAACATTTTAATATAAACTATGTGTCTGCATCCATCAGTCCCAAAAAGTCATATGTACATTTTGTTTATGTATCTCAGTAGGTATAATAATATAAATTGTATGTAATATTTGTTTTAGTGGCTACTTAGAAATAGAGAATTGCCTCAGAGGATGGCAATGGTGAGCCATACTTGTTGTGGTGCATGGAAGTAGCACTCGATGCTGCACTAACTTGTCCATATCGTACTCTACCTTGATTGTTTCCCTTGTGGGTTTCCCTTTGGTTAAAAAGCGTCAGCCAAATGTAATGTAATGTAATCTACAGCAGGCCCAGAGTCACGAGGGGGCGTGAGGGGGCATCGCCCCCTTAAAAAACAACCCCGTCCCCTAGTTATTTTATGTACAAAATAATAATTAATCTTATTTCAAAACATGTGCATGGCCCTACTCAATTTAACACAACTCTTAGATCCAACGTGACAGTCTCAAATCCATTTGATTTGAGGTGCAGAGGAGCTAGAAGTTCTAAAATGTATGGATTCTAGTAAACGTTAGGCTGCTGTCCAGTTACTGTTATAGCAGAGCCTATTATTAGACATTCTCTGGTTATAGTGAGGTAGCACTAGCTGTCCAGTTTTAAAAAGGATATCCGAAAATGGATTACAAAAGGGATGTCATGTTAATGTTTTCACATGCTCATTTGAAATGTTCATGATAATGACATTGGAAAAAAAATATGCTGCTAGCTGCACTAATGTAGGCTAGCCTACTCAACTCAACAGAATTTGAATGTTCAAAGTTTCACGTAGCCCACCTGTGACATCTAAAGACATTTCTGCTCGCCGACTCACATCAGTATTCCAGCTGACATTTCGGACGCACCTATCTGCGCTCAGAGAATGATGTAAATGTCATAAGAACGAAGCCTAAAAATAAAGGCGACAGTTGGTTTTTCTACAACATGCGCCTAAGGAGACACATTTCGCCTTAGGGATCTACAATGATATCAGGGCCTCTACGGAAATTAACTGATGGATACCTGATAACTTTAATCCCTGAAAATTATATAGGCTATATATTGTTTTTGGTAAGGGGCAGCTCAGCCAGAGAGGGCAGACGAGCAACTTTAGCCCTACCTTGCAAGCAATATTGCTTATTTTAATATTTTTCTATTGCCAGCAAATTGACCTTTACTTTTGTGGCGTTGCGTTGGAACTATGATAAAGTTATTATCAGAGGTTCAAATAGTATTGGGTTTTGTCGGTTCTTGTGCGTACTGGCGGCGATCTGTGTGCGTGTGTCCGGAATCAGTCAGTTAACATTGGTCATATAGTGTTATCCAATTGTGTGCCGTGAGATTTCCAAATGCATCCCCTCAAGTTGGGCCATTACATTATTCGTGGCCAGACCCTTAATCTTCCAGACTTGGGTCTGGAATCTCCAGGCTACATAAAAAGCACACAAAACACAAAACAAAGAAACAACATCAAGACACATTAAAGGAACCATATGTAAGATTGTGGCCAAAACTGGTACTGCAATCACTTTCAAATTACTGTAGAGCAGTGTATCCCCTCCCCCTCCCCCTGACTCGAGGTTGCCAACCCAGATGCCGAAACACTACTGACTTTGTGATTAGTAGATAGGTGGAGGGTGGCGCATCAGGCCAAAACACAACATGACATGACAAAACACAACATCAACATCAGTTGAGGGCTGCAACTTCACTTTTTAAATGACAATATCCTGGCCTGACTACTCTTGTCAGTGATATAAGTATTTGAAATTAACATGATTTCTTAATGTCTAGTGACATATCAGGCCCATTTTATGATTAATTGAAATACATTTCTTACATACGGTTCCTTTAAGGAGACAACAGCAACACAGGACAGGCCATCACTCATGGAGATAAAAACAGAAAAACCATACACAAGGAAAAACACAAACAAGAGCGTTCATACAACTTCACAGATACAACATAAAACATCAACAGACACTAGCAACGGGCAGAATACATGGTGTGATGTACTGTAGGCTACTACAGATATTAAGAAACTTAACTTAAAGATGAAGTCATGAAAGTCTTGAAATGAAACATGCCGAATATGTTGTGCCACAGTATTCAGAAGCATTCATTGAAGTTGAAAACATGTGCCATGCTGATGTTTTGTGCATGTTCAATACCTAACACAATCATGGTGGGAACAAAGCATTGCTCATCTCAAAGCATAACATAAGATACAACTCAGCTCCAAATTCCACTGGAATGTACAGTAAGCATGTATAACCCACTTTAGGGAAATCCATGTGAAAACTTTTGCCAACACTGTTAGCTGTGTGATTATCTCAGTGTTCTAGTTATCTGGTAGAGCATGTTAAAAGTTAGTAGACCTGATGATATTCTTTGAATAAAAAAAATGAGTCAGGTTGAGACAGGGTGGTTCTGCTGCTGATGGCCACCACATTTTCAGTGACAAACGAGGCCACCATACCGGCTATAAGGTTGGTAGTAGGAGGCGGAGGCAGAGGCTTGAGTAGTGTTTCAAAGGTGGAGAAAAGTTTCTGGGTGACACTGTTGATCTTATCATAAAGTTTGACAAATGTGCAAATTAGGTGAAGTTTTTATTATGACCCTGGACAGCCAGTAATGACCAGTGGTCAAAATACTGTTATTTCTTACCACAAAAAAATAAAAGTAAAAAAAATAAAAAAGCATATTAGTTTGAGTTAACCACCCCACTCCTCATTATGGTGCTATATTCACATAAAATATAACGAAACACTAGGTTGTTTAATTTATTCCCTTTATTTCAGGGAAAGATCCTTGAGAGTGCAGAGTTGCTATCCTCTTTGACAAGCATTGGTGCACAATGGGCACAGTCAGTGCCATTGTGACGGCACAGCCCTGATTGCATGACCCTGCAGACAATCAATTAAGGGGAATTCACACATAATCCTTAATGAATGGTTTTATCCATTAAATTAATATTTTTTTCCCAAGAAAAACACAAACTCAGGTTAAGTGTTAATACAGAAAAAAACCTACACACATGTATTTCCCTATCAATTTATTTGAGCTCTTTTATATCTTAAGGCATATTATGCATTAGTTCAAGACCCACTGCAGAGTGCAGAGACTAATGAAGGGATAGTCTCTCTTGTGTAAAATACTATAAATAAAAACAGGTATTTCCAAGGTGATGGCAGTGTAGGGGCTCAGAAATATTAGAGTTTTTTTCTCTTGTGGTCTAAAGAAAGTGCTTTTACAATATTTAGATTGGATAATTGTCTGACAAAGATATTCTCTTTAGGTGTTTAAATATTTAACATATTTTTGTTTACCTGCACCTAAACCTTACCGTGGCCGTACATAGCCAACTTTTGGTTTCTGTCCAGGTAGCCTGTCAAGTTATTGACCGCAGACTAATAATAAAGTCAAGCTTCATTGATCTGTTTTAGTTAAAGGCATTTGGTTCATTTTCAATGAAAAGAGAGAGGCACATGCAAGCAGGCGATTTGATTAGCAGTAAGGCAGGCGGGTTCAGTGTTGAGATTCTAGCTGCTTGCATACACAAATCAAAAACACATCTGCCTGCCTCCGAGATAAAAATCGTTCAGCTTTTCA
The DNA here is from genome assembly GCF_018492685.1 of Alosa sapidissima. Classification (NCBI taxonomy): domain Eukaryota; kingdom Metazoa; phylum Chordata; class Actinopteri; order Clupeiformes; family Clupeidae; genus Alosa; species Alosa sapidissima. The sequence goes on along the minus strand of NC_055971.1, from coordinate 12,758,155 downwards.
GGTGGGGGTGTGGGCAACAAAGTAGTTCAAGTAACAAAACTGAGGAAATATTTGCAAGGTTAGACCTAGACATTGGTTGGTTAGCTTAGCTATTTCTTTGGTTGCCTCACTGTGATGGCACTGCTGATTAGCAGCTGAAAAGCTCTTTATACTGCCTGTAGACACAGAGCCGAGGATCCGTAGTGGACTAGAGACAATACACACCTACAGCATATGGCACTATTAAGGGGATAAAGGTGAAATTAACAACAGTATTGCCTCCACTGGTGCTGTGTTCCGCATATAATGATGAGGACACCATAGCAGCACTGGGGCCCTGTTTCTGCTTGAAAACACAGGCATCAACAAAAGGCATGTTCAGGCAGATTGGGTCAATGATGACCCATTTTTGTTAACATGAGCCTGTATATCAGCTGCAATATCCTTCTCTGTAATATCTTTCATATCTTTTTCTGTATGTGACCTGAGCGAGTGTCAGCGACAAACTCAGTATGATTACCTTGTTTTCAATTAGAATGTCCTCACTGGATGTGAACAAAACAGTGTGGTGCAACAAACAATGCAGTGAAACGTGTTGAGCAGTTAGGACAAGATGGAAGACAGAAACATGTCATACATTTGATATTAGCTGTAGCACTTAGCACTGGTGTAACTACACAGGCATTAGTGAGACAGATAGTGCATGTGTCATACTGTAGCATGGGTATGACAAGGACATGTGACTTGTCATGAAGTGTTACTATCATATTTAACTTGTAAAATGTAATTTAGTGGTAGACATAGTCATAAACACGGTCCATGTTATGGTCTTTGGTCAGGGGCGGAGCAGAGTAGAGTAGCGACATCACTTGTTCATTTCATCATTGACCTAGGACTAAGTGCTTCTACAGGAATCAGGTTCAGATATCAGGCTTACATTTCAACCCCACAAAAAACAGTTGCCCCCCACCCAGCCGTAAAAAGATATCTGCCTATTTTGCCCTCATAAAAATAACTGACTTTGTCTTTTATTGTTTTCAATCTACCCCATTTTCCATTAGAACTGAACAGAGGGTTTATCACAATCCATTTTCATTCTATTACCTTTTCACATAACCTTTTAAACCGAATCATATGCGGTGTGACATTCTAAATGATGACAAATTAAAGGAAACTTGCAGTTACTGTTCAATTGACCTTATATAGAAAACCGCAACAGTATAATGACATAGAGAGCCATTGCACATCTGAGGTTTGGCTCAGCGTGTGATTTCTCTGTTGTCTCAGGAGCTTTTCTGTAGAGGGTCCCATGGATGTTAATTAGCGGTGTCTGATATCAGATAGACTGCTATGGGAGACTTAATGCTTGTGGTTACTTTCAGATCAGCATGATTGACCATGCAGTTTCTTCACTGGTTGAATCGCTGGGGCAGTTAAGATCTATTATTAATTTTATTGACACTCACAGCAGAACTTGCCTGCAGTAGCACCACACGAGGGCAATGAAATCCACCCGATTACCCCAATCGTAAAAGAATCAGTCTACTCACCGTCAGAGAAGAGGAGAGAAGAGTTCATAGAGCACACCCACAGATGGATATCCGCTGAATTATTATGCAGTATCTGTAAATGAATGGTCTCTGCAAATATGTGGAAGGGGCAGCGACCGAAAATGAGTTATGTGACTTTTTAATAGCCAGTGTCCATTGGAATATCTCTATAGTTTTTATTTTATTGGCACCGAAGAGGAAGTCCATTGTGCCATCAGTCTGCAGAGGCCCACATTTAATAACTTGCATGCCTTTCATTGTTCTTCACTTAAAGGGCACCTCATTGTTGCTAAAAGGAGTGATCTTGCAAGGTGAAAGGAAGACCCTGCCATTATAGCATCTAAGACTAACGCATCTTTAAGTAGTTGCAGGAAGAAATGAATTCCCTCTTGTCATCCAGATACTCAGATAAGGAGGTTTTATTCACTCCATAACATTTATCAATGAATTCTCTATGATCTTCCTCTATGGATTGCACTTTAGACTAGAGCAATAAAATATATATTAGGGGGAACTTTTTACCTCTAAAATGAGACTCTTACCACCTGGCTAAGAACATATCGCCATATATTGGTGAGTCCGTTTGAGGGATTATTATTGCTATGACAGTCTTCTTGTATCTTTTTCACTCGCCTATTTTTGGTATATCATATGCATAGACCTCACCTATTCCCATAAAACTTGGTTGTAGCCCCATATAGAAGGCTTATGTGTATGTACTGTATGTCCCTCGGCGCTAGCCCCCCCAGCATTCGGCTAGGGTCAAAGCACTTTTCTTGGAAATTTCATGATATTTTTTAGGGCAAGCTGGCCTTTGGAGCAAAACAATCGGCCTTTAGTATTGTTGTAGGATAAAATTGGCACAAGGGAACCATCTCTGAATTTTCTTTTCCTGAATTCCCATCTATCTATCTATCTATCTATCTATCTATCTATCTATCCAGAGTATGGTATGGTGATGGAATTATGGTAAAATAGCAAATTGTGACAGAGTGCTGTCACTACAGTTGAGTATGCGCTCTGACTGCCAAACCAACAGGCCTGGCTGTTTTTGCGTTGCAGTCAAGCTGCAGGTTTAGTGCTTTCGAGATCCGGGTTCAAGACCGGGTGGGGTCACTGCTCTCTCCCTTCGCTACACAAACCCTGCACTGCCCTGGACTTTCTTTTACTCTGTACAAGTGACATGCTTTATCTGCCCAAATGCACCCGGGCCCTCACATTTCCTCCTTTGTGCTAGAGAGATCTTTTCATCTGTTCTGCCAGTGGCCTAAAGTTTCTGCTCAATGATCCAAACACCTGAACTTAGAGTTGTCCGTCTATAGCTCTTTTTGTTAATCATCTATCACCCAGAGTGTTTTTTTTCTTCTTTTGCCCATTTTAGTCTTTTCCTTTCATTCACCAGTCTCAGTTCTGGACTTCTCTTTGAAACTGCCAGACAGCAGTCTGGCATTATGTTTTAAAGCAACTTTCCCCCAAACTATAGATTGTAATGTTCTTATCCACTTGCTCAGGTATGTAACAAGGTTGGTTTGTCTGTAAAATGGTTAAAGCAGGTATACACTAATCTGTGAAGGATGTGAAAGTACCTTAACATATTCTCAGTTTCTATCTCAAAATAGCATTCATTTCTGAGAATAATACCAGACTAATGAGTTTCCCTATGGCCATTTTTAGACTATAATTAATTCCACAACTTCTCAACTTCTCAAGTAGCCCAAAGAATACCAATTGTATTGGTTCTCTAAACAGCACCACAGCACCATTGAACAGATCAGAACAAAAATATTGGGTTTTCTAAAGATTATTTATTAATTTAGTCTGAGCTATGTGCCATTGAAACACAGCAGTGATGATAGCATAAAGTGGGCCTTTTATGTCTATATGGACATATATAACTAACAAGTACTGCGTCACACCATATCAATGTACAAACACAACTTTTCTGCCACATTCAAACATTTTTATCGGAATACGATGGGCAAAAAACTTGTTGTTGCCAGAAATATAATCATTGAAGACAACACATCGAAAAATATATATATTTTTTTTATTTAAGCAGAGTCAAAGTACAAAAAATCCCAGGACAGAGGCCAGTTTTATTTTCGTCCAATCATTTGTAACACTTTTTTCTGAGTCATGACATCTAGTGGCTGACTGGAACTGGAACACTGAAGTCTGCTGAAGTGTCTTATTTAAACATGGCCACAGTCCATAAGATACCCTGTTTCCTGCTTACAAGTTCATGTAGTCTACGATTACCTTCACTGTTTTTTTCTTATGGTTTTCTGTTCTGTCTCTATTTTGCTAGATGAGATTTCTTCAGACAGTATTGCATGCAAAAATATTAGTATCCAAGTTTCCCAGCCAAAATAAACTAACTGAATTACTGTAAAACAGCCAGCTATGTGCTTAAGTACTCCATATACACACTAAACTGTTTCTATATCCATCAGAGCCAGACAGGTGGCTTCATCTGAAAGGTGGCAGCAGGCGTCTCGTCTGCACTTGAAATCGATAGACCTTCATGATGGATCTTCTAGCATAGCAAGCCATCACACTCTCACCAGACTACATACAGTATGACCAATCAGTCAACACAGTGTCATTGACAGTTCCATTCTGCACACTCACACATGATGTGCCTCTTTCTGGAGATAACAGGCTGTTTCTCTATAATTTAGCATGATGCTTTAGATCTGGTACACAGTTAAAGTCAAAACTCTATGCTGTGTATAACTTTGGCATTGAATAGCTGAACGTTATGTATATAAGAGCCACATCAAACTTTGGAAACAGCCAGTGAGGCAGTGACAGAAAAGGGCCACTACACTCTTAAAACAAATGTGTTATCCCTATCTGGACACAGTGATGTGTTAAAAACAACGCAAGTTGTGTTGTTTTCAATGCAAGTTATGTTATTTTCAACACATATTGTGTAACAAATAAAAAAAATAAACAACACAAGCTGTGTTGTCCCTATCTGGACACAGAGACGTGTTAAAAACAACGCAAGTTGTGTTGTTTTCAACACATTTGTTTTAAGAGTGTAATAACAGACACACCTTATTAAAATTCCACCTAAGTGTGCTTTGACTTTAGTTGAGTGCACTGCTTTCATCTCACACATTCGACTAGCAATGCTCAGTAATTTGCTGTACTGATCATCCAGATTACTCTGTGGAATAAGGAGCACATCTGACTTGATATTGGACTGGCACATCTAAACACTCTCCATCACTGCGTTCAAAAAGTAATCAATATGCAATTTAAGCGAAGCCTCAACAATAATCACCGGGGGTACAGTCTCCGTGCCTCAGATGCCCAAGATAGCCTATGCAAACACCGTGACAAATAATTACTGTCATGGCATCTAGAGATCCATCAGTGCTGGTCTCTCGGACCACGACAGTCGAGAGAATTTAAAGCTGTCATAAAATCTGATTGTTTCCATTCCAGGAGCATTAAAACAGCAGTCCTGCAAGTGCAGCTAACAAATGACGTCTGAATACAAGTCTTATATCTTGGAGACACCGGTGTTCAGAGCTGGAATTCAATTTGAAAGTTAGTATTGCTGACTCTGCTCTGCACTAGAAAAAGGACACCATTTCTCTAAGTGCCAATGCATAATGCACATTCATTTCATTGTCCATTCAGAGCTCCTCTAGTTTTCTGTATTTCATGTGGTATTATGTTGTAAATACTGTTTTTAATCGATCACATTGTGAGTTTTGTGTCAGTTGTGTGTGAACTGCTGCTGCAACAATGCAGTTTCTCTCTGGGGATCAATTATACTAAGAACACTATCTGTCTGTTTATCTATTCAAGTACAATAGTATATCTGATATTCCATGTACTTGCTATGTTATTTCATAAAATCTCAATGTGTTTAGAAGAACATGCTTGACTTCTTCCATATCTGTTTGGATATTGCGTTTTTGGGTCAACATGTGTTGGGTGGTAAATGGGTTCTTTGTACACACCTCAGTCAGCGAACTCTGGCAAAAAACCCCACAACTTTGTTGTTTTGATGCATTTGTTTATTTGCTGTCGAGTACAGTGTAGAGTGCCAGCGGACAGCCTGTGCTTGAAATGGGTGACGGCGCAGGTGCGATGCAAAACGTGTGCCTTTCACACCTCAGAGCGCTGAGCGAAGGGGGTGGGGGGGGGGGTGAAGTCACTGGGCTATGATTTACAAATGGAAAACAAGCCCTCTGAGCCAAAAGCTCTATCTCAGCTGTGATTTCTGCTTCAGTCCTTTCATATGTGTTCTCTCTCTCTCTCTCTCACAAGGGTTGTCCGTGTGTGTGTGTGTGTGGTGTGGAGTGAGGGGGGGGGGGGGGGTTGTGGATGCTAACATAAGAGGGAGGGATAGTCCACATTTATCTCTCAGGCCTCCCAAAGCTTGTACTCCCTTCATCTTTATTCCACATGTACAAATGGAGCTGAGCGGCAAGAGCGATTGCGACAGCGTGAGCTCCAAATGTCACAGTGGTCCATAATATCGTGTGAAAATGGAGGGTGCTAATGCGATCATTAATCTCGGGATGTTCTGAGGGCATTGGTATAATTGAGATAGATAGGAAAGGGCAGATATCACAGCACTCTGACAGCACATAAAAAATGTCGTAACCACTGAAGATGTGCTTAAGTCCGCCTTTGTGTCTGTTTTCGTTTCCCTCTAATGATAATATCAACTGGCCAAAACAACAGGCCAGTTGAGACAAGTGGCCAACAGTATTCCTTTACCCAAGTAAATGTCAAATATATGCAGATATCTTTCTGCAGTACAAATATCTTTTTTTGTTGTTGTTGTTGTTTGTTGTTGTTGATGTTGTTGTTTGTATAGTGGTAAACTATACAATTTCCCCTGGGGATCAATAAAGTATCTATCTATCTATCTATCTATCTATCTATCTAAAATCTTGTTTGGATGACTGTTTCATTGGAATAACTACATAAGATTTTTCTCTCTACAATATGGAACTCTAACGTGATTGTACGTGTTGCAAGATGGAATTCAACATAACCAGAAGCAACTCATGAATTGAAGGTATTCTATCATTTTTTAGCAGGGAGATCAGAGTGAAATAAAAATCCAAGGTTTTTGATTCCAAGGAAGTGCATTTAATGAACAAAATGAATGCCTTGCATACATACTTAAGTCACCTTTGACAAATGCAATTGGAAAAATAAAAATATATGCCACTATAAAACATGCACTCACACAATGGGGACCACTGATTGGTTTGCCTTCATCCATACAAATAGGACTGCCCCTAGTCCTCTTTGTTTTGTCAAGAGCAAGCTTTGAAGCCCCCAAAAAAGCAGTCATTGGATTGCTCAGTGCATTTAGACACTAAATGGTTTGGTAATGTTTTTTTTTTTGCTGCTGGAAAAGGAATTGCATTGATTGTACTGAATAGTGTTTCAATTGTGTATGGGGTGATGCAGCTCAGCAATTCAGCTTGATTATAGGGAAGAACAGACCTTAAATTTCTCTATCGTGAACATCTGAGATTAATTCCAGTGAAAGTTTTCCAGCCCAAATGATGAAAAAACATTCTAGTTGTTGTGATGAACCAAATTACTGTCCATTATGGTAATATTTACCTTTACAGGTAACACTCCATAATAAGGTGCCATAATAAATAGTCAATCGAGGCGGGTGCAAGGGGTCAGGCGAATTCCCGGAAGTAGAAGAATCGACGTAGGCTGGAGGGACCACCTCTCTGCTAACTCCCATAGAAGCCCATTCATTCTAGGATTTTTTTGAAATACCATAACTTCATATAACATATATTCTGTGCCGATATTGTAGCTTCTGTGTAATCCACATAAACACTACAAAGGCAAAACAGACTCCACTACCTCGTCAGTAACGTTGGTTACCCGTAAGAAGAATGGTTAGCTTGTTCGGTTGGAGGGAAGCTAGCTTCTCTCTTTCGCGCCGTAGGGAGATAACCGTATTGTTTGGATAAGAAGCTCAGTCAACCTTACTGTCTATGACAGTAACTCATAAGCAAAACCTAGCATACACGACCCGTATGTTAAGGTAAAGCATTACACAGAGGCAACCTAATAATAATAAAAAAGTAAACCTAATTTAAAAAAAAAACGGCACTAATCATTTCAGAGGTTTTCGATGGATTGACCGTAGGTCGGAAAAGTGGAAAGAAGATTAGCTTCAAGGCTATAACTTTTTTGTTTTGTTTTAGCATGACTGTTTTTGAAGATGATCATGTATGGTAGCTTCAACATTAACACGACTTGGTTAGGATGATATTAATAATAATAATACATAAATAAATGTTTAAATTTGATGACTTTAAAGGCGAAGGAAGTGTGAGAAGAATTTCTGTATGAGTTACAAGATTCAGTTCTATGGCTAACGTCACAAAGTTAAGTGTGAGTCTGCGCAGTACTGGGGGGACCAACTGAAAAATCTTTCTATTTGACTCAGTGCCCTCCCATTGAAAACGACGGAGTCTGTTCGTCCATTTCTTTTACTGTCTATGGGCGGGTGAAGCAAATTTCAACCGTTTCCTGTTGGTCGACGAGGCTTTCTGCGCAGGCTCAGGGGACGTAAATGTAACGTAGGCACGTAATCTGACTTGTGTAACTCTTGTGATAGCTGCACCGAGAGATTGGGTATCTAGCCACTTACTTCGTTACCACCATGTCTACATTACCGTTCTAAATGTCCTAGTTGTTCGTAGATAAATGTGATTTAATATAAACAGCACTCGGCTACTGTCAATCCATCAAAACTTCGCTGAAATGTTGTGCTCCGATGCTTTCGTTCTTATCCAGAGAATACGGTTATTTTGCTCCTGTGCAACGCTTTCACCCGCTCTGGCTGTATGCTTATTACGTCACTTTAGCATTGATTTCGGAAAAAAGTTTATTACCAGAGAATGTCTAATAAGGGGAGAACCTTCACTCTCGGAACTCTTCCGGTGTGGTACTGCATCTAGGGGCGCTCGCGGGCGAGTCCAGAATGAATGGAGGTCTATGGAGCTGTACCCCTCAAAATCCACTTTTCTCGGGATATAATTTTTTTTCAAGTAATTTGAATATTGTATTCGAAAGGGGAGGCAAAGACAATACACTTGGTTGAGTATTATATTTTTTAAAGACACTTAATTGTTCTAAAAAGCCTTTCAAATGTGTCAATGACGTCATTCATTAGCATGATCATAGCATAGCATAGCATCAATGCTAGCGTGTTATGGGCAACAACGACCCAACCTGTAAGAAAACGAAAGGACATGACTCCCGGATTATTTCACTTTTGATTGATAATCCATATCCATTTTGCGAAAAAATTAAATAAAATCTGAGGGTTTCAGTTGTTAAATAGGTGAAAACAATAAATGTAGCCATGTAGCTCCATAGAACCCCATGTATTTTGGACTCGCCCGCGATCGCCATCTAGGTGAACTCTGGTGAACTGCAGCCAAATTCGGTTTGTATGGGATTAATAGAGAGTGGGGAGGCTCTCCGTAGACGGGCTCTGTTATTACTCAGTCTGTAAGTCAGTTATGAGGTTATGACGTTAATCACACAATATTGTATTACTCCGGAAATAGAAAAAGTTCATAAAGCAGGGATGTCAAACTCAGGCCCGCGAGGTCATTATTCAATCTGTATTAGAAGTGGCCCGCCGCATAGTTTATACAACGCATCCATATCTGAGCTGGCCCGACAGTATTCTCTTCAGCGCATCCGCGTTAGAGCTGGCCCAGCACGCTATTCTATTCAGCGCATGAGCGCAGGCCAGGGCGACGCAGCCCATCAAGTTGCTACATACTGTACATCGATAACACTTCAAATCCCAAAATGCGTTGCATCGTTAATGTCGCCTTTTCTGTTCATAAACAAAACACGTATCCATGCAACCAGACAAACTATCAACGAAAATGGCGAAGCGAAAGATTGATAATCGGAGCTTTCAAGATAGGTGGGAAAACGATTATACGTTCATATTATTCAAGGACAAACCCGTTTGCTTGGTATGTGGATTCACCGTAGCTGTCACTAAAGAGTACAACATAAAATGGCACTACGAAACTAAACATGAAGACAAATACAAAGATCTGGATGCGAAGCTTAAGCTACAGAAGGTGGGAGAATTGAAAGCAAGTCTGCTTTCAAGGCAGACTACCCAAGCCAAGTTACAAGTGATGATGCTGCTGCAAAAGCGAGTTTTACTGTTGCACAGGATATCGCGCAAACAGCACGGCCATTCTCAGAGGGAGAGTTTGTTAACTGTTAATAGTTACAATTACAATTTTGATAATTGTTAAATGTTATTTACAATTTTTATAGTTCACCTGCAAAAAATAGGCCAATATATTTTTTCTATTCAGATATTCAATATATTTTTTCTAATAGATATTCAGAAATGCCTGTGTATGTAGTTTTAATTCAATAAAAACATCGGTTATTCAATAAATGTTGCGCTTGGCCCGCGACATACTCCCAGTTCTTAATTTTGGCCCCCTGTGAATTTGAGTTTGACACCCCTGGCCTATTAGATGAAAAGTCTTTTACACAGGGAATTTTACATATCTCTTATTTATTCCGTAAATCAGAAAATACTGCCAATAGCCTTAAAAAAATACATTTTCGCTATGTTTTTAGGAATAAAATGTCATATAAAAAGGCTAGGAATAACATATCAACAAACCCCTCTGTAGAAGCCTTCTAAATATAGTTAGGTATAAGACTGGAAATTTTGGTGTATGTGCTTCTGAAGTGCAGATTTCATTCTCAGAGTGGGAGAGGAAACTAATCCATGGGTGCTACGTGCTGACATCTCTCACTAGCACGTCTCTTAGGTGTGGATGGAGGTTTACCAGAGACTTTCTGAGTCACAACACTCAAAAAATCCTCCATAGTATGCCAGTTGTCTACACATATCCTGCCCCTTTCATGTGTTGTGATCTCACTGCCGTAGCAAGGTTGGTGTTGTGAAGTCTTGCGCACGCCGAAATAGATGCCCGATAAGTGCCCAAAAAGTGCTACAATATGGCTGCTGAGTGGAAAGACTTGCCTAAAAGGACTTTGGGTTTACTTACTGCACAGCTATGTAAATGACTACTGTTAGCCTAAACTGCCCTCTTTTAGATGATTTCTACAGGGTGTCTGTTCTACTGTTCTATTTATTTTTATTCTTTATTGCAGTAGTAGTCTATGCTCAGAGCCTAAACTCGTCATTCAAAAAGAGAATATTCATTTTTAAGTATTGAAGTATTTGGAGCCTGAAACGAAGGAATACTTCAGTTGGAAATTCAACTGCCATTTGAAGAAAGATTCATTGATTTGTTACTAAGCCCAACCAGTCTACCAGAAAATGTCAGACTTGCACCAAACTACATTTTGGAGATGATCAGATGCGGCTGCAAGAGTGAAAATCCTTGTAGCTCTAACAGATGCAGTTGCCAGGTTAATGGTGCCTTGCACAATTTTCTCTGCATGTTTTAGGGTAGGATGAGCCAGAACTGGACAATTATCAGAACTAATACTAGGAAAAGTGTACATATTCAGAATTATTACAGGCAATATCTGAAATTATAAATTCATTACTTGACGTAGACAAGGGTTACATTTTCCCAATTTGAATGCATGAAGTATTGAATGAATAACTATCACACTGCAAACTGTATTTTAGTACATTCTATTTGAGTTGATTATTTGCTTTTCCTATTTTTTTTTTCCTTCATGATTTCGGCACATAGGGCTTTAATGGTTAATGTAGGACATTGCCCAAGGGATATAAACAAACAAAACATTTACATGGGATGTAAACAAATAATGAAGACAGTTTCATCCATTGCCTGTATAGAATTCTATATATACAGTGAATGGTTTCATCCATGCACAATGTCATAAGTAAGTACTGGTCACTGGTAGTACCGTGATGCATCAAGAATCTGCATGTGGTAACCAAGGGCTGTCTCCTCTATGACAGTTAAGGTGAGCTGTAGTTGAGGTGAGGTTTAGTTCACCGAAGAGAAAAACATTTGAAGGCATTGGGTCAGGAAACATGGCAAGACTCTTGAGTAGTTTGATCATGTTCTCAACACCTCCATGCAGGTTTGCATCACACAATGCACTCAGTTCAGAATCAAGTGAAGTAAAGGAGCAAAGGAAAACCTTTGGTAACACTTTATTTTAATGTGTCGCTGTTACAGTGTACTTACCTAATTAGGTACAGTGGTACAACCTGTGTAACAACATGTACTATCAGGTACCATCATTGTACTTGCATAATGTATTTGTGGGTACCTACATATAGTTGTTACATTGTAATACTGAGTGCTTTTACAAAACTTTGCCAATTTGCCTAAATTTTCATCAGAGGCAAAGAGCTGACCTGAGACCTGCTGGATGGGGTAAATCGGGTCATGATCGATTTGATATACAAAGCATGCTTAGCTCCAGTCAAGGCCTCATTGTCTTCAGTGTACATGTAACAGCTGTGCTGCTACAACCTTGTTACTCTTTGATACAGTGGAATAAACTGGAACAGGTCTTGTCTTGGAACAGGTCTACTAATTCACATGTACTGTCTGGTGTAACAGCAGACACGTTTCAACACATCAATGACAGGATGCATAACATCATTGACAGGATGTATATATGTAGATGTAAGTACTTAACTGGTACACTTTATTTTAATGGGTTTATTCCACTGTACCAAAAGAGTAATACATGTGTACCAACACAGTTGATACATGTACTACAGTATGTAGGGTAATGGCAGACATGTTCCAAGACACCAATGACACAACATACATGTAATACTGTATGTAATTGTAAGTACTTAACTGGTACACTTCATTTTAATGGGTTTATGCCACTGTATCAAAGAGCAATACGTGTGTACCAACACAGTTGATATACAGTGGGCAGTGCTTCGAATTGGCCAGCTTCCCTCGCGGTCCGCGCGTGGGATCACGCGGTATCACGCGACTTTAATTTGTATTTTTCCAGTGAGACGCTGCAACAACCCAAACAACCGGTAGATGGCTCAAGTGAGCAGGGTGTGTCGTAAAAAGAAATGGAGCCTGGAAAACCCTACACAGACTTCACTACAGACTTTAGCATACTGGTTTAGAAATAATGTAATAGCCAGAAATATGCCTGCCCTAATAAAGAAATATTTGGTTAACTGCGAGTGAATCCCGTTTGCAGCCGTAGAGACGCAGGACAAATTAAACATTCTGGTTTTCTCCGAGTGCAACGATGATAGACAGACATCATTTGGACAAAATATAGAGTATTAACCTCCGTTGCTCAGCCAAATGCCTTCCTGTTATGTCCTGTTATCACGGAGTTAGGCCTACAGGCGATAAACGATTTTTGATGGTCACAAGTTTACTTCATTAGGGACTGTTCCTTATTTATTTAAGGGGCTACCGGAGGAGTTTGGGGAGCATTAGTCCAAAAAGACGTGACCCTCCCTCGCCAACAATACATTTTTCTATGACCCTCCAAAGTGATTATGAAAAAATCACTGTCAACTTTTTCCGGGTTTATCGCCTACTGTATTTTAACGTTTTCACATATTTGGCCATAAGCCGTTTATCATAGGCTATCACGAAACCAAACTACAAAGGCGAACACTTTAACAGGGGGAATTAATTGGGCATGAATCATGCTGAACGCTATTTCGCTACCTTAGAATAATAAGGTTCTATCTGCTTTTTGAGTAGGTACAACCGGGACGATTGAAACGGGGACGAATGAAACATTCCGGTTTTCTCCGAGTGCAACGATGATAGACAGTCATCATTTGGACAAAACATGGAGCATATTAACCTCCATTGCTCAGCCAAATGCCTTCCTGTTACGTCCTGGTATCACGGAGTTACCAGCGACAAACGATTTTTGATGGTCACAAGTTTACTTCATTAGCGGTTTATTTTTTTGGATTATTAAAGAGTGTTTTTCATTTAAAGGTTTGACTTCGTGCTTATTCAGAAGAGCATTTAGTGCTCTCCCCAATCCCAGACGTTCACATTGCATGTTTGTTTGTAATGGATGCAACCGCGAGATAGGCTATGCGTTTGACAATAAGTTGTTAACAGAACCAAGACATATAGCCCAGCAGCAATCTAGGGACTGATCGTTATTTATTGAAGGGGCCACCGGAGGAATTTTGAGTGCTTCAATTGGAAGTTGCATGACCCTCTCTTGCCTGCTAGAAATTGTTCAATGACCCTCCGACAGAATTGTTAAAAAAAAGACATGACCCTCCCCTGCCAATTGTCTTCCGCCCGCGCCACAACCACACACTTTGTGATAACATTCTTAAATCAATCTTTCCCGTGAGCTTGCATGCTACCAGTCCTTCCTTTTCAAATGTGTTGCGCCTGTTTGCACAATTTCACAAATAATCATATGTGATTAATAGTATGACAAATAATCCCTGTGCACGGGGACCGAAACAACGCATGTCAACTTTTTCCGTGTTTATCACGTATTTTAACTTTCCCCGCTGTCTTGCCGTTTTAATGTTTTCCCGTAGAATATCCTATATTTTAATACTCTCATAACAGCCCTGCCATCGGGCCTGTCTCTGTGTTGCCCTGCTACTCAGCTGCAAGATAAATAATTTCCCCTCTTTGTATGTTCACTGCAAGTTGGCCTACCATAACTTACCAACTCTGCACTGTAGACTGGCTATTTATATTTTTCTGTGAAATAAGCAAATGTATTTGTTCAACTTTATGAAGCAGAATTACGCATAGGGTACTTGGAACATAATACATTTGACAAAGGACAGATGAATGTTGCTAGTGACAAAATATTAACTTTCAGTGTTTTAAGATGTCTTTGTCATGGGGAAGTGTTTTTCCCCATGCATTTATTCTAGGTTACTGTCAGTGACTGCCGTGAGAGAAGCGGGTTCTGTGTTTCGTTCATGTCAGTGACTGACGCGAGAGAAGCGGGGTCTGTGTTGTGTTGTGTTTCGTTGCGTTAATTTATTTTCATTGGGCATACCGTGCCGTGCCGTCCACAGCTCTTCAGTTCTGACAAAGCCAAAATTACTCCTTTTGAAACAATGAGTGCAGGAAGGTGGGGGGTGGTGTCCCAAGCAGCTTTCAGCCATAAGGCTACTTTGAGAACATTTCAATTCACCCGACACTAATATTCAAAATGTTGAAAACTATTTCGGCATAGCCTATAAAGCAGTTTAATTAAATGGAATGTTAGTTGTAAACAAACGAGCTACTTGGTGAGGCTTGGCCTCACAGATGCGCTCGTGCCTTAGATGGCAGGAAAAATCTTCACGATAGGCCTATTAACTAACCACCCGATTCACGTTGGCTGGGGGGAAGGGGGGCCATCAGACAATTGTGCCCAGTTAATCCGGCCCTTCCCCCAAAAAATCACACCTTCCCACCTCTGACAGCTTAAAAGAAGTCAAGAGGACTCCTTACTCAGGCGAGGAAGCAATTTTGCATTGTAGGCATAACTAACATGCAATAACGCCGCCAACAACCAAAACTAGGCTAATCATTGTCAACATGTAAATTAAATGTAACATTATTGTCAATCAAATTAAAATGTTCTCTTTTGCAAACGTAGGCATAGTAACAGAATAATTTAATAATGTTACAAGATACTACATCAATCCGTATGTTTCATTGGGCTACTAGGCTATTTGTTTTGCCTTGATTCATTTAGGCTAGGCCTTTTTATTCAGGGGCCATATTCACAAAGAATTTTAAGGCTAAAAGTAGCTCCTAACTGGCGAATTTAGGAGCAACTCCTAAAAATAATGGGCGTGTCACTCCTAACTTTAGGACTCCTAATTTTTTCACAAAAAGTAATTCACGAAGCATTTTAGACCTAAAAGTAGCACCTAAGTCTGGGACAGCTTAAGTCGAGAGGACTCCTAACTCACTAAGACCTATTCATAAACAGCTTTTTTGTGGCATTTTACGTTGCGATGTTTTGAAATAGCCTATGCGCAACAGGAGCTTCCAATTGCGAGGGAACAATTTTGCATTCATAAAAGGGATGCAATAACGCCACCAACAACAACACAAACTACTCATTGTTAACATGGAAATGAAATGTAACGTTTCATTGTGAATCAAAGGGTCATTGAGGGAAGCCCTCATTTTCAATGAAGCCGAAATTACAGAAGCGAAGCAAAGCGCTCCACAAACAAGACAACATTCGAGGCCTTCTGTTGAAGAATTTTATATAAAGCCTGCGCTGACAGTAATCCTCCTGCCCCTGATAGGCCTACCACAGCTGTGGATAGTGTGGAATGTTCAAGTAATAACACAATCCAATGTGTGTCTCAATTGTCCCCCGCTGACCACCTCACACATTTCTCTAGATTTTGCAACGAACTTACATGACACAATGCCATAAAATATGCCAGTTTTAGGACACAGAATAATGTTTGTAATGATACCAGGTAGGCCAGGTATTGTCGAAGGTGCATGGTGAAGTGAAATTCTTACTTTGGAAAACAAACATTTGCTGATATCATCGCCGATCATCAGAATATTGCAATAGATTCTGTGTTCTGGACTGCAGGTAACTTGTTAAGCCAGTGGTTATCAAACTTTTATTTCATTCCCCACTTTGATCAAGGGGCATGACTGATGATAGTGGAGATAACGTGTTATCCCGAGGCTTTTGCAAGTCAGCATCTTCGACGGTAGTCTATTAAAAATTAAAAAAAGTTTTCGATGTCCCAAACGGAGAGCCATACTTTATTGTTTTTAACGATCTCTATGCTACTCACAAAAATGTAGGCATGGGGATATGATGAAGTAGGTTATCCAACTGTCGTGTGTTAAATTATTGTGATTACGAGCCAGTGGTTTTCAAACATTATGTGTGACTCGGACATCTAACTAAATGCAACAGGCTCATATCGTCCTCATATTCGCAAAATGAGGACCAGTGTTTTGTCAAATTGCAAATAGCTATTCGTTTTAACTATTTTTTTATGATAGTAGCCTATACAAAAAGCACTTTATACTATCTTAATATTGGAATATGGGGAGGGAAGTGGGGCGTCTGCAGTCAGCCAAATATGAATGTAATTCTGCGGCATAAAGCAGATGTAATTGTTTATCGTACAGAAAAATAAAAATGACATGTCAAGCAGTCAATTACGGAGCCCGGGAGAGCTCACTTTAAGTGATATTTTTTCTGGTCGTGATAATTTGTGAGCACGTTTTCCTTTAATTAAGCCCTCGAATTAATAAAACGTGAGCACGTTTTCCTTTAATTGAGCCCTCGAATTAATACAACGTGACCCCGTTGTAGGCCTAAATTGTGCTCTCGAAATATGTATTTCGTGCTCACATTTAGTAATTCCCGACATTTTCTCACCGCTCGCTGTGCTGTGGTGGCAACTTCGTGTTACCTTGACATGGACTAGGCCTACAGCTGTCTGTAACAGTTCATATTGGTAATGTGATGATAACCGTAAGCAGCTAATTAAAGACTTTAGGTGGTCATGTTTTATAGCGGACTTCTACTCTTTGTAGCAGGGGCACTGTGGTGTCAACCGCCAGCTATGGAGACCCATAATGGGGAAATTCTACTACAAAGGCTACTCGCGGGCTCTGTTGTAGCCTAATGACCGGTTTCCACTATCTCCTGGATTGTTGACTTAACTGTGAGGTCTAGAAGTCAATCGAAGCACATCACAGCGACAAGCTCCCAAACAATTACAACACGTAGACCTACTGTTGGTACAAATAGGCTACTGCGTATTAGTAGTATCGCCTAATACCCACCCAATACAATAAGGTTCCCTCTAGCGCCCGATGGGCCTCACCATATAACCCACGCGCACACCAATGATGCACACAACGAGGTAAGCTTTGATACGGACTATGAAACGGGAGACATAAACAGTGTCGTTCACGATGCTCAGCTTCTCAGGCTATGTAGCCCAGCTCACACCGTTCGCGATAAACACCACAGCTCTGCATACACTTGGACCTCAACAAACACTGAAAACTTCGCCAAACATTCAGCTGGACGATGTTGGCAAGGGGCCTGTACAAACACACACAATCATCTGCTCTCCCACCTACAGCCTACCTAACGGGGCTATAACCAGGTGCACTGCAATCAATGAGATTCCCTCTACGTCACTACAAGCGACACACCTCCCGACGTCATTCCCGGGGATACCCCTTGACACCACACTATGTTTTTGTGCACACAATTTAATTTCTTCGAGCCCACGTTTTAATTATTCGTGGGTGCGTTTTAGTAGATCGAGATCTCGAATATACTATAACGTGCTCATGTTTACATGTGTCAAGACAATATTGAGTGCACGTTTTACAAATTGTGGCCACGTTTAAGTATATCGTGCACACAATGTTCTATAACCATGTTCACAAATTGTGCTCTCGTTTTAATAAATCGTGCCCTCGTTTTAGTAAATCGTGCGCTCGTTTTAGTAAATAGTGCACTCGTTTAATAAATTGTGCCCTCGTTTTACTATGCTTAAAATGAGAGCTCAATTTAGTAAAATGAGCTCACACTATAGTAAAACGAGAGCACAATATAGTAAATTGTGCACACGATTTAGTAAACCGAGCGCACAATTTAGTAAAACGAGCGTACGATTTAGTAAAACAAGTGCACAATATAGTTAAACGAGGGCACAATTTAGTTAAACAAGAGCACAATTTAGTAAAACGAGCGCATAATGTAGTAAAACGAGCGCACATTCTCTCAACATGCAAAACATTTTGCGATGACCCCTCTAGGGCTCCGTAGTCAATTGACTACATTGCAGTCAAGAAGTAGGGCAAATTAATTTACGAAACCAAAACGTGGGTCATAGTTGTCTAAGCCTCTATTGCGTAGCCTGTTAAAAATGTCGCCAGATAGTATTAAATCGGCAACAACATTGTTTTCTGCAGAAGCCTACCCAAGGCTACAGATTAATTCTGAACAGTTATTTCTCTACTGGCTCAATTATCACACCACTGTTTTGATTTGCGTAGTTGCGTTAACCCCAACACTGACAATAATGTAGACAGCAAATTTCGATTTCGATTTTCGTGTAGTCAAGCCTTAAGCCATACCCAAGTAGCCTAAATCGAGGTAATGTTTAATTATGCATGATTTATTTTGTTATTGAATTCGTAGGCTGGGATTACTCTCGGCAACAATTATGTAAGGGACGGCAGGCAGAGCGATGTACAGTGGCAGAGCGACGCACAGTGGCTGAAAGTGGTACTAAAGCTTCTCGCAGCTTCACGCCGTGTAATGCGCGAATGAAGTGGTCATTTGAAAGCGATGCCCACTGTATGTACTATACATATATCAACTGTAGTGAATTAGTAGACCTGTTCCAAGACATCGAAGACATAACATACATGTCATATGTACATGTAAGTAATTAACTGGTACACTTAATAGGTTTATTCCATTGTATCAAAGAGTAACAAGGTTGTAGCAGCACAGCTGTTACATGTACACTGAAGACAATGAGGCCTTGACTGGAGCTAAGAATGCTTTGTATATCAAATCTATCATAACCAGATTTACCCCATCCAGCAGGTCTCAGGTCAGCTCTGATGAAAATTTAGGCAAATTGGCAAAGTTTTGTAAAAGCACTCAGTATTACAATGTAACAACTATATGTAGGTACCCACAAATACATAATGCAAGTACAATGATAGTACCTGATAGTACATGTTGTTACACAGGTTGTACCACTGTACCTAATTAGGTAGGTACACTGTAACAGCGACACATTAAAATAAAGGGTAACACTTTATTTTAATGTGTTGCTGTTACAGTGTACCAACCTAATTAGGTACAGTGGTACAACCTGTGTAACAACATGTACTATCATGTACTATCATTGTACTTGCATTATGTATTTGTGGGTACCTACATATAGTTGTTACATTGTAATACTGAGTGCTTTTACAAAACTTTGCCAATTTGCCTAAATTTTCATCAGAGGCAAAGAGCTGACCTGAGACCTGCTGGATGGGGTAAATCTGGTCATGATAGATTTGATATACAAACCACTCTTAGCTCCAGTCAAGGCCTCATTGTCTTCAGTGTACATTTAACAGCTGTGCTGATACAACCTTGTTACTCTTTGATACAGTGGAATAAACCTATTAAGTGTACCAGTTAATTACTTACATGTACATATGACATGTATGTTGTGTCTTCGATGTCTTAGAACGGGTCTACTAATTCACTACATAGTACATACTGTATATCAACTGTGTTGGTACACACTTATTGCTCTTTGATACAGTGGCATAAACCCATTAAAATTAAGTGTACCAATTAACTGGTACACTAAATAGGTTTATTCCACTGTATCAAAGAGTAACAAGGTTGTAGCAGCACAGCTGTTACATGTACACTGAAGACAATGAAGCCTTGACTGGAGCTAAGAATGGTTTGTATATCAAATCTATCATGACCAGATTTACCCCATCCAGCAGGTCTCAGGTCAGCTCTTTGCCTCTGATGAAAATGTAGGCAAATTGGCAAAGTTTTGTAAAAGCACCCAGTATTACAATGTAACAACTATATGTAGGTACCCACAAATACATAATGCAAGTACAATGATAGTACCTGATAGTACATGTTGTTACACAGGTTGTACCACTGTACCTAATTAGGTAAGTACACTGTAACAGCGACACATTAAAATAAAGTGTTACCAAATAAAGTGTTACCAAACCTTTACCAAGAGCTTCTTGAGGAAAAGAAGAAAAGAGAGAGTGTGTGGGTCTGTGTGTGTGCACATGTAAACATATACTGTATCTTGATCATTCCAGTGCCACAATAACCCAGGTTTACTGTGAATCAGACCTGTACTGTATAGCTGAAATGGAGAGAAAAGAAAACGGGATAGAGAGAGAGAGGGAGAGAAAGAGAGTGTGAGAGAGAGGGGGAGATATACCGGTAGATAGAGGGGGAGAGAGAGGGGGAGAGAGAGGTGGAGGGAGAGAGAGAGATGGAAAAGGGGAGAGAGAGGTGGAGGGGGAGAGAGAGCTTCCAATAGCACTGTTCACCGATGCAGTTCCTCACAGGCAGGGAATGTGGCAGGGGAAGTGTGAATATATGACTACGCTGCATATCAGATCATTCAGACTTTACTACCTCTGTCGAGAATGAAGAAGGATGAATCGTGCTGTAGACATGTCCACTTCTTGAGCTGGCACTGCAGTCTTTATTCATGACATACAACAAGAGAGAAAAAGAGAGAGAGAGAGAGTTTGGGACTCTGTCCAGCTGGCCTGCACAGAAAGCCTTCTCTTGTCTCACATGCCTCTCAGAGCATCTGAGCGATCAGCCAAAAACATAAAGAGCATGCCGCAGCAGTTTCCATGAGGCCCACAAGTTGATTTGGAGCGGTGCGGGTTTCACAGGTTGACATGTGACACAGAAAGGACGCGTTCCCGTGGAATACTAACAACCTCTGTCAAACATGTCAGTGAGAGATCTTAGAATCACTTTTTTTTGGGCCAAGCTCTTGGATGTTGAAACATACATGGAATTTGGGATTAGCCATCATCGGTGGCAATACATCATACATATTATGTGCAGGCAATATGCAGATCATAAAACATATATAGATAGATGGCAATATGCAGATAATATAAAACAATGATGCATTTTGTATGGGAATGTAACCTATATGACATGTTTTTGACGATATGAACAGGAAGTGCTCCATAGAATAAGAGCATGTCATAACCCAAACATCAGAAGTTTATTGAAAGGTTTGGGGGAATGGAATTGTGATTTTAAACAGTAATCAAGCATCTCTTGTTAAGGTGTCTTTTGCTTAAACTATTTGCAAAGGATCATGTCTAAAGACTCTCTCTTGCAATATTGTCTCAGGACTTAAGTGAGCTACATGGTAACAGACTTGTGATTAGGTAGTCATTTTGAGTTGATAAATTATTTATTAGAGAAATTACACATTTGAAAATGGATTCAAAACGAGCCCTCGGAAACTGAATAGTGAGTAGTGAGCAGTGATTAAAATGAAAATAAACAATGAGTCAAGTTCATAACCTCCTCATCCGTCTCCCCATACCCATCCCTCTATACTCCTGTCAGTGACTTTGCTCTCACTATAGGGAGCCTCTGACGCGGTCTATTCCTCTGCACATGACTAACTGTGTTGAGGCTGGGGCGAGTGGGCTCAGAGCAGCCTCGGTGCCTCTGTGCCTCTGCCTCTGACATTAATGCATGTCCAAGGGATTTGCGCTGTGTGTTGATCAGCTTTGAAGCTGCGGTGCTTTAATAGGGGCACTTTGCAAAGTAAGAAAATAAATAAATAAAATACTGCAGCTAAACTAAACATGCAAATCGGCGGCAGTTGGTGTCTCACATTACAGGCATGAGAACTCAAACAGAGTGAGAGCTCACGTACAGGTTCAAATGCCTTGCGAAAACACCTGGCGAGAACCAATTCTCTTCCATTATCGAGCTAATTATCAGGTTTTTGTTTTAATTCAATGATTTTTTTTTTCTTTCCATGCCTGATGTGGAGACTGAGACAGTCTCACTGTGGTAGGCTGCTGCTGCTGCTGCTGCAACAAATAATCCAACCCACGCTTATAGACATTTATTTCTTTTCTCTGTGCTCAGTGCTGAGTGTCTTTCTCTCAGGTGGCACTGACACAGCCTAGGACCTGACATTCACAGTGGAGGAGAGATCCATAAATGATTGATGGGCTTTGGTTTTGCGATGAAAAGTAATTGCCCTTTTAAGCAGTTTGAGAGGAGCCATAGTCCTCATCTAGCCCCTGTCTCCCAACTTTCATGCCAGCGCTCCTAATTACCATGTTGCTTTTCAGAGACTCACTAAGAGTCCAGACATACACAAAAACACCCGACCGTATCGCCAGAGAGGGTTAAATCAAGAATCTTTGGTATCGCCTTTAGTGACACTGTCACCACCACAAAAGCGAGCAATGAACTGTTGTGTTGATTTTCCTTGTGTCTTCCCCTATTTCAAGCTGAGCATATTCTTGAACTGGCAAGTTAGCCACAGAACCGCTTTCTTCCTCTATGACTCTGCAAACTGGGTGCTGCCAGTTTTTAAAAATACCATACTTTCCAAAAATCGGAAAGTGCCTCAGTAGTAAGATGGTTCTGTAAAACATCATCCTGTCTGCCTTGAACATGCATACTTCCTATATGTGCATGGGGAAATGCCAACCAATGTGTGGTGGTGCTGAAATGGGGATACACCTAAGAGACCAATGGGGGCATCAAGAGAAAGTGACAAATGTACTATGCAGAAAGTTCATATCCCAGCTGCCATCGTTCTGCCCTTGAGCAAGGCACTTAACACCAAATTGCTTCATAGACTTTAACATTTCGTTCCAAGCTGTGCACTTCTGTCAGTACACTTTCATGCAGTGTGCTGTGTGCACTATTTACTTACTCACATAGTGCCTGACTTTCAACAGGGCAATGTCATCCCAAATCAAGCACCGACTCTGTGGAGATGACGATCACAACATTTGAACATAAACGTTACAGTGACTTAGACATACTTTATCAGAACATAAACAATTTTCTGTCATAACTTAGCACCTCTACTGCTCCAGCTTCATCGATCTGCATCATCACCAGTTTGAAAATGGTTCCCTCCTTTTCCGCTACGTAGCTAAGATGGCGACTAAATTGAGGGCGAAAAGTGTCCAGCGTTCCACACTGTTATGAGTGCACCACCGTTATGAGTACTCACAAGACATTTAGTGTCGCCATAGTTACCAGTGTGAACACACACTTGCCTTCAAATTAGATACTGTAAGTTCAGAAGTGTGTGAATTGGAACAGAGTGTTATATCAGTTATACCAACGACAAGAAATTGGTGACACAATGTCAATGTTAAAGAAACAATCCCTAAATATTGTAGAAGTAAAAATAACTCATATTAGACCCAAAACACTCTACTTTACTGCTCTTTACTGGACTTTGCTGGACTCATTACATTTTGGTCCACAGTGGATTTTGTTTCTATGAAGAGTTCTAAGAAGACAATGTAAGACATTGTAGAGAACCTGCCGTGGGTGTGGTTAAAACTCTCTTGGCGGAAGGTCAATTGGCATGCATACATAAATAATACATTAACAAATACATAAATAAACAGATAGATAAAAGTCTCACATGGTTTATTTTACACACCTTTACAAAATACACAGTGTTTGTATTATTTATTATCTCATAGTCTCAGAGAGAGAGAAAGAGAGAGAGTGATGTAGTGAGAATACAATATCTCTTCTCATTTAGTGCTCTCTGAGCTTCTATTCATCTCCATCATGTGTGAGAGCTTTACATTTTAGATTTTAGTCTTTCATGTCTTATTTTCGCTTGGGAACAATTAAAAACAAACAAAAAAAAAACTAGGACAATAGCACTTTAAGTAAGCATGTGAAACAAATGGGAGAGTGAGTGAGTGAGCAGTGGGAATTTGCCGATAAATCCATGACCACTCCGTAGCATCAAGATCATTGCCGTCTCTCTGTACCCCCCTTTGACACAATGCCATCATTGTAGGTCAGTGTTGCATCACTCTGCCCCTGCTTAGCAGTCTGAGTGCCGGCTTTCATCCTGCACACAAACAGATGAGAATAGATGGAACCCCCTGCCAGCATGCCTATTTGAAAACCAAATGAAGACTTGCCATAAAGATGCCTGGTGGAAATGATGGATTTCTGCCGTAGATGGGCAAAATAAAGGAACATCAAGGTACCGTTTGAAGTAATGAGCTGCTTGAGAGGGATTGGACAAAGTAGAAGGCCTCTCGCTCTTCTTTGGAAGATATAATACTTTGCAAAAGCATCAGTCGATTCTTTTCTTCTCCTTCTTGTGAGCTTACGCTCGTTTGAAGTAATAGGATTGACAAAAAAGGGAGAATGAATGTGCATTAGTGTCGCAAACCTCCTCGACCCAAAGGAAGAAAAAAATATCCTCCATTTTCAAATTCATTGTTCATGCTATTTGGCTACGCTTTGATTGATGGAACAAATTCTAGCTCATGTCAGAGTTCATGTACCCCTGGTATTGTTGTGAAGGCGGTGAATACAATGTACTTCGAGACCTGCTTTGGGTAGGTGTCCTGCAGTTAACCACCATTTAGCGATCCAACAGCCTTGTGGGTAGCTAAACAGCCCACAGCATTATCGACTCATATTGACAGTGAGGCTCTAACCTTGAGATTTGATTCAGTGGTGCACATTTGGATGCACCATTGTCACATTTGTACTGAGAGCGCTGTTTGTTGACAAAAGGCTCCATGCTGACATGCTCTCCCCTGTGCTGTCACATATGGGCAATGATGGCTGTTTGGCTCAGACACAATTAAAAATGTAGAATGCACTTTGTTTTACAGCAATGTGTTAATGTCTAATTCTCTCTCTCTCTTTCTTTCTTCCCCTTCCTCATTCTGTCTTACTTCCTCTCTCTTTCTGTCCCGCCCCCTCCTTCCGTTGCCCCCTCTCTCCCCTTCCTCTCTCTCTCTCCCTCCTCTCTCTCTTATTTCTCTCTCTCTCTCTCTCTCTCTCTCTCTCTCTGTCTCTATCTCTTTCTCTCCCCCTCCTCTCTCTCTCTCTCTTTCTCTCTCTCTCTCTCTCTCTCTCTCTCTGTCTGCCCTGCAGGTAGGTTGGTGAATTCTCTGTTCCTGAGTGTGTGCCAGAGGGGGCGTGCTGCCGGCTCTGCCCACTTGTTAAACGAGACCGCCGGACGACTCACCCGTCCTCACGCTCGCTCTCTTTTGCGCGCCGCGCCTGCTTTCCCGCCCGCCTGCCTGTCGAGCCTCCGCGCTCCCCTGTGCGGAGTCCCCCTGCTGCGGCGTCGACTTGTTTTTTACATTGTGTGACAGGATCGCCGAGAGAAACGAGGACGGTTGCCCAGGTTTCAGCGTTTAAAACCCTCACAGTTGTGTAAACAGTATTTACAGGCCGTGTGTACGAATTCAGTTCACCGGAGTTCAGTTCAGTTCATGGTCGCATTTCACAATGAAAGTGCTAAACTGAAAGCCAGCCAACTGGTCCAGTCAGAGAGGTTCAGAGAGGTAGAGAGGTTCTCCATTAAAGCAGATTTACGTAATGACGGGAGTGCTGTGGATGTGATAGTAAGTCACTGGGCGTTTTTACTTACCTCTACAGTTCTGTGACGCTGCGCTGCTGCACTTGCAGTTTTAGTGGCCATGAATTTCACACTATTTAAAGGGCAATTGCTTGAAGGAAGACTATTAGCATGTGTGAGGCTCTTTGGACTGTGTAGGGATAGTCTTGCCATAGACCATTTACCATTTTTGTGTGGTTCCAGAATGGCTTGTTTGACCTTAATGAGTGGGCAGAACCTGCCAAGTACAAACTTGCACTGGCACTGCATATTTTAGTAAAGGAAAATCCTTCAGTTTAATTAAATTTGGTCTTGCGAAGTAATGCCCTACTTAAATGTGGAATTTGTTGTACATCGGTCAAATTGCAGTACTGACTTCACCAAAGCGGATCAGAGGACTTTAACAGCTAATAGAGCCACTGGGTAATGTTCTCTCATGTAACCTTGCAAATGTTGTGGTCTCTCATAAGTGCAAAATTAGTCCTCCAAATATTCAATATGTTTTACATGCAAACTATGTCACATGCCTGCCCTAGAAATATTCACTTTGTACCAATTCCTCATGATGATTGAGCCAAGCGATAATCTATCAAAGCCAAGTGCAGATCCCAGGAAATGAAATGTATAAATAACCTACTTTTAAACTGGCTCGAGCTGTGAGGACCAAACACCCCTCAAAGTTCCTCCTCGATTAGGCAAAGTAGACCCTCTCTGTCGGGATTTCCGAGGCTTGACGCAACAGGGGTGTCTGTTAAATAAAATGGCTCAAGGCTTTGACTTTGATTCCGCATGTCCTCTTTTTTTCTTCTCGTGCCACAAGTGTAACGATGTAGGACACCGCCTTGACACCAGGCAGCCTGCCACCATCCCAGTCAAGTTTCTCGCTATGCATCTGTCACATGGCAGCTGGGTGTCCTTCAACTGGAATGAACACCAGGAGAGAAGCCCATTTCTGCCAAAAAAAAAAGCTGAACAGAAGTAGGCTATCTTCATCTACATTTTCTTTTTTTTTTCTTTTTCCTTTCTTCTTTGCAATTGGCAGTCAAAGCATGTCAACAACGCTGAGGATCCACAGACAGACATAATAATCCTCTCACACTCAAGGAACATGTCAACGCACAACATGGCAGGCTACAGGATCTGTATGTACTTATATATGCAGTCAGACTCACAGTTGGCCCACTCCCCTTAGTACATTTGTGGTATTTTGTGGAGGCGACCTGAAAAAGCATGCGGGCAAGACGCAATAAGAAGTCATTAAAAACAATATGCGGTGGTTAGCTCTGAGGGAAGACGAGAGCGTCGAGTGAATGTAATTATCTTTGTGTTTTCTTTTCATATTCCAAATGAATCACACTCCCTGGGAAACCACAGCCAAAAAAGTAGCAATGCAGAATCACACAGAGAAAAAAAGAATAAAAGCACAGTCATTTCATTAGTTCAGAAGCAGAAGCCAAGGCTAATTCAAATTAAGAGTAACTTTAATTCCTCACATCATCATCGAAACAGCGTGTGCATTTGCAAGTCATCTTGCCCTGTGAAGACCAAACGCAACAGTTGGCGTTGGCATCCTGGAGGGTTAAAGCCACTGAGTGTTGTTCTGGTTCTGAACGAGAGCTTCACCCTTATTGTGTCGTGAACCAATTTCCTCCTAATTAGATGTGTCTGAAGGAATGCACCACCGCCAGATTGAGTCATTAACACTCTAATGCAGCTGTGCACAGAGGTGCATGACTTCAGCCACTGGGCAGCCCCTGATAAATATTCATGGGGCGAGGCGGCGGCGCCCTCACAGAAGTGGCATGAATATTTATGAGCGAAATTTGCCAGGCTGCCGGAGACGCGAGCAGTCACACACTGTTATGGGCTTAAGTTTAGTGTTTATGATGGGTGGTGCATGGTGTGTGTGTGGGGGGGGGGGGGGGGTTGAATGGGTTTCAAAGAAGTGAAGGTGTCAAGGTCCAGTGCAATAATGGCCAGGTTTAACCGACGATAGAGAAATGCTTGTACTGTATATAACAGTAAATTCACACATTACACCTGCATGTGTAAAATAGAATGTTTGGAAAATAGCTGTGAATATTTTGGTAGTAAATAACAACTACAGTGTTGGACTTCATTGAAAATCATTGAGAATGTCACTTTGTACTAAAACACTGGTCAAGAATACCTTTAGTTTCATTCATCATGTCTCATTCATACGCTGAAATAACAGCAGCAGCAACAAAAACAAAACAAAAATAATAATTATAGTAATCTAATTATAGAGTAAATTGTTTATTGATGTTTTCGTCCAAAAATGGTCTGGTTTGGGCATAGCCATTAGCTACCATGTCTTGTCTGTGGAGAAAATCTCCTTTGAAAGATTAAATACTGTGGGCGATCACATTCTTATTTTGAACCCCTGCCGCCTACGGCCACAGAGCCAATCCATTATTAAAATTAATATTTGAGCACCCCGGGACACCAGACACACACATTTCTCATACCGCCATGGCACACATGTTGCCACAGGGACACTTACAGACAGAGAAAGAGTGAGAGAGAGAGAGAGAGAGGTTTTCTTGTGGTTCAGAGTGAGGAAAAGTTGGATAAGCTGTGGAGGCCTGACGCTGGCACAAGCTGGTTTTCAGGTGTGGCAAAAGCCTGCGTCTATCTCCTCTCCTCAGGAGCCATTGAGGTCGATGAGCTGATTAACTGTAGCTAATAGCCAGCCTCACAAGTTGGGATGAAGTTTCAAGTGGTCTCAGAAGCCCAACATGATAAGAGAACAAAGCCAGGGTTTTTTCTCCCTTCAAAACAAAGCACTTGTTGGATATAAAGCTTGCATGCTGATGAGGTATTAACAAGGTACAAAAAAACACCAAATAATAAATAGCCGTTATTTTGGGCAATGGAAAAGTAATCATAGTTATATTTATTGCCAAGGCATGAAATGCTGCAGCCTTTTAGACTTGACAAAACTGGGACAAAGGCACTGTGCTTTTCTCTCCCTATTGTTCTGAAGCAGACAGGACAAGACTGAAACTTTCCAGTCTTTCCACTATTGCTGATTGTTCATATATTATATCATAAAAGCATATTATAAAAACATTTTTTGTTTTATAACATGCATGCAACAAGCCTAATTGCCCATCTGTGTAAGCTGACTAGTGATGTGATGGTGATTAGTGAGAATTATTTACATCCAGCCTCTAAGGGATTCAAGGATTCAAAACAAGTCTTCAACTTCGATCCCATCAGGCAGTTGGTGTGGTTCAGCATTGTTTGCTGTGGATTCTGCTGTTGACTATCTGTGAGTCTGTCCTCTGTAGATAGCATGTAATTGCTACTGTGCATGCATAACTTATCACACACTACACACACACAACACACACGCTAGCACCACTGACCATGGCATCTTACACACATAATGCCTCGTGCATTTCTCTCTCTCTCTCTCTCTCTCTCTCTCTCTCTCTCTCTCTCTCTCTCTCTCTCTCCTCTGACTACCATACTTGCTATACCCTTGAACATTCTTTATCTATTCACAAATCTGCATCCTCCTCCTCGGTATCAATCTGTTGAGACTCTCCCTGTTTGCCATGGCCTGAATGAGCCGTGACTGTGCATAATAGACATGACACCTTGAACTGATTTGCCGCCTCCTCAGAGCCCATTTGAGATGCCATCTTACTGATTAATTCCCACTGATACGAGCAGCCCCTCCACTTCCTTCAAAATACCCAAATACCCCAAATGCCTCCTTCTGCTCTTCTGGGGGCTGTGTGGCCTGCTTAATGGTAATTGTTTTCAGGCTCAAAGAAAGTGTAGCAAGAAAGGCACTCTGCCGAGTAGCGCGTGTCAGGAATTGTATGTACAACTATAGAGTGCCTGATTCATAGGTAATATGATTTTTGTGTTTGAGTGAATAGAATGTGTTTGATCACCAATATGATTGTACAGCGGTTATTAAACATCTCATAAATTAAACATGATTAAACATCTCATAAATAAATCTCGCCATACTAAAATCCTATAGAAGAAGAAATGCTTTCCAGGTGATAAATGCATTCCAGGTGATAAATGTCATATCCATAGTTCCTCCTTATCCTATGTGATTTGGAGATCGAAATAGTTGTCATCAATGTCTCATTGTGTGGTGCCATTTTATATGGATATTAATTGCAGTTAATAAATTAATGTATCTGAGAAAAGGTTTTACACACAATGCACAATACATGGTGTTACTACCATGCCCATACATGTGGTGTATTTGATTTCTGTTTGTTGCACAGATATGTTTATCATATAAGGAGGCCTTGGCAGGAGCCATAATTCAGTTATCTTGTAGATGTGCAAGGTCTCCACTCTCTTCATACTTGTGACCTCAATTCCCAATTGTTTTTGACGTACTGTGTATTGTTTTGGCTGGGATATCAATAGCTGAAGTCTCCACTCGAGTCCCTTTAGATTTCCGCTGTCCAGTGGTCCACTAAACATACATTTTACAGCCACTGGTGGCCCTGCTGTGTATATCAAAAGCTTGGCCGCATACCAGAGCTCCATATTTCATCCATTTGCTGTACAAAGCCAAGAATGGCATCACCCACCATCAGTCTTTTCTGACACATTTTAGAGTCAGTATGTGTGTGTGTGTGTGTGTGTGTGTGTGTGTGTGTGTGTGTGTGTGTGTGTGTGCGTGATTAGTTTGTGTTTTTGTGCATTCTGTGTTTTATGCATTTCTGTTATTTTATCCACCAGGTATTCACCAGGTATTATCCACGAGTGATATAAAAGTACCAGTTATGAAAACAAATGAAAGATATCCCAATACATGTATATCCCAATGAGGAAGTATTTAATTATGACCGCCGCGCAGCGAAGATTTTTTTTTTTTTCTTTTTTTTTCGCATGCCCAAATTTTCGTCAATGATTCCCGGGACACTGAAAGACCGGGGTACACGAAACTTGGTGGGCATGTAACCCCACATGGATAGCATGGAACCATCGTTTTTCGTTTTGATCTGTAGCCCCCCCGCTGGACTGGACCCCCCGAAAGGAGGGTAGAGCAGACACAGTTTTCTGTGAATATCTCGAAAACCATGGGGTTTAGGAGGACCATTTTTTTTTGTATGTTGATCTCAAGGGGCCATGTCTACCCATTCCATAACCACTCATTTCATGTATAGCGCCACCTAGTTAAACACAAAAAAGTAAAAATGAGGTGTTGATATTGAAGGTATCTGTGACCTAACATAGTCAAAACTGCACGAAATTGGAAGTGTAGGATCATTATGACACCCTCTGTATGCACGCCAAGTTTTGTGGAATTCCGTTCATGGGGGGCCACACAATAAATTAATGTATGTTACTATACACCAACTGGCCTGTAGGTGGCCAGAGACAGTTTTCTGTGAATATCTCGAGAACCGTAGGGCCTAGGAGGTCTGCCTTTTTTAAGTATGTTGGTCTTAAGGGGGCATGTCAACTCATCCCATTACCACTTATTTCATGTATAGCACCACCTAGTTAAAAATTAAAAAGCAAAAAATTAGGTGTTTTCATCACAATATCTCTGGCTGACAAGGTCAAAACTGCACGGAATTAAAAGTGTAGGATCATTATGACACCCTCCGAATGCATGCCAAGTTTTGTGTACTTTCGTTCATGGGGGGCCTTACAATAAAATAATTTATGTGTACATTTAGTGACGTACACCAACGGGACACTGAAAGACCGGGGTACACAAAACTTGGTGGGCATGTACCCCCATATGGATAGCATGGAACCGTCATTTTTCGTTTTGATCTGTAGCCCCCCCGCTGGACTGGACCCCCCGAAAAGAGGGTAGGGCAGACAAGGTTCTCTGTGAATATCTTGAGAACTGTAGGGCCTAGGATGACCATTTCTTTCCGTATGTTTGCCTCCAGGGGTCATGTTAACCCATTTCATGTGCACACATGTGCACAAACAGATACACACACACACACACACACATACATTCACAGTTATCATACGTATGACACATACTCACACAGTAGACATATGTACGCTTGCATGCACAGGCACATACGCAGGCACACACACAAGCACGCACACACACACACACACACACACACACACACTCACACACACACACACACACACACACACACACATAACATAAACATAACACAAACAATCAAGAATTTCTCAGAATTATGAACAGGCAAGATGGAGGTGGGGTTGTATAAAATGAATTTTACATGTGAAATCTATGAACTAATCATGTTTTGGTACTTGTTGTCTAGCAGATACCAGTGAGAATTGAGTGTGGGTAATGCAATTTAGTGAGACAGAATCATATAGGCCTTTCAGCGTGATTTCTTTTTGTGGAAAAAATGTGCTGGACTGGGCGGCGGTCATATTTTGTACCGCTCTGCGGTACATCTAGTTGAACTTGTTATGATTTTGACCATAACTGTCAGACACCAAACAGGACGAGGACCACAATTGCGTCACGTTCAAAAGTTTATTTAAGGGTTGGGGGTTTCAGGGGTTCCGGGGGGGGTACAGGAGTTCCAAGAGTCTGCGTGTGTGTGTTCCCCCAGTAGCCGAACAGCGAAGGCAGGAGCTGGATGATCCGGGAAGTCCTGGGGGAAACACACACACAACAGCAATTGAAACGAAGCAGCAGTACAGTCAAGGACTAGGCGGTATTCGTAGAAGAGGGACGGAAGGCAGGTCAAGATTACCGGGGCTGGAGAACACAGAAGTAGTCGAGCGGGTCCGGGATCACAGGCAAAGAGTCAGAGGCGTTTTCAATAAACAGGCAGGTAACTGGTGCTGGTTGCAGACGATCTGACAAGTGTGGACTGAAAAGCAAGGCTTTATATAGAGGGCATGATGAGTGGTGAATGCAGTGCAGCTGGTAGGTAACGAGGGTGAGGCAGAGCAGAGCAGGAACAGGTGGAGGTCATCAGGCTTCAATCAGCACGTGTTACCAGGCAGAGAGAGAGCTCATGACAGAACCCCCCCCCTAAGGGACGGCCCCAGAAGTCCCCAAGAGTGACACCACGTCGGGAGGGCGGAGGGGAGCCGGTGGAGGGCTAGAATTCCTCCGAGCGGTCCGAGTGAACATCCTCATCCTCGGAGGGAGCTGGAGGGTCGTGGACAGAAGACGGGACAGGTACCGAGACAGGGTCAGGGTCAGGCACATGACAGGAAGCCGGGCGGGCAGGACGGTTAGGGACCCCTCTGGGGCGGCCCCTACGGATTGCAGGTTGATCAGGATGCAGACGGTGGAAGTCGGCGATGAGTGTCCGGTCCACAATCCGACTGGCTGGCACCCAGGTTCTCTCCTCAGGTCCATAGCCCTCCCAGTCGACGAGATACTGGAGGCCCCTACCTCGCCGTCTGGACCGAAGCAGGCGTCGAACGGTGTACACCAGCCCACCGTCAACGAGGCGAGGAGGAGGAGGAGGAAGCGGCACGGGGACCAGCGGGCTTTCATGCGTCGGCTTGACTTTCGAAACATGGAAAGTAGGGTGCACCCTCATGGAGGTTGGCAACTGGAGCCGGACTGCGGTTGGGCTGATGACCCTCTGGATAGGGAACGGGCCGAGGAATCGAGGTGCCAGTTTACGCGATTCCACCCGCAGTGGGAGATCCTTGGCTGACAGCCACACCTTCTGGCCAACACGGTAGGCGGGTGCCGGCGATCTTCGGCGGTTAGCCCCAGTGGCATAGCTGACAGCTGACTTGAGTAGCGTGGCACGAGCTTGTGACCAGGTACGACGGCAACGGCGGGCATAGGCGAGGGCAGACGGGCAGGACACATCTCCTTCCTGGCTGGGGAACAGGGGGGGCTGGTAGCCATACACACACTGGAAAGGTGACATACCAGTGGCAGAGCAGGTGAGGGAGTTGTGAGCATACTCTATCCACATCAGTTGTTGTGCCCAAGCCTGGGGTTTGCGAGAAACCATGCACCGCAGCGCCTTCTCCAGCTCCTGGTTTGCCCGCTCGGATTGACCATTGGACTGGGGGTGGAACCCAGAGGTGAGACTCACTGTGGCCCC
This sequence comes from Alosa sapidissima, assembly GCF_018492685.1. Taxonomy (NCBI): domain Eukaryota; kingdom Metazoa; phylum Chordata; class Actinopteri; order Clupeiformes; family Clupeidae; genus Alosa; species Alosa sapidissima. The sequence continues at coordinate 12,724,448 of NC_055971.1, read as the reverse complement.
TAGAAGACGGCAGAACTCCTTCCAGAATGTAGAGGTAAATTGCGGGCCTCGGTCAGACACAACATCCCTGGGCAGCCCGTGTAGACGGAAGACATGATCAAGAACAGCCTGGGCAGTCTCTCTGGCAGATGGCAGTTTAGGGAGGGGAATGAAGTGTGCCATCTTGCTAAACCGGTCAACCACAGTGAGAATGACAGTCATCCCACCTGATGGTGGGAGGCCAGTTACAAAGTCCAAGGAGACGTGGGACCAGGGTCGTGTGGGCACAGGCAAGGGCTGGAGTAAACCAGCGGGGGGCCGAGTGGAGGACTTGTTCTGATTGCAGGTGGGGCAGGCACGGACGAATTCTCGGACATCCCTTCTCAAAGACGACCACCAAAAGCGCTGGGCAAGGAGATGGCAGGTGCGGGCGGAGCCCGGGTGGCAGGCAAGGCAGCACGCAAACAGGTCAGGTGGCAGGCATTTCCCCACTCTTTCACAGTTCCGGAGGCCCAATCGAGGTGAGGATTGTGGAGACGGAGCCAAGGGTAGCCCAGGATTAGGGGTTGGCCTGGAGAGCTGAGCAGGTGGAAGCGGATGGTCTCTCGGTGGTTTCCTGACACCATCATTGAGATGGGGGCTGTGATGCTGGTAACTGTGCCAATTGCGTGACCGTCCAGGGCCCGGGCTGGAACAGGAGTGGACAAGCGATGGCTTTCCAAGCCCAGCTGACGAGCAAGTCCTGTGTCAATAATGTTTGCTTCTGCGCCAGAGTCCACCAGGGCTGCCAGGGTGTGGGTGGAATCAGACAGGTGAAGACAGACTTGGATGAGGGGTTTACGGCTGATGGAGGGCTGAATGTTCATTGAGCTCATCCGGATTCCTCCTACATCTGGTGAGCTCCGGCTTTTGCTGGACAGGTGGCGACTCGATGACCATCACCACCACAGTACAGGCACAAGTTGGAGGTGATGCGTCGCTGGCGCTCTGCAGGGGTTAGGGAGGTGCGGCCGATCTCCATCGGTTCAGACTGGTCCGGCTGGCTAGATGGTGTGGCAGGTGCGGACAGAAGGGCAGTTGGGACACTCCGTGTGCTGGTGGATGGACTCTGGCGCCCTCTCTCATGACGGCGGGCCTGGATCCTGCGGTCGATGCGGACAGCCAGAGCAATGGCTTCATCAAGAGTGGGGGGTTGATCATGGGAAACCAGCTCGTCCTTTATGTAGTCCGCCAGGCTGTGGAGGAAAGCATCCACCAATGCTTCCATGTTCCAGGAGCTCCGACTTGCCACGGTTCGAAAGTCGATGGAGTAATCCGCAACAGTCCTTCTGCCTTGGCGAATACTCATCAGGATCCGAGATGCCTCGGCTATTGTGGATTCCAAATCGAATACCTTTAGCATCTCCTCTGCGAATAGGTTGAAGGTTGCACATGCTGGGGTCTGGCGCTCGAACTCCGCCGTTCCCCAGAGTCGAGCTCGGCCCGTCAGGTGAGTGATCACGTAACCGACCCTCGCCCCTTCAGTGGCAAAAGTCCTGGGTTGCAGGGTAAACTGGACACGGCAGCTCGTCAGGAACGCCCGTACCTGGGTTGGGTCGCCGCTGAACCGCTCTGGATTGCCGATCCTGGGTTCTGGGGCTCCGGCAGCCACGGTAGCAGTGGACTGGGCAGGAGACTCGGGTGCTGGGCCGGTGAGCAGGCTGGCTGGGGCTGGGCCGGTGGGAGCAGGCAGAGGAGAAAGGTTGGTGAGAAGTTGAATGATCATTGCAAGTTGTTGCTGTTGCTGCTGGAACTGCTGACGCTGGCTCAAGCCGGCTTGAAGTAGGGAGGCAATGTCAGCAGTGTTGCGGTTTACCTCTCTCTCTGTCTCTTCCAGGCGTTGCATGGCGGTGGGTGGTTCTGGTTCGTCGGTTTCCATGCTGGTTCGACCGTGCGCTGGGTCCATGTTTGGTCAGATCGTACTGTCAGACACCAAACAGGACGAGGACCACAATTGCGTCACGTTCAAAAGTTTATTTAAGGGTTGGGGGTTTCAGGGGTTCCGGGGGGGGTACAGGAGTTCCAAGAGTCTGCGTGTGTGTGTTCCCCCAGTAGCCGAACAGCGAAGGCAGGAGCTGGATGATCCGGGAAGTCCTGGGGGAAACACACACACAACAGCAATTGAAACGAAGCAGCAGTACAGTCAAGGACTAGGCGGTATTCGTAGAAGAGGGACGGAAGGCAGGTCAAGATTACCGGGGCTGGAGAACACAGAAGTAGTCGAGCGGGTCCGGGATCACAGGCAAAGAGTCAGAGGCGTTTTCAATAAACAGGCAGGTAACTGGTGCTGGTTGCAGACGATCTGACAAGTGTGGACTGAAAAGCAAGGCTTTATATAGAGGGCATGATGAGTGGTGAATGCAGTGCAGCTGGTAGGTAACGAGGGTGAGGCAGAGCAGAGCAGGAACAGGTGGAGGTCATCAGGCTTCAATCAGCACGTGTTACCAGGCAGAGAGAGAGCTCATGACAATAACTTTACCTTTTGGAAGACAGCACAACCCGTTTGAAGTGGAAGCAGATAAGCCAGGAGATCTTGGAGCTTGAGGAGGTCTGATTTAAAGACACTGCTTCACATAAAGGTGTCTCTCTCCTCCATAAACCCTGATTTAGAGGCCCACTAAACTTCTTTTATATGTCCTGGAGCTAGACCCGCAGTGAAATACATCCTTGCAAAACACTAAGTAAGTTCTGCTTGAAAGGGAAGCAATCAACATTCAGACATTGATGGTCCTAATTAATCCAAATTTTATATCTTGTCATAATGTGAGATGAGTTGCTCCTCCTCTCTCTTGTAAAGGGAATGTGAGAGCCATTATAAACTGTCAGATGTGGCTTTTGTTAGTCAACAGTTTTTTTAGAATCTTTTCAGGTAGGTAATTGACACCTTTTGGACATTTAAGTGAATGAATGGTAGTTTGAGGACTACATTTGATATTCATACATTTGGAAATGGTTTAAAAACTGAAAATAATTCCACACTAGAGAAAAAAACAAAATATGTGGAATACAATAGATCATAAACTACAGTACCTGTGACAAAAAATACCAACAACATTGTGTTGGCTGAACATCAATCAGAATATGTGTTTGTGTGTATGTGTGTGTGTGTGTGTGTGTGTGTGTGTGTGCTCTTTTAGCTCCTGTTGCTGTTGACATTCTTCTCTGCCATTCCTCTGCTCTGTCCTTGCCACACAGAGAGGTGGAACCATGAAAGGTAGAAGAGAACCTTCTAGATCAAACAGAGCGAGACGACACGCCGAGCCGACTGATCAAACCTCTCTCTTTTTTTCTGCTGAGTAGGGGGAAAGGAGGCTTCACCTGCATGACAAATGAATCTTTGGATTTTTTTTGGTAATGGTAATAAGCACTCGACTCGAGGGGGTAAAAGCATCTGAGAGAAGGGGGGAGTGACAAATAAGGAGGAGGAGGAGGCGTTAGGGAATTGGGGTTGTCGGGAATGAAATAAAACCATGAGTCATGCCGCTCCATAGCCACGGAATGTGCTGTTACAGTAGAGGGGTCTTATTGGAGGAGTGTGACGATAATCACACCTCCATGAATAGAATAACAAAGCATTGAAGTTTTGCCCTTAGCACACAGACTCAATTCCACAACCTATGGCGGGAGGCAGTCTTTTTTTTTTATTCCTCCACCAATGAACACTGTTAATGCATATTCAATGTGTGACTGGTGAAGGTGTACATGGAGTGCTGTGACCTATATAATGCAGATCATCATTATTTATTGTGTTATAAATATATAATGTACATGTGCTATTCATATATAGCCTATATATACACACATTTCAGGAGACTATATTCAGAGGAGCACTTAATATATATATTTTCTTTTTCTCCCAATGAGACCACTCCTGCTGCTCCTGCTAGAGTAATATGCTGTGGACAAGCTGTCTTGAGTTCATCAGATTTTATTGCCATGGGAGGTAATGACAGAGACACGTGAGCCATGATTTTTAGGCCGAGCGTAAACAACCGGGCGGCCTCCCTCCTGGCACCCGTTCACGCTCATCGCCGGGGTTACGGCTAGACTCCGAACCCATAAAAGAAATCCTGTGCCCATAAACCCCAGCACCTGGCAGGCAGAGTGGGAGATATACAGTAGGGTGTGTATGTCACAGTGTCGTGTTGTGTTCCGTTGCGCTGTGTTTTAGACGAGAGGATCTGCTCTCTGATCTGCTCTCTGAGCTCAAAGCTCAGGTGTGGGTGCTATTCAGGTATTCAATTTCATTTCATTCTCTTCATAATTCCCACTGTACTGTAACCAAGGTTCAGAATCACTGCAGGCGGATGCGGGAGGCTTAGATACAGTATATTGTCGGATTTAGCTGTGTCGCGGGGGGGCTACAGTTTGATTGTTTGCTCCAATAAAAATGGACTGTTTGATATCTCAGAGTAAGTCCCTGTCAGGATTATTGCGGCCCCACAATAGTGTATGGCACAGCGACGCCATAATTCCCCAATATAATAGTGTCAGCAGATTTGACATTGTGGTCATGGTTTATTTTACGCAGATTTGGTGGGGGAGAGTTACAGCATTGCAAACTGCTTATCACCCACCCCCCCCCCCCCCCCCCCACCCCCACCCCCCATCCCTGCTAACAATTACAGGCAATTTATTATGATGACAAGGCAGAGACCTCCTTCTGTCTCCTGGGAATCGTCGACAATTTCCTGAGACACAAAGCCTTTTGAAACCAATCTGCATTCAATGCTGATGGAGCTATTAGAGTGTGACAGAAACAAAAACACAGAAAATAGGCAAGCCACAAATCAAACCGAGTAGCTTAATTGCAAAATAAAGGCTGAACACATTTGTTTCCACTCATCTTTTACTCATTGCCTGAATGAGCCTCAAAATCTGCCTCATTGAATAGGACATATGTTTTCTTTGTTTCTTACCAAGGGTAAATGAGAGTGTTACTTTTTTTTTAGGTTTAATTGTTTTGACTTATTCAGACAATGAATAATTTCTAATTGAATTACTTCATTTTGTTGGTAACAATGCACTGTTCCTGCAGGGTTGACCAGCTGTTTTGTGTCTTATCTCTGACATCCAATCCCCTTGATTGGTGAATCAGTGTCAGGTCCACCTCATGAATCTCTTAGTGGAAAGTCGAGCGCTGGTGTCTGAGAATGTTCATGTTGACTTTTTACCTCACAACTTGGCTGTGTTGCATTCTTAACTAGACATGATATATGCAGGCAGTCAGTTAGTCAGTAATGTGAATAAATCAGTAGAGGTAAATAAGTAAACAAAAAGAATGCGGAGAAGTTTGAAGTAGCTCAGTAAATAAGCAAGCACATACCTAGATTAATTTCTAACCTAGACAGGACTGATTGTAACATCGACAGCTATAACTGTGAGGAGAAGCCTTCAATTTCACCCTGCAGTATTGCATTTCTCTGTCAGATTTATGGATTTGGAAATGAAACGCCTGACTTCAGCTTCCTGAGGTACAGAGATCTAAAGCTGTCAGAGGCTTTGAGCTCCGAATGTAGACATACGGTCAAAGCATTTTTCAGATGTCTTGGCAGATAAACTGTAAAAGGCAGCTACAGTATGTCAGAATTTGCTTTTAATTAAATAAATATATAATGAAATACACACGACTGGACATTAGGATGTCTGTCAGAGCAACTGCACTACATTTTTTGATGTCTCTCTTTATTTATAGATTTTTAGATACACATTTTTAATTAGATACAGTACACTGTTTACACTTTACAGTATTAGCCCCATGACCAAGGCTAGTGGAATTTATTAAACTAGAACATTTCTCTCCACATATGCAGGCTTACTTTAAATTTGTTTTGATATTCCACAGGTAGGTCAAATATCTTTGCTGAGCCAAAGACCAAGGAAGTGAGTAAAGTGGAGAACTGCACTACTCTGCATCAAAAGCTGTTTCCTGTTGCTAAATATTAAATGTGTTGTTTGAGACAGAGCAGGGGTTAGTGTAACAACCCTGTACTTTGAGTGTATTTATACTAAGAATAGACATGTGAGCAGAGAAATGGAAGCTTCTGTGTTTAGGTTAGTCAAAGGTCAGAAAGCTTTTACAACAATGTTCCTATGGTGCTAAGTAGAATGACTGGAAGTTTATACATAGAATTAATGGAAAGTTTATACATAAAAATACATTTCCAGGATCATTTAGTGAGGTAGTTAGAAAAATCACCATTTGCATTTTTTTAGCATGCAGGTTCTTACATACACTGTAAGGGTACTTATAATAGTTGAAATAAGCAGATCAATGTGCCATGATGCTGGGGCCTTGAATTTCTCAAATGCACACTGTCTAACTTTCTGATGATCTTCCTACCCATTTTCATTTGAATGAGCTCAGTCTTTTGTGAAGGGAAATATGTCAAGTGCGGCAACCCTGGCTGGAGTAAAAGAAATACCTGACATTTTTCATCTTAGCCCCTTGAGAGTATATGTCTCCTTGATGACCGTTAGCTGTCATTCAGTTATTCATTTGTATGGTCATCTTGTGCATTCCTGCACAGCAACTCATTGGTTTGCCAGCCACATGACTGCTCTGGGTGTTGAGTACCAAATCCAAGTCTAGGCTATCTTCAGCTGCCTTCATTACGAACCCTGGCGATGCTGACAATGAAGCTCAACTGTACAGTACGTAATGAAAATAATGATGCTGCTTTTCATGTGTTCTCTCGAACGTGTCTCTACCGCAGATAAAATATGAAAGGACTTTGTGTTTTGCTCTCAATGACTACTCTCAATCTTCAACACTGCACCTGTATGTCCCTCAGCACAGCTCAGGTCCTGCTATGTTAATGATGTGGTGTCTCATCTAACGGGTTTAATGGCACACTTAACAGTAAATTCGGTCTTAGGGGCCGTTTATACGAGAACGATTGCGAAAATATTTTATCATAAGTGCCTTTCGTTTACACGGCGACCCCGCCATCGGGGCTTGAAGACGCAAAAATCTGAAGACTCCTTCCAGAGTGTAGAGTTTTGAAGACGATCAGGGGTTGCGTCTCCATCTAAACAGCTAAACCAAAGATCCTTGATTACCTCTCTGGCTAAACTGTCAAATTAGAATGTCTGCGCGTGACGTACCGGGGTTCTATCACACCACCACCCAGCGGCCTGGAATGCATATCCAATCGAATATCACATACTCTTGCGTCTTCATATAAACAAAGATTTCCCCCTGAGAATGCTCGTCTAAACGCAAATAAAAAAATGAAGACGAGACGCCACTTCTGCGTCTTCTCTTTTCATCGTCACCGTATAAACGTAGCCTTATTTTCTTGCTGTTGAATGTGCCCAGTTCTCAGAATGATCTACCCAACAACCAGTTCAGTATGTGCTCTATTTTTTTCCCCTGCCTTTTCTATTTTAGTTATTAATATCTTTTTTCATATTTACTTACAATAACATTACCTTGTTTTCCCCTTGTGAGTGCCTGTCAGTTTTTTCTAAGAGATAAAGGCTTTTATTGGGTAGATGTCATATAAATAAAGTTGGAAATTCTGACAAGGTTGCCTCTTAAATCACCACATGCAGCTGCTCTGTCTGTATTCTGTTTTGCCATTGCAATCAAAATGCTTTTTTTTCAATTCTTGAAGTTTTCTTTGTTAATTTTTGCTGCGTCCTGTGTCTTTATACCTGCCACATCACAATGATTTATTGAAACAAAAGAATATATTTTTTAGACAATTGCCTTGAGCAGGACATTACTACCCCCCCCCCCCCCCCTCTTCCATAATGTTGCACCAGGGAATGTTGATGATTCCCTGGTGCTTGTGTTGTGAGTGACCTAGTCAGATCCCACAAACAGCTACGGCCGGGCACTCTAAAGAGTACATTAGCTGCCCCGTATTTCTCCCAGCACACGGTATTATCTAAGGCAGATGGCCTAACTGTCTTACAGTGCCACAAGTATTCACCCCTATTTCTACAAAGTAATGTTAATTTACAAATTACAAATATATAATGCAAAATATTTACAAAATATTTACTAAATTACAAATATATATAATGCAAAATAAGTCATTGCATAAATATTGACCCCCTTCAAGTCAGTATTGAGTAGATGCACCTTTGGCCGCAATGAAAACATTGAGTCTGTGTGGATAGGTCTCAGTTAGGCTTGCACATCTGGATATTGCAATTCTACTCCATTTTTCTTTGCAAAACTGCTCAAGCTCTGCCATGTTGGAAGGGGATTGGGTGTGAACAGCCCTTCTTAAGTCCAGTCACAGATGTTCTATAGGACTGAGGCCTGGGCTTTGACTCGGCCACATTCACCTTGTTGTTTTTAAACCACAACCGGCTCATTGTCTTGCTGGAGAGTAAATCTCCCAAGTCGTAGTTCTCTTGCAGACTGAATTAGATTGTCCTCCAGGATTTCCATATTTTTCTGAATTCATTTTACTTTTACCTTTATTTGCCTTCCAGAGAAGTATCCCCACAGCATGATGCTACTACGTACCTGCCTCCTTCCGCTCGATTTCTTTTCCTTACAGTACTCTGTCTGGAATAGCTCTCGTACACTTTGTTTACTTCGGCAACTTGTCTCCGAACCTACCAGCAAACAGAGGGCTTTCCTGAGAACGATTACGTTTAAGTTGCAAGCCTATCGTTATCGTTGTGTCCCTCGTGGTTAACATATGTCATTACCAAATGTTAGTGATTGAACTCCAATGATTTCAAACTTCAGACAAGCGTCCACCAATCAGGAAATAAATGTTTGCCAATGGATCTAGGCCAGACTCTCTGCGAAGTCGGAGAGTCTGGTATCCAGGCTATGATGCTACCACCATGCTTGGAATTAGGGATGAGGCATTTTTGGTGATGTGCAGTGTTTGGTGTCCGCCAAAAATAACATCTAGTCTGATGGCTAAAAAGCTCAATTTTGGTCTCATCAGACCAACGAACCTTCTTCCATTTGACCTTCGAGTCTCCCTCATGTCTTCCAGACGCAGGTGTCTTTATATTACTATACACATTCACTGCACTCTAGTGATCTCCATTTCACTAATTGTGAGACTATTAGCACCAATTGGCCGGACCGCTGTTGATTTAGGTCAGTTACTTTAAGTGGGGTGAATATTTATGCAATCCAGAAATGTTCTTTTACTTTGACATTAAAGCGGGGATGTTTGTAAATGATTGTAAAAAAGGCCAAATTAAACTGATGAAGATTCCATTTATCAAAGCAATAAAAGGGGAAATATAATAATTATAATAATATATTTGGTATATTCTATATGTAGCTACTGTTGTATGTTTCTAAATAATTTCTGCATTTCCTCAATGTTAAATTACATTTTAGAGGACTAACAGTCTAGAGTAGGCGCCCTCAGAGCCATACAGATCTATCTATAAGGCTCTGGGCGTCCTATCTCATAAGATTCCATCATAGAATTTTGACATAGAAAAGGGAGTGGGGCCGCTGTGAGCACTGAGTGAGCAGGTAGCCTACGAGTAGTGAGTTTTCGTCTATTGAAAAAGATGGGGGCTAAAAATAGAAAAAGACAGGGAAAATGAGATGGCATGTCAAGGGATGCGACAGTAGTTAAAAAAGTGGATGGTGAAAAGCAGGTATGATTTAAAGTGTGACGTCTGTGCTTGGAGGCACATGTTTCATGTTCATGTTATTCATGTTACCAGACTAACTAGCGTTTGCTAAGCATATGCCGATTGAAACATAACCTATTCCATTAAGATAGCTAGGTGGCTACCATGCTGCTCATTAGGGGTTTGCACGGAGTGTCATCAGATCTGGACATCGCCATATTGGAGATACTCGCCTCATTAGAAAGCATTAGGCACTGAAGTAAATCCCTAACATCGTCAAGAAAAATGGTTCATTATTGCCGTGTTTTAGGTTGGGGACGCTTGTGGTTGAACTTGGTACTTCGTCTCCCTCACCCAACTCATATGGATCTGCGCTGCCAATAATGCGTAATTTCTCGAAATATCGCGCCTTTTCTTGTGGTCCAAGTCCTGCCCTATATTCCTTTGCATCTTAGACGCATTTTGATGAGCTTTTCTGTTGTTTAGACACGGCTACAATCACGTAAGATATCCAAAGTGTATAATACTCCATTGTACTTCATTCACTGAGTATCGCCAATATGGCCGCGCGTGCTGGGTTACCATAGTTACCGGCCAGAACGTGACGTCGGTGCAAATCCCTAATACTGAACTTTTAATGGCAAACTGCAAACAGAAATGTCACGCTAGCAACAACTCATTACATGTTTCCATTTCCTAACAATCCTAATATTAATAGTTTAATATTGTGCTGTCAATGTGGCAAACAAAGGTTAGAGTTGGATCAGCCTTATCCTTTGTATTGTGAGCAACAGCTGGCAAAAGGACGTTATGAGAACCGTTTAGACTCTCTTAAAGTGACAAGGCACCATTTAATAATACTTCGGTTAATTTTCTTCTGCTCTCAGTAGTAAACAGACCGCTGGCTAGTATGTAGGCTACCTGAGCGCCAGGGCAGTCTCTTTGTATTGGATATATCCCTAACTTGCGCCAGCCACAGACCGAGAGCTGTATACCAAAAGCGTCATGTCACCGAGATTATATCAGCTCTTGTCACACGCCAGTTTTCCTCTTATCTCTTCTCGCCGCTTATCAGACGATTGTTGCTCTACGCAGCCCGGTGACTTCGTCGGAGTTACGGAGCTTACTTCGTCCTACGGGCTGTTCAGACTTCACTCTCGGATAAGTTTGATCGTACTGACGACCTACGTGTTATTTAACCTGGAGCTTGCTCAGTTAAACTAACAGTTGTTCGGCATAAAACAACCTCACCTTGAGCCATGCTCGGTGACTGGCTAACGTTACTGTCCACAAGCACGGTAGCCTTGCCTGGAGCCCAGCTCAGCCACAGGCTAGCCTCTGTCAAACACAAACACGGAGCGGTTTACCTTGAGCCCAGCTCAGTAACCGCTAGTCCCAGTCAAGCATAATCACAGCAGCCTTGCCTTGAGCCCCGCTCGGTAACCGGCTAGCTCACGTCAAGACACACCGCCTCGCCTTGAGCCCCGCTCGGTAGGCTAGCTAGTAGCTAACATTCCATTCCTTAAGTAGGCCTATGCCGCATTGATTTTGTAAAGGTAATTTGAGAGTAGGGGGGAGAATAACGAGCAGCAAACGTTTAGATGGAGATAGATAGATAGATACTTTATTGATCCCCAGGGGAAATTCAAGGTCTCAGCAGCATACAGACAACACAAACACATTCTTTAACAGCAGAAAGAGTAATTAAAGTATATAATATAAAAACACAACTAAGCAATAAGGACAGTAGAAGATAAAGAATATGCTAAATATACTAAAATACAAATTATACTAACTAACACTTAATCTAAATCAATTCTAAAAACAGTATCCACATAGTGGTGATTAATCAATCAGAGGCGCTTGCAATGACTGAGGCAGGGACTGAGCCTGTGATTCTCTGTGCATAGTAAGGTATGGTAAGGTGCTCTAAGGTGCTCTGTGTGAATCAGTGTCATGGTGGTAGTGCAATGGTGATAGTGGTCATGGTGATAGTGCAAATGAGTAAGTCCAACAGTGCAACAATGCAGAAATAAAGTCTATATATCTATATATTTAACTATTTAAAGAAAAAGTATAAGTGCGGCCACAGTTCGGCTGTGGCATGGAGGAGGGGGGGGGGGGGGTTATGCATATGTGCTAATGTGCTAATATAGCACGCAAACAGTGAGGCATAACGACAGTGGTAAAAAGTGTCTAGTGGGCCCCAGCTGTGGCGCAACTGGCTGGGGCACCTGCACCGTACGCCGGCGACCCGGGGTTGATAGCTTCTAGCGTCTCTTCCTCCGTCGCCATTGTTGCTGTGCTGTTGAACTACAAGCTTCGCTAGACTACAAGCAACTCGGCAGGCAAGTTCCGCGTCATCACTCAACTGTTCGCTGATTGGCACGGTCGTACGCGAGCCGCATACTGTGGGTTGGGCCAGAGTACGTGCGAGGCTGAAATCAAATTTTGGCCGGAAGTACGTAGGATGGTAACGCCAGGCTACCTGATACCAGGCATGTAACTGAAGCATTCCGTTTGTGGAGGGTCTGCTGCAACTATTAGCTTCCACTATAATCAATGGAACTAGCTACACCAGAAGTGAACAAATTAGACCAGTCCTCTAAAACATCAGTTTGCTGACCCAGAGTAGCCTTCCTGTAAGACAGGGGCATTGCCCTGTAATTAGCCCCCAGGCTAAGACAGGCAGACACAGTTCATATATGGGCCAGCTGACCTAAGAGTGAGGAGATGCAGGCCCCAGATATGGGCCTCGTCTGCCTCAGAGCCAGCTCCTATTTGGGCCAGGCAGCCTAAGACAGGGATATAAAGAATTCATCATTGCTCTTGCGGGGTGCTTTTGAATAGGGTGTACGTGTCACGGCGAAGGAGACATCTATTTTCTTTATGTGAATTACTCTGCCTCTTGTCTGAAAGCTCTCTCGGTCGCTCCTGGATCTTTCTCTCTCAGGTCGGCATTAAGTCCCCTGACACTCACCGACACGTCTCACACCTGGACACCTTTTTTGTGGAAGCTCGTAAATGGAAAGGGCCTTTTGTGTTATCTGCCTTTTTGTTACATTTCAAACATCTTAGATCAGGAAGGAGCCCCCTTTGCATGCGGGAGAAGGCGGTGGCTGCTCGAAGGGACCGTGGATGTTTGAAATTGTTTTTCTTATCTCGCTAATCGGGGATTTAAGAAATGGGCCAGAATGAAAATGATTGCCCCCCCCCCCCCAGAAGACTGTCAGAGCACTAAGGTCTATTCAGATATATGATTGTTTTCCAAGAAAAAAACCCCATTGTGTGTGGTCGGAGGGTAATTTGTCAAATTATTGTGTCTATTTGATAGAGGAGGAGGATTTAGGGTGATGTTGAGAATAATTCTTTCTCTAAATCTTTACTCTGCGTATGGCTTTCTGTAGGCTGCAGTAGCCATGTCACATGTTTCCTCCTCCTATAACAACCCACGCTATTTGTATGGAATGAAATAGTGTTGTTTGTCATGATGGGATGGACTATTTGTGCAAATGTAATTTTGCAAAATAAGTCTGGGTTGTGATTTCACTACAAGGGTGTAATGGAGGGACATGCAATTTGTCCTATTGTGCAGGTCATCATGGCCACCCTGCCTATTGCAGCAAAGCGCTGCGTCTTACCTCCTGAAAAACAGTAACCCTCACTCCAGACTAAAAGTAGCTTCTAGTACTCTTCAGATGATGAAATATTGAACGGATGTTCAAGCTCTCTCTCTCCCTCTCTCTCTCCCCTCTCACGCACACACTCTAAGATAGATATATTCTGCATCATTCTATTATATACTCCTCTTTTTGCATACTCCTTTTGGTCTATTTTTTCCTTCTCATCCTGGTGTAAAGTCAATTATTATATGTGTGGTGCAGCTTTGAGTTCAGAGAGATCATCAGGGCATAAACAGGCTATTGATGTGGATATGTGTTTGAGGGCACCAGAGTTGAGCAACAGGTTGTGGCTATGTAAACATTAAAGTAAATCAACCACACACACACACACACACACACACACACACACACACACACAACCACAACCACAGCTCTACCACAGTATGCAGTAGGGTAAGGGTAAGTTGTAGCCCAATCAATGGATGCATTATAAAAGATGATTTGAAATAGATTAGACCTAATTAGTGTGTGTGCTTTCTCACACACATCACATCTGTTTGTGTTGAAGATAAGGCCGTCTGCATCTGGTTGCCAGTGGCTTTGTGTCGGTAACAGGAGGATCATGAGGGTTGAATCTCTCACCTAATATAAATAATGTATGTGAAAACATTTCAGGTGAGCTTTTATGAGTCATTACGTTATTAATGACTTAATGGTAAGTCGTTTGTCATTTCTGTGTGTAAGCGCCACCTTTCCAGTTTAAGACTGCCAGATGGTCATGGTCACCATTGTTTGAAATCATTCCATGATATTCATTAGTGTAATGAGATGGTAAATGTCAACAGAATAAGGGAGCATCAGGAGGTGCATCAGGAGGTTACGCCTTGTTTGGCAAACAGCATCTCTGTTCCTCTCCCTCAAAATTCATGTTAACATTTTTAAAAAGTGTTTTGCTTTGTCGAAACAAAACTTTGTACTAAGACAATGCCCAATACTACAGACTTTGTGAGGGCCATTGGTCCTATTATGTCCCTGGTACCATTTTGTGAGGGCCATTGGTCCTATTATGTCCCTGGTACCATTTTGTCAGGGCCATTGGTCCTATTATGTCCCTGGTACCATTTTGTCAGCGCCATTGTTGCTATGTTCCCTGGTATCATTTTGTGAGGGCCATTGGTCCTGGGTCCTGCTGGTATTATTTTGATGTCTGGGTTTGATATTGTGGCATTATAACATAGAATCATGTCTAATTTAGACTTAGGACCATTATTGGTATGTTCTACAGTAAGTTTTACCAGACTTCCTTAGCAGAAGTTACTTTCTAGCTGAATTCATACTGTGTACCTTAACCCTGGTCATTTCAGCCTCTTCCTCCTGTGTCCCATGCTGGACTGATCCCTTCTGTAGACCACACGAGGTCAGGCAATAAGTCATAGTAATATAACTCAGCACTCATATCACTGTGTATTGGTATACTGTTTGTTTTTAGAAGCAATATTTCCAGCCAGCCTGAGTAATCCTCATCTGATTCTTCTTTTGACATATCCGCACAAAAAAAAAAAAAATTCTCTTGTTGACCCAGAAACATGTCCGCCCTCTCCTCTTTTTTGACAAATCATACTTTTTCACCTTGCCTTGCAGATCCAATTCCCGGTAATATTGCTGCGATAATCACTACATGGAAATGTAGTTTCTGAAGCATTTATACTGGAAATATACCAAGAAGGTCTCTTGGTATCCACGGCAGACTTTACACGTACATCCTACAGGGACACAAAATGTCCGTTTTCATGAAAAGCTTAGGTCAAAGACAATGACATCCATGAGTCATAGTTATACATGTTATTTCTCCATTATAAACGTATTCTTGTAGAGAGAATATACATATACACACACAAAGGATACAGGTGGATTATTTTTTTTCATGCTGTATTTGCCCAATATTTGTGTATTATTTCTCACAGTGGTCTACCAATAGACCCGTTCATTAGTATGCCATGTCACCTGGCATTACTGGGATGGGCAGACTTTGTTAGGTCCATGTACTGTCTATTTCATCCCTTGAGTTCATCCAGGAGAGCTGTAGTCATTTAGAGCCTATTTGCCACCATGCTGTTGCAAACATTAGAGACTAATTGATGCTTTGTTAGCTCCCCATGCACAAGGACAGTGGAGGAGATAAACTCATGTTAAATCCACTTCATCATAATTGCATGCATGCATGTGTGTGTTTGTGTGTGTTTGTGTGTGTGTGTGTGTGTGTGTGTGTGTGTGTGTGTGTGTGTGTGTGTGTGTGATTTATTTATTCATTTATAGATACTGAATGAACAACAGAGTTTCATTTGAAATATTCAAATCGGAAAAACAAGCTGTAGGTTATTTATTCATTCTTTGTACAATGATGGGAAATATCCAAATGTTTATTTACACATAATAATCCAATGTTTACAACTCATACAGGCTACTGTGGATACTTTGCAATTTCTAGTCACGTGTTGCCTGTTTGCGTATTCCGGAGGAGAAACGGAAATAAGCTTAAATTCTTGTCACGCCATATTGGTCAAAAGCCCTTTTCAGACTAAAGTGCTTGATTGAATCCTCTCGTAACTCTCCACGACAGTTCCAAAATATGAGTGGATGACAGCTCGCTGGCTTCCTACTGAATCACCGGTTACTCAGTGTATTTTCTGACCTGCCAAGTCTGTCAAGGACTGTGACACTGTAGCCCAAATAACATCTCCTCGCGCTGGCAGGTCAGATAAAACTGTTTGTTTCCCTTGTCTGGTTGCAGATTGATCACTGCCCTTTTCTGTCGCCTGGGCACTTCCCGTGACTGAATGTTTTTTTGTCATTGGCAGGTAGTGGCTCACTATCAAACTGGCGCCCGGCCTGACACTCTAATCAAGAATATAAACGTGCATCTCGCATATGAGGACAATGCTGTTGTGTGGGAGTTTTTTTTGTATTTATTTATTTTTTTAATGCGGAGCAGTGGCATTACTTAATATTCAAAGTAATCCATCACAGTCGGAACTAATCTACTCACCCTGGCTAAAGCTCTGTTGTGATTTTTTTTTTTTTTTTTGCTTCTCCTCTCCTGCCTAAGCAAGTGACATGCTTAACGGATGCAACCAAAGGACATATTTAGATTTAAAAAATGCCCGGCGAAATGAAGTGACAAGGTGTTAATAGGTTGGTCAGAGACGAGAGCGCCTATCATTGGTGATGGCCGTGACAGAGAACAAAAGAAAAGATCTGTTGATAGAGGGGCCTATTGGACGACAGTGGTTCCTCTCTACCCCCCCCCCCCCCCCCCCCTTGTCTTTTTCTTGTTGTGCTGAGCGAGTTTTGCACTGTACTCTAAACAGCCGTAACGGCTGGGGAATGGACATCCCTGTGGGGCAAGGCGTCTGCTCCCTTGTAGACAAACCAGGGGAGCCTAATAGACATGCTACCCAGGAGAGCCCATGAAAGAGCTAACCACCCCCTACCCCTCCTCAGGCACACACACACACACACACACACACACAGGCATAAGCACACACTCACACACACACATGGACACACGCGCACACACACACACACACACACACACACACACACACACACACACATACATGTACACACGGACATACGTGCATACACGCATACACACACACACACACACACACACACACTCACTTCCAGTGCTGCTCCGTTGGTGTTACCCCCACAGGGGAGGTGTCCCTGGTGTCCTCAATCCACACAGAGAGGGACAGTTCCCAAGTGAGTCATACACCATATCATAGCCAGGCACACAGTTAGTTTTGGAGATGAATTATGTGTGTCCTGTCTAGGCTTTCCCTGGCCCTTGAGAACACCTTTTGAAGACAGAAAGAGTAAAATGTAAAGCCTAGACTTGACTTTACTGTAATTGAGTTTGAAAACTAAAGCCCACCAACATATCAGCTTGTCAGGACATGTTGCAGACAAATCAGTTTTTTTCTCCAGAACTACAGAAATACAGTGCTCCTAAAATGCAGGTACACAAAATAATTATGTTACCTTACAAATCACGACATATTAACTCACAGCATTAGGATAGATTCTGTTTCTGTCTCTATGAAAGTAAAACAGCCTATGGCATATTCAGCGCAAATTCTTGAAAGTTGGCAATTTAATTTTTAATTTTGATAATTATGCACTCAGAAGGCCCTAACATGACTGAAATATTGTGGTGTTATCATGCCCTTAGTGTAGCTATCCAAACATGATTAAATCTTTAACTTAAGGGGCATTACACCATGTTGACACCACCTTAGCCTGAGAAATTCCAACCCGACTAATTTCCTTATTGCTTCACACATGATCAAAGAATCTGGCTGGGAATGACTGTGGGCAATGGACTGTTTCTGTGCTCCTTTTAGGAACTTCCATTAATGTAGCCCATGTTGGGTTGTAAAAGCCAATTAAAAAGATACTACTTTAGCCATAAGGAGCAGCTGGCTTGTTCAACACTGGCAATTATTTAAATGATGGCAAACCAGGGCATTTTTTACCGCAAACATTACAATCTCAGGTTCAGTGAACTTACGAAAGGCTAGCCCGAGAACAGCACACTCATCCAGTTAATTAATGCATGGACATAGCAGAAGTACAGGAAAGTATCAGGAAAGCAGGTTGTCATTGGGTTGAAAGAACATTCAAAGTAATATTATAAATCAGTAATATTATAAATCAAGGTGAGAATAATGGAGCGAATGCATATGCATTAAAGCCGCATATTTGACTCAAAGAGGGAGGGGAGACGGAGAGAGACAGAGAGAGAGAGAGAAAGAGAGAGAGAGAAAGTGAGAGTGAGAGTGAGAGTGTGCTTGAGGGAGTTCTGCATTAAGGATTGTGCCTCAATGAACTTTCACAAAAATAATTGATAATAGTGTATCTTTATATCACCATAAAACATGTGCTCTAAGCGCAACTGCATAGCATTCAACATTTACCAACTTTTTTAACACACTGCTTAAAGCGGCTCAACTATAACACAGTTCACGAACAATCACTTCCATTTTTGACAGAAATGACTTAAATGAGCTATTTCGTGCTTCTCCACTAAAGCGCTGAGACAAGCCCAGGGTGACTTTGACCAGGGGAGCTGTGGCCAGCATAATAACTCTACATTATCTCCGAACATTAGCTGGAGTTTTATGGGGGCTTGTGCTGCGGTTGCTGATGGGAGGCCTTTGATGTGTGTCTCATCCTCGTATACTCTCCTCCATATGCATATCAAAGCCCTGGGCAAGGCATGTGGGCTCCTCCCAGGACCTCGCCCAGTCCATAGAATGGGGCTTTATAGGGACTTGTTGACTTGAACGGCGGCATGCAATGACTCATAGAGACGCGCGCATGCACACACACACACACACACACACCACACACACACAGTACATACATACACGCACACTAACCTGATATACAAACAAAGACACTCCTAAATGTACTCTCTCTCTTTCTCTCTCTATCTATGCCCTCTCTCTCTCTCTCTCTCTCTCTCTCACACACACACACACACACACACACACACACACACACACACACACACACACACATAAATGCTCACTCCCACCCATTGATTTAGAGTTAGAGTAATGCTTAGTGCAGGGAACCATGTCTAGCATTGGGTGGTTGTCCGATATAATTACAGAACGAGGTTAGTTTGTTCAGTCTCCCCATTCAATAAATCTGTACTAGGTACCCTTTTAACACAGAGATGGACCTCCACGCAGGACTAGGAAGAGTTGAAAATCCCCATTTTAGACTCCTCTCATTTATGTTGCCTCTTTTTTTACCATTCTCTCTCTCTCTCTCTCTCTCTCTCTCTCTCTCTCTCTCTCTCTCTCTCTCTCTCTCTCTCTCTCTCTTCTCTCTCTATCTCTCTTCTTTCTATATCTCTCTCTCTCTCTGCTTTCATTTGAAAGTAAATTGTAATGTTAAATTGATAAGCCATTGTGCGAGGGTGAGGGGATAGTATTTTGACTCACCCTGAATATTAAACCTGTCTGTGAGGGGGGAAATCAGTGCACGGCAAGCTTGTTTGCCTGGCCGGGGAGGAAAATGCATTGCATTGTAATAGTGTTAGCATCTCTTTGTTGTTTGCTCTTAAACAGAGTTGATGAGCTCCGAGCCTATTTATATGCTAATTCCTATAGGCGATACCTTGACATGATGACATGTAAATGAGAAGACAGGAGGATTGTTTTTTTATTATTATTATTATTATTATTATTATTATTATTATTATTATTTCTGGGTTGTGCAGGTGAGATGTTGTCTACTGAGTACAAAATGCAAAATTCCTGAATATGGGTTCCTGAGCTGTAACAAATGTTTGCGAATATAGACAGATAGACAGCAAATCTCTTTTACACTGTGCTGTGCCAACATATCTGGGTGGAAAGCCTTGGCTTGGCCTTTGTGGGTGTCATATGGCTCTGCAACCATGATAACTTACGTAAAACAAAGGGTGGCATTTACTGTCAATTAATTTATCTCTCATCTTTCCAGGGACCCTGTGCAATGTATTCCTGTTCATGCATCCACTGACACTAAGTTCTTACAGCAAACTTTGCTCAAGTTGAAGACCGAAGGAGATACAGTATGCGCTTTGCGTTTTCCATCTCAGCGTTTTGGGTACATGTAGCGGGTGGTCCAGGGTGAGTGAGAAATGGCCTGTCATTCATATTTTTCTGCTCTTCAACTCAGATGTCGAGTTGAACTGCACTTAGCCAAAAACTCCTTTATGAGCCACTGCACTCCACTAAACCACATAAAATATGAACATTTCTCCAACATTTAACATATTTCCCCTCCATCACTCCTCTTATACATTGGTAGAGTTAAGCACTTCGCTACAGGGCTAAGCTTGGATTTCTTTGCTTCTTTGGATCTCAGAGGTGACAGACTGTCTGTCTGCAGCACTTGGCCTGAAATGGGTTATTTCATGGACAAAAGGTCTTCATCAGTATGAGTGGGCTCATAATCAAATACTGTAGGTCTATAAAGGGCAATAATGTCTATAAAATACACACACACACACACACACACACACACACACACACACACACACACACCTACATACAACTATTTTACAGTAATTCACTTTTCTTCAAACATTCTAAGACACTGTCTATACTATACACACGCACACGCGCACACACACACTTGTACTTGAGATAGAGTATATATATATATAATTATCTGCTGTGCAAATCTCTGTGTATGGCATGTTTAATGAGGCAGGCGGAGCTCATCATCCACCTACTCACACTGATTTGAAGTGGTTTACAATCAGTGTAATGCGCACCAGGCAGAGAGGGGAGGAGGGAGACTTAGGGCTAGTCCACACGTACGAAACCGATCTTTTTTTCCTCCGTCTTCCCTGAAACCGCATCAAGAATATTTGCGTCCAAACGGATCCATCTCAACACGACTCAACACGTTACTTCATACCCCAGGCCTATAGGTGGCACTGTTTCTTTACAGAAATTCACCAAAGTTTGTGCTTTACAAACAGACAGAATAAGCTATGACAAAATGACTAGTGCAAGGAAACCAGAATTGTTTGTGTGGACTGATGGTGAACTGTCAACTGTAGTCAACTGTAAAACTAATAAACTTTATTTTACGGTTTGTGAAGGGTGCAGTCCCGTCCTTTATATGGCTAACGCAGGTAGGCCTTGTCATGAGCCCTCTCACTCCACCGGGTTACCACCTTAATTGGTTTCCATTATCTTCCACTCTGCTCACCACTCTCTCTACTCAGCCTAACTAGCTCCACCTGTCCCTGCTCTGCTCTGCTCTAATTACTCTGCCAGCTGCGCTGCATTACCCACTAACCTCTCCCAGTATTTAAAGCCCTGTCTTTCAGCTCTCCTTTGTCAGATCGTCTGCAAAGCTCACACCCGGAACCTGTTTGCTCGCGCTTCTGGCTCACTCTTGTTTTGTGACCCCGGACCTGCCTGAATCTTGGATACTCTTCTGCCCCAGAAAACCAGACCTGCTTTCTGCCTTGCTACTACGAATTTGGATTTCCCTTGAACTGTACTTCTGCCTTGTTTCATCCGCCCTGTTGTGTCTGTGTTCCCCCCCCAGGACTTCCGGACCACCCACCACCGGCGTCATAGGACGCATCGCTGCCACTGGGTGGGACACAGACACAGCACATTGGACGGAACCCCTGTATCCCTGTTATTCCCAGTAACCCCTGGAGCCTTCACTCACTCCCTACTTCCCTTTTCCCTTAAGTTTAATAAACTTTCTGGTGTGACGCAATTGTGGTCCTCTGGTCGTCTGTCTGAACCGTGACAGTACGATCTGACCATCATGGACTCAGCGCACACTTCCCCCGACATGGAAACCGACGAACCTGAGCAACCCACCGCCATGCAACGCCTGGAACACACTGAGAGAGGGCTAGCCCGCATGAGCGGCGACATCACCTCCCTGCTTCAGGTCGGCCACCAACAGCATCAGCAGTTCCAGCAGCACCAGCAGCAACTCGCCATGATCATCCAACTCCTCCCCAACCTTACCCCAGCCACTCCGCCCACCGGCCCAGTTCCAGGCAGTCTGCCCACCAGCCCTGCCCCTGAGTTACCTGCCCCGGTCATTGCAGCCGCTGCTCCGGAACCCAAGATTGGAGACCCCGAGCGGTTCAACGGCGATTCAACCCAGGTCCGGCCATTCCTGACTAGCTGCCGACTTCAGTTCTCCTTGCAGCCAAGGACCTTCGCCACGGAAGGGGCTAAAGTTGGGTATGCCATCACTCACCTGACGGGCCGAGCTCGACTCTGGGGAACAGCAGAGTTCGAACGTCAAACCCCCGCATGTGCAACCTTCAACCTGTTTGCTGAGGAGATGCTGAAGGTGTTTGACCTGGATTCACCAACCGCAGAGGCGTCTCGTGAACTGTTCAGTATTCGACAAGGCAGACGTACAGTCGCAGACCATTCCATCGACTTCCGAACCCTGGCAAGACGAAGTTCTTGGAACACACCATCGTTGGTGGACGCGTTCTTCCATAGCTTGGCCGACTATATCAAGGACGAGTTGGTCTCCCATGAACTGCCTTCCACTCTTGATGAAGCCATCGCACTGACTGTCCGGATCGACAGAAGGATACAGACCCGTCGTCGTGAGAGGGGGCGCCAAGGTCCACCAACTACCGGCATTCGGAGAGATCCGACGGGGCTCCTGTCATCTACTGCCACTCACCCAAGTCAGCTTGACCAGTCTGAGCCCATGGAGATTGGGCGAGCCTCTCTCACTCCTGCAGAGCGCCAGCGCCGCTTCACCTCAAACCTCTGCCTCTATTGTGGAGGTGATGGACATCGTGTGGTAACCTGCCCTTTTAAAAGCCGAAGCTCACCGGGCATAGGGGGAGTCCGGTTGAGCTCAATGACCATCCAGTCCTCCGACCGCAAACCCCTGCTGCAAGTTCACCTCCGCCTCTCTGACTCAACTCACACCCTGGCTGCTCTGGTGGATTCTGGCGCCGAAGCCAACATAATGGACATCAAACTGGCACGCCAACTGGGACTGGAGAACCACCGTTTGACACCTCCTATTCCTGCCCGGGCACTGGACGGACACTTACTCGGATCGGTCACTCATGTCACAGCCCCGGTCTCGATGGGTCTGTCCGGAAACCATCAAGAAACTATCCAGTTTCACCTGCTCCCCTCTCCAGGCCAACCCCTCATCCTGGGTTACCCATGGCTCCGCCGGCACAACCCTCAGCTCGACTGGGTGACCGGGGTGATCAGGGAGTGGGGGGAGGACTGCCACCGAACCTGCCTGCTTGCTGCCGCACTACCCCCTCGGCCAGTACCCACTAACTCCGCTCCTGACCTCTCCAATGTCCCAGAATGCTACCATGGTCTCAGAGAAGTGTTTAACAAAGCAAGAGCCACATCTCTGCCCCCTCACCGACCGTACGACTGTGCCATCGACCTCCTCCCTGGAACAGCCCCTCCAAAGGGCCGTCTTTATTCGTTGTCTGCTCCTGAAAGAAAGTCCATGGAGGACTACATCAACGACTCTCTGTCCGCAGGATTAATCCGTCCATCTTCATCTCCTGCTGGTGCTGGCTTCTTCTTTGTGGGGAAGAAGGACGGATCTCTTCGCCCCTGCATCGACTACAGGGGACTCAACGACATCACAGTGAAAAACCGTTACCCTCTGCCTCTGCTCACCTCTGCCTTTGAGTTGCTCCAGGGAGCCACTGTTTTTACCAAGTTGGATCTCAGAAACGCTTACCACCTAGTGCGGATCCGGGAGGGAGATGAATGGAAAACCGCATTCAATACACCAACAGGCCACTACGAGTATCTGGTTATGCCTTTTGGCCTCACCAATGCTCCTGCTGTGTTCCAGGCTCTAGTGAATGATGTGCTGCGGGACATGTTAAACAAGTTTGTCTTCGTTTACCTGGATGACATCTTAATCTACTCCAGAAACCTGTCTGAACACACCCGCCATGTCCAGCAAGTCCTTCATCGTCTCCTGGAGAATTCCCTCTACGCCAAGGCAGAGAAATGTGAGTTTCACGTCAAGACAGTGGCCTTCCTGGGGTACATAGTGGCAGAGGGAAGTATCCAAATGGATCCTGCCAAAATATCAGCAGTCACTTCATGGCCAGTTCCGGAGAACAGAAAGAAGCTGCAACAGTTTCTGGGGTTTGCTAACTTCTATAGAAAGTTTATCCGGAACTACAGTACCATTGCTGCCCCTCTCACTGCTCTAACCAGCACCAAGCAACCCTTCACCTGGACCCCAGCAGCCGACAAAGCCTTCAGTACCCTCAAGGTAAGGTTCACCTCCGCTCCCATCCTCCAGATGCCTGATGTGGACCGGCAATTCATTGTGGAGGTGGACGCCTCGGATGTGGGAGTTGGTGCTGTGATTTCTCAGTGGGCTGCGGAGGATAGGAAGCTACATCCCTGTGCCTTTTTCTCACGTCGGTTGTCCCCCTCTGAGGGCAATTACGACATAGGGAACCGAGAGCTGCTGGCTGTGAAGCTTGCCTTGGAGGAGTGGCGTCACTGGCTGGAGGGGTCCACCATTCCATTTCTCGTTTGGACCGATCATAAGAACTTGGAGTACATCCGCACGGCCAAACGGTTGAACTCCAGGCAGTCCCGCTGGGCCCTGTTCTTCACCAGGTTTAATTTCACTCTGTCATACCGGCCTGGATCACGCAACACCAAGCCAGACGCCCTCTCCCGTCAATTCCAGAAGGATGACACCCCCTCCAAGGATCCTGTGTCGATTCTGCCAAGTCCCTGCATCGTAGCAGCTCTGACCTGGGCTGTTGAGGAACAGGTGCTGGAAGCTCTCCGTAACCAGCCAGGTCCCAGCGCTTGCCCAGCTGACCGCCTGTTTGTCCCCGAAAACCTGAGGTCCCAGGTCATTCAGTGGGGACATGACTCCCGCCTAGCTTGTCACCCTGGCTCCACCCGCACTTACAACCTGCTCGCCCAGAGGTTCTGGTGGCCCTCTCTGAGAAGGGATGTACGGGAATTCGTCCAAGCCTGCCCCATCTGCAACCAACACAAGTCGTCCTGCCAGCCCCCAGCCGGATTGCTGCAGCCCCTGCCTGTGCCCAGACGTCCCTGGTCTCACATCGCCCTTGACTTTGTCACGGGGCTGCCCCCTTCAAGTGGCATGACCGTCATTCTGACCATAGTTGACCGATTCAGCAAGATGGCACACTTCGTTCCCCTCCCCAAGCTCCCAACCGCCAAGGAGACCGCCCAGGTGGTCCTGGAACACGTCTTCCGGATCCACGGACTGCCAAGGGATGTAGTTTCTGACCGTGGCCCACAATTCTCCTCCGCCTTTTGGAAGGAGTTCTGTCACCTGCTGGGAGCCACAGTCAGTCTGACTTCCGGATTCCATCCCCAATCCAATGGGCAGTCAGAGCGGGCAAATCAGGAGCTCGAGAAGGCACTGCGATGCATGACCTCACGCAACCCCCACTCCTGGTCGCAGCAATTGACATGGGTGGAGTACGCACACAATTCTCTGACCTGCTCTGCCATCGGTATGTCCCCCTTCCAATGTGTTTATGGATACCAGCCTCCTCTATTTGCCAGCCAGGAAGGGGAGGTTACTTGCACATCTGCACTTGCTTTTGCCCGTCGATGTCGCCGCACCTGGTCACAAGCCCGAGCCACACTCCTCAGATCCGTTGCCAGCTACACTACCGGGGCCAACCGTCGGAGAATTCCTGCTCCCACCTACCATGTTGGTCAAAGGGTGTGGTTGTCATCGAAGAACCTGCCACTCAGGGTGGAGTCGCAAAAGCTGGCACCTCGGTTCCTTGGCCCATTCCCTATTGTAAGAGTGATTAGCCCAACTGCTGTCCGGCTCCAACTGCCTAATTCCATGAGGGTGCACCCCACTTTCCATGTGTCTAAGATTAAGCCCATTCATGAGAGTCCGCTGGTCCCTGCTGCGCCTTCTCCTCCTCCTCCACGGCTCGTCGATGGTGGTCTGGTTTACACCGTCCGCCGCCTGCTTCGGTCCAGACGGAGGGGTAGGGGTCTCCAGTACCTCATTGACTGGGAGGGCTATGGACCTGAGGAAAGGACCTGGGTCCCGGCTAGTCGGATTGTGGATCGGACTCTCATCACCGCCTTCCACCAACGGCATCCTGATCAACCTGCAATCCGTAGGGGCCGCCCCAGAGGGGTCCCTGACCGTCCTGCCCGCTCGGCTTCCTGTCCTGTGCCTGACCCTGTCTCGGGACCTGTCCCATCTCCCGACCACGACCCTCCGGCTTCCTCCGAGGATGAGGACGTTCACTCGGACCGTTCGGAGGAGTTCTAGCCCTCCTCCGGCTCCCCTCCTCCCGCCCGGCGTGGTGTTGCTCTTGGGACTTCTGGGGCCGTCCCTTGGGGGGGGGGTTCTGTCATGAGCCCTCTCACTCCACCGGGTTACCACCTTAATTGGTTTCCATTATCTTCCACTCTGCTCACCACTCTCTCTACTCAGCCTAACTAGCTCCACCTGTCCCTGCTCTGCTCTGCTCTAATTACTCTGCCAGCTGCGCTGCATTACCCACTAACCTCTCCCAGTATTTAAAGCCCTGTCTTTCAGCTCTCCTTTGTCAGATCGTCTGCAAAGCTCACACCCGGAACCTGTTTGCTCGCGCTTCTGGCTCACTCTTGTTTTGTGACCCCGGACCTGCCTGAATCTTGGATACTCTTCTGCCCCAGAAAACCAGACCTGCTTTCTGCCTTGCTACTACGAATTTGGATTTCCCTTGAACTGTACTTCTGCCTTGTTTCATCCGCCCTGTTGTGTCTGTGTTCCCCCCCCAGGACTTCCGGACCACCCACCACCGGCGTCATAGGACGCATCGCTGCCACTGGGTGGGACACAGACACAGCACATTGGACGGAACCCCTGTATCCCTGTTATTCCCAGTAACCCCTGGAGCCTTCACTCACTCCCTACTTCCCTTTTCCCTTAAGTTTAATAAACTTTCTGGTGTGACGCAATTGTGGTCCTCTGGTCGTCTGTCTGAACCGTGACAGGCCTACTAATCACCTTTACTTTCTTTGGTTGTAGTCCGTGATTCACATTAGTTTTGGCTATCACTAAACGCAAGGCTTACCCAAGTTCTAGGCTATTCTGTCGCCACATTTATAATATTGCTATAAAACCTTCGTTAGTAACAATACGTTGCCTGCATCAAATCAAATCGCGCATTTGCAATCAGTGTGCTACCATCGGCTTAACGTGAGTTCTAAGCGTCTTTGTATGCTTATATCGGATTTCACTCGGTTGTAAGACATGTAAAATAAATGAATGACACTGGCACTACGCACAAATTAATGTAGCCTGAACTTACACCGCACTTTCCTAATAACTTAAGTTCTCTCGCGTCACTGACAGTAGCTAGAATGCATTAAAAAAAAAACGTGAAAAACAGTGTTCAGTCCACCAAGTCATAAGCTATCGGCACTGCGCAGCACCAGTTGTGATATTTATCTTACGGAGTGTAATCGTAGGTAATGTCATGTATGAAAACTAGTATTGTTAGGCAATACTATAAGTGCAAGTCCAGGGCAGCTGAGGTGACATCATCGATACGCAGCAGGATGTGCGGTTTCGCTGTCTAAACGAATTCAAACGGGCTACGGTTTCAGATTTCTCCACTCTGGGACCAGGTTTCAGAAAAGTGCGGTTTCGGGCAGTGCGTTTACAGGATTCGTTTGGACGCTTGGCCAAGACGAAGCAAAACCTCTACGTTTAACCTAAAAAGCGTCTCCGTGTGGACGGGCCCTTACAACAGCCTTGCCTGATAATAATAATAATAATAATAAAGCTTTATTTGTATAGCACCTTTCATACACAGAATGCAGCTCAAAGTGCTTTACATTTGAAGCATGTAACACAATAGTAGTCAGTCAGTCATTATCAATCACTTTTCTTTGCTGTTTATGATATGCTCAGCAACATATCAAAAATATAGAAAATGACGTCATAAGACTGGCAGCCTTAACCCTCTTACCCCCCACAAGCACGCCATATGGCAACTGTGGCAAGGAAAAACTCCCATATTCCAGGAAGAAACCTTGAGCAGAACCTGACTTAATAGGGGGAGCCCATCTGCTTCTGGCTGGCTGCGCCCTCCAATAGTAGCAGATGTAGAATAATCTGAAAATGTAGTCTACAGGATAAGATGAGTTAACTAAAGGCTTTCCTGTACAGGTATGTTTTCAGATCTTTTTTAAAAATATTTACTGAACTCGCCTGCTTGATGTACAGAGGCAGGGTGTTCCATAGTTTGGGGGCATAATGGATAAACGCAGCTTCTCCACTTTGTTTGTGGAGCACTTTGGGTACGATTAAAAGATTAGAATTGGATGATCTAAGTTTCCTTTGTGGTTGATAAGATATTAAAAGCTCAGAGATATATGAAGGTGCTATGCCATTCAGAGCTTTGTAAGTAATTAACATAACCTTAAAATCAATTCTATAGGAAATAGGGAGCCAGTGCAGTTCAGCCAACACAGGGGTGATGTGTTCTCTCTTCTTAGTCTTAGTTAAAAGTCTAGCCGCAGAGTTCTGTATGAGTGCCAATTTCTTTAGATGTTTTTTGGGAAGACCAGTGAAAAGTGCATTGCAGTAGTCTAACCTGCTAGTGATAAAGGCGTGAATTAGTTTTTCTGCATCTTGTTGAGTTAAAAAGGGCCGCACTTTGGCAATGTTTCTCAAGTGGAAATAGGCTGTCTGAGTAACTTTACTGATATGGGGCTTAAAACTTAACTCTGCATCTAAGATGACACCGAGGCTTGTTACTTTTGGTTTGACCTGGTGTGCCAAGTTCCCCAGATTACTAAGAATAATATCTCGCTTTAGTTTTGGTCCAACCAGAAGTACCTCTGTTTTGTCATCATTTAGTTTCAAAAAGTTTTTGCTCATCCACTGATTAATGGAGGTTAGGCATGCAGTGAGGGAGCAAAGGCCATCTGGGTTAGTTGGCTCAGCAGAAAGATACAATTGGGTATCATCTGCGTAGCTGTGGAAGTTTACATTATGTTGACTTATGACGTTTCCCAATGGAAGCATATATAGAGAAAATAGCAGGGGACCAAGGCAGCTCCCCTGGGCCACACCAAAAGGCAAGTCATGTTTTTCAGATACATGATCTCCTAGACTGATATAAAAATCTCTGCCAGTAATGTAGGTTTGAAACCAGTTTAGAGCATTATCAGAGAGACCCACCCACTTCGCAAGGCGGTGAATTAGGATGCTATGATCAATGGTGTCAAATGCCGCACTCAAATCCAGAAGAATAAGGATTGAGACTTTGTTTGAGTCGGTAGCTAGTCTGAGATCATTGACTATTTTTACTAGAGCCGTTTCTGTGCTGTGATTTGATCTAAAACCTGATTGGAATTTTTCAAGGATACTGTTTTCGTTGAGGAAGGTATTTAACTGATTACAAACAACTTTTTCAAGTACTTTGCTCAAAAACGATAGATTTGATATAGGCCTGTAGTTGCTCAGATTGGTATGGTCAAGATTTGACTTTTTAAGTAAAGGTTTCACAACAGCGGTTTTAAAAGCAGTTGGAAATATACCTGTTTCTAATGAGGTATTTATTACCTTGAGAAAAAAGGGAGCTAAGCCATCATATACTTTTTTGAGGAATGTAGTAGGGATTGGATCTAAAACACATGTTGAGGAGCCGGTTTGAGTTATAATTTTACCAAGCTCAGATTGAGTAATAGTGCTAAAGGACCTTAATTTTGGGGGGCTGTTTTTGGGTGTACTATCAAACATATTACTTGTGTTACCAATAGCCTCCCTTATAGAAATGACTTTGTTTTTGAAGAAGTCTGCAAATTCTTCGCATCTTAGAGAGGATGCCTGACTGAGTGTATCAAAAGGTGTTTGATGCAATAGCCTATCAATGGTAGAGAACAACACCCTAGAGTTTCCACTGTTTTCAGCAATTACCTTAGAGAAGTGGTTCCTCCTCTCATTCCGAATAGCTCTATTATAATTTGCAATTTTTTCTTTTAGAATGGCACGGTGAACCTGTAACTTAGTTTTTCTCCATGTTCTCTCAGCTTTCCTACATGATCTTTTTAGATCATGGATATTTTCGTTCATCCAAGGTGTCAGTTTGCTACAGGGCCTTTTTTTAGTCTTTAAGGGTGCCACTCTGTCAAGCAGAGCGCCTAATTCACGATTGAGAGCCTCTACCATTTGATCAATGGGATGATGTAAAATATCTAAATTTATGGAGTCTATAAGAGCTATGAACTGCTGTTCTGCTCTAATGTCCAAGAGTCGCGATTTGATTGCAATTTCGGGATGAATTTTTGGAGTATGTAGTACAATATTAAAAGATACACAATGATGATCAGACATATTTATATCATTTACTGATAAGTCTGTGACTTCTATCCCTCTGGAAATGACTAGATCGAGGGTGTTGCCAAGGTTGTGGGTGGGTCCTGTAACATGCTGCTTTAGCTCTAAACTGTCCAACACATTAAGGAACTTACTGGGGACCTCCACCTGATGAATGGTCCGCTCAGAGGAACAGAGGAGCAGGGGGACGGGGGGTGGGCTTGAGGTGTGTGTGTGTGGGGGGCGGGGGGCAAGCGCTGTGGGTATGGGGTGGTGTGGGGGGGGGGGCAAGCGCTGTAGTTGTGGGGTGGTGTGTGTGTGTAGGTGGGGGGGAGAGGTTAGCGTTGTGGGGATGGGGGGGTGTGGGTGTGGGGGGGGGGGGGGGGGGGGGTGGTTAGCGTTGTTGGGATGGGTTGGTGAGGGTGTGTGGGGTGGTGTGTGTGTGTGGGGGGGGGGGGGGGGGGTAAGCGCTGTGGGGATGGGGTGGTGTGTGTGTGTAGGTGGGGGGGAGAGGTTAGCGTTGTGGGGATGGGGGGGGGGGGGGGGGTGTGGGTGTGGGGGGGGGGGGGGGGTAAGCGCTGTGGGGATGGGGTGGTGTGTGTGTGTGGGGGGGTAAGTGCTGTGGGGATGGGGGGGGGGGGGGGGGGGGGGGGTAAGTGCTGTGGGGATGGGGTAAGCGTTGTAGGGATGGGTGGTGTGTGTGTGTATGTGTGTGTGTGTGGGGGGGGGGGGGGCGGGGGGTTAGGCGCTGGGGGGACACATGACAACAGCCAGCATCCTAAATAACACTCGTGCATTTTAGCTCTTAGACAAGATGGGAAGATGCAACTGCCATAATTCTGAATGTATGAAGACTGAAGAATATTTTGCTCGAGGTATCTAAAATATAACGGAGTTGGGTTTCTTTACTGCATGGAGACTGAAAATGTTTTGGCCACAGGCATCTAATATCTTTGTTGTTCTCTTAGTGTCCACATCACTCTTCGTCCAGCCGTTTGGCCAGAAGACAGGTGGATGCAGCAGAACTGATCCAAATGACACTGTATCCTCCATGGTGTCATGTAGTCATACAAGTGTAATGAAAATGGTGAAAAAATACAGAGTAAGAGCCAAGAAAGACACGTCACTGCCTCCGTTGGACAGTATGGAGAGATGTGAGCCAGCGATAAGAGCAATCAGAATCTGTGGATATTCTCCTTTTGCGTTTCTCTTCTCAGCCCTCTTTTCATGGCAGAACTGGAGTGACAGGGAACATCAGACTAGGGCAAAGCCTGTACACTAATGAGTCCCGCTGTGGGGATGGGGTGGTGTGTGTGTGTGTGTGTGTGTGTGTGTGTGTGTGTGTGTGTGTGTGTGTGTGTGTGTGTGTGTGTGTGTGTGTGTGTGTGTGTGTAATCGCCTTTCTTCTCTCTTGCCTGAGCTATGGCACCAGAAGCTACATCACTGCCAAGACCTTTCAAAGATACGCCCGATAGAATCATAAACAGATACAATCTAAGAGACATGAGCCTGCCGACAAGATCAGATACACGCTATCTTTCCGCCTCAGAACTGGGCCCGCTTTGCATTCCAGCGCCACGCATCTGCAAACAGTTCTTCTTCTGTTCCTTGCGGCCCCAGTGATAAGCGTTTAATCGGAGGATGAAGTAATGCTGTGTGACTACTACTCTTTATCAAACAAGTATGGGAGGACTTGGATTCAGTGCTGCAGAAGTCTGCATAATATATTCATTAAGAAGGTACAGACTTTATTTGTTTGTTTGTTTGTTTGTGGTTTGTGTTCTTCTCAAAATATGTTTGCCAATGGCTTTTTCCTAATACTGACTTCATTGCTACGTCATCATTTGCTGCATTTGAGGATGTAAGGATTTGCTGTAACAAAAAAGAAAGAAAGAAAGAAAGAAAGAAAGAACGAACGAAAGAAAGAATGAACGAAAGACATAGAAGAAGAGTGATAGAGTAAATGAACATTAAACTCATGAGAGGTGAAGTGTGTGAGAGAAAGACAAGAGGGGGGTGGAGTTACCGAGAATGAGAGAAGAAGACAACAGTGTTATATCTACCACAAGATGAATAGACAGAAAAAAAAGATGGACAGAGCGATAGATTGATGGGTAGATGATGATGATGGATGGATGGATAGACAGACAATCAAGAAGGACTGCTAGTCTGCCTGAGGAAATAGAACCCATCCCCTGGTTGCTTGCTTGTTGTGGCTGGTGTTTACACATTACATTTTTCATATGTATGCGTAAATTATATAATAGTCTTACAGTCAGGCATCTTTTCTCTGACCCACATAGTCTTCTGCTGGAGTCTCTGTGGCCGGTTGGCATTGGCGCCCACAGATGTGTTGTGTCTGGCTCTTGCCAGCCCTGGAAAGGTCTTATCATGGGCATTACACAGCGAAAGGCCAGTGGACTAAGAACCTTTGCCAGGGAGGAGTGGAACGGATCCATGTGTCCCTATCCCGCTGTGCCTGTTTAAACAGAGGGGGATGTGTTGGCTGGGTCACTCTCACAAACAAACCTATACACACACACACACGGACTCTCATGCACACACACACACACATACACACACAAGCACAAACGCACACACGCACACACACACACACACATACACACACACACACACACACACACACACACACACACACATTCTGGTCTCAGTCCCAAGGCTTATTCTCCAAATTGTCATAAATTTTCCTTTTTGCGCAGGCTGCTCGAAATGGAACAGCCCCATCTGATTCCCTGCTTCATTTCTCTCTGTCTCTCTCTCTCTTTCTCTCTCTCTTGATCTCTCTCTTTCTATTTTTTACATATTTATGGCATGCATTTGAATAATACGCCTGTTTAATTACCAAAATTCATCTGGATATCAGATGGCACAGAGAATGAGATGGACCGATGCATTTGGGTGTCCAGCGTGCCACCTGTGTCATATTTAAATGCGCACCATCACCACCTCGTGCAGCTCCTCTGAAAGACACGGAAGTGGGTAGGTGAGGATTCAGAGAGGCGAGATGAGACACATTTCCTCACGTAACTATGTGCCGTGATTCCACATTAGCGCAATCCGCAGCTGTATTGTCTAATAATAGCAGAGTGATAACCCACGGTAATAACATGACCTGTTGATAAATCCTTATAGCTAGCAGCAGTAGCAGCTGTGATAGTTGTTACTGTTGAAATCATTTGAAACGGATTAAACGTGTAGCATTCCCAGTATTTAGTTAGTAATGGAGGTATCTGCAGATACTGAAGTGAGGAAGTGTATGTGTGTGTACAGTAATGTATTAAACATTGGATGATATAATGACAATGATATATACTGTATACACACACACAAACACACATGCACAGACACGCACGCACGCACACACACACAGACACACACACACACACACACACACACACACACACACACACACACACACACACACACACACACATACACACACACACACACAAATTGCTGCTGTCCCAGTCCAGCTCCATTGCTGCTGTTTGTGATTCCTTGTAAGGAAAAGAGGCCAACCCTTGTTAGATTGCAGTTCACTATTGGAGCAAGCTATGATTTATTGCACCAGTGTAGCATTCAATTATTCTCCCTGGACACCATTGTGTTTCTTAGGTTTCAATCCATCCAGTTCTCTCCTCTCAGTAATTAATTAGGTGTCTCCCAGCCTCCAGAAGTCTGGTGATGAGGGATCAGAGGGACTCAGTGGATCTTTGGACTCCGCCAGCTCCTCTGCTGGGCTGTGCGTCGGTCTGTGATTTATTTTAGGTAACATTTTAGTGTCCTTGCCACATTCTAATGATATAATCACTGTAAATAATATCTCTAATATCTGGTATGAAAATAAGCACCACAAACTGTTTGTTCAGCGAGTGTTTGATCATCTGAGAATGATATCCCATTGGTTAACCTCTCATATTCTCCTTCCAAGAACCGAGGTTATATTCATAACCATACATTTTCAGGTTTTTTTTAAATTATTATTTTCAATATAGCACCTTTAACAATTTACAAAAATTGTTTGGGAAACCCTAGGAGTGAGGAATTACTCTTGTTTAACAGGAGGAAAGTAGACCTGGGTTGACCCAGTAGGATAGAATAAGAGGGTTGATTGCCAGTGATTTCGGTATTTGGCGAGTGACTTAGAACCTGCCCAGTGCATGCACACAGATGTACCCCATAAACACCTTAGAGCATAGTCGTTTTAGTCTGTGTGTTGAACATTTAAATATGTCTATTTATGTATGGTAGTTCAGAAATTATTTCAATTAGCCAAGTGGTGGTTATGTGCATTACAATGGGCAATTTGAAATTCTCGGGGGAAGACGCATTTGGAGCTAATTACTCACTCGAAATTAGCTGAAATTGCCGTTTCGCTTGGGTACAGACAGCTACTGTGAGAAATCCGTCCATTACCCTCTCTGGTGCCACTGGTGAGGACTCCTTCGGTGGCCCGCACTTTCACCTTTTTCAAGATTTGCTGCTCTTGCCCCGCTAATGACGCGTGATTACTTTTAAGAGCAGGCCCAGGCTGAAATTATACTCAACTCTCCACTGACATGCTTGACAGCATGTCTGTTCTACAGATTTGAATTAATGTCATTCCTTCAAAACCCCAGAGAGAAAAAAAAGTGACAAAAAAAAAACTTGTGACCTCCATTGAAGAGCCATAGGAGAGATGTCATAGCACTTTTTAGCCAAGGTAATGTCCATTCTAAATGCAAATTGGAATGAGAAGCTTGATGTGACACTGGCTTCTCATGGCCATAGGAAGAAGGGAAATTGCTGAAACTGAAGTTCTACTGTACATAAGGCCCAGCCAGTGTGTGTAATATAAGGCATGGGCAGCTAAATGTGGCAGGTGTTTTTGAATACAGAATGCCGTCTTTGCCATGAAATGCATGAATCCTATTGGAACCATGACACATTGTGACCACAACAAATAAAGAGAGCACAGTCTTTTTTGAGCAGAAAACAAAACAGATCATTCATGTTGTGTCATGTTTTAGACAAAGGTAAATCTGTCCTTGGAATAGATGCCCTAGGTAAATATTTTTACTTTTCTTAGCACAAAATGCAGAGTTCACTACATTTGACTACATTACTGAAAGTGTGTATGATGTGCATGAAAGGGCTTTGGTCCATACACTACATGAGTCGGGATGACAGAATTCGGAGATGATGTGCACAAGAGGGCTTAGGTCCATACATTCTATGAGTCCATGAGTTGGGTTCAGAATGCATTCCACCCCTTCAAAGGAAGGACTGCACAACATTTCTTAGTTGTCATGATCTGTAACAGATTTAGCCCAAGTAGATGCTGTGGTATATTATTCAGCACAGTGCTTTCAGTGCACATTGCAATTTCAATGAAAGAAACTTCACTGCTAGTCATGGACTCACATCAGGGTTCCTATGTAGATGGATCAATATCCAGGTATAGTGTCATTAAAATATTCTTTGTGTGACTGGGTTCACAAGAGGGGTACTCACAGGGTGCCTATGTGTTCAGCTAATGACCTTCTGACTGTTACAGACCTCAGTAGTTGTTTAGTGTTTATTGTATGGAGGGATTCTTCTCTCTCCTGTGAAACCCCCCGCACATGAGTTGTCACAACTATAGCCTTTATACTTCACATGTGTGAGGGTGCACTGAGAATACAAGATGTACAATTTTAAAAGTATTTCTGCACAGGACCATGGATTCCTCCCCCTGTCAAAGTTAGATGATCAGATTTTGCCGCTAGTAAAAAACGTCTTTCCCCCTTCCTCGAAAGACTCAATAATCTCTTTGTTCTTATTACAGAATGGAAATGACCATTGAAATCTTTACCTTGTATTTACACAATATACATTTAAACATTACTGTTGTTGCCTGTGGCCATGTTGCGCTGTTCCTGTGTTTCTGCCAATGTGGATATTGGGAGCTAGTGATCATGGAGTAGTTTGTTTCTCCATGTCCCTTGTGGACACGAGTGCATTGAGTCATTAGTATGCCATTATGGCTGACATTAATGGATTCTTTTTCATTTGCCTGAGAAGCAGGCAGAGGTTTTGGAGCCATACGTAAGTAGTCATATTGACTTGGAGGCCCCTCTTGTTTTCTTGCGATTGCCTGTGGGTGGAAACAACGGGCCTCATCTATCAAGTGTCTATGGGCGAGACTACATTTACTGTTGATTATTTCAGAGCAATTGAAGAAAAAAAAAAAACATTACATTTACTGCCGGGAAATTTGGTATGGATTTCTCTCAGATGACTGCTAACTAGTTATGGATGTGCTTGGAAATGCTTTCAGTAATACAAATGGCAAAGTAGCATTAAGCAAATTGGTATGATTTTTGTAATACCTCTCAAAGTGCCATGCTAAAGGTTAATTTATTGGATTTACATTCATTCATTCACTCGTTCATTCATTCATTCATTCATTCATTCATTCATTCATTCATTCATTCATTCATTCACTCGTTCATTCATTCATTCATTCATTCGTTCGTTCGTTCGTTCATTCATGCATTCACTCACTCACTTATTCGTTCATTCAACCGTCCATCCATCCATTCATTCATTCATTCTTTTATTCGGTCATTACAGTAATGTATTCAATAAGCCAGTCCATGAGCATCCTGTAAAGTTAAACAGTGACATCAGTGGTAAATACTGAGGAACTATGATCAAATCTGACACAATATAATTTGACCACCAATAGATATTTTATCCGCTAGTTGCACCATGTTAAACCATGAACTTACAGTAAATGTAAACAATATGAGGTTTGGTTTTACCTTGCATTGAATGCAAGGTAAAACCAAATAGACAAGTACACCAAATGCATAAAATCGGAAAAAAAAATCTAAACAAACCTAAATGAGAGAGAGAGAAAGAGAGAGAAAGGAGGAAGAGAAGCAAGTAAAAGAGCCAGAGGAAGGACTCTCGTTGATCCTCGAAACTCTCTAATAATAACAATGTCTTGCTCTCAATAACAATGTCTTGCTCTCCTATCCAGGGCACTGTTTTGTCAGCTGGGGTGGAAGAGGCCAGCTGTCAAATTCAAATGAATAGGGTATACTGCAGTACTTAAATTGCAACTACACAAAGACTGCACACAGATACTTTAGATTGTAATTAAACGAAGATCAGACTGCTGCCACATCAGTTCAAGACCAAACA
Organism: Alosa sapidissima; assembly: GCF_018492685.1. Classification (NCBI taxonomy): domain Eukaryota; kingdom Metazoa; phylum Chordata; class Actinopteri; order Clupeiformes; family Clupeidae; genus Alosa; species Alosa sapidissima. The sequence goes on along the minus strand of NC_055971.1, from coordinate 12,687,132 downwards.
AATTACACATTTCACACATAATTGTCTAAGATGTCTTCTCTGACCACAACAAACAGTGGCGGTCCTACTGTACCTTGTATGATGCCCTGGGCGACTGCCCGCCAAGTCCTGCCACCACCCATGTGTCATGACAAAATGCCACCCAAGGCGGCTGCATGCTTCGCCCATGCCAAAAACCGCTACTGACAACAGAGATATGAGGACTTTGTGTGGATTTTAGGTTATTTTTTCCATCTTACAATTCATTAATGCAATCTTATAACGTTCTTGTGTTAAAATCTGAATTTTTACATTTCTGCGTTCTACTCACTGGGGCAAATTGTCTCAACTAGTGATTGAAGGAGTTGATTTAAGTTGTTTTCACAACCTGAAACTAACTAAAACAACTGGTTGGTACAGTAGCTAAAATAGGTGCTGTGAACATCTTCATTAGTATATTACATTAAATCTATAAAGTGGAGCATGTGGTAGGTAGTATTCAATAGATTCTCTGAACCATAGGAATTAATATTGATTCTGTATCTTTATAATTGCAGTTGGCCATAATATCCCATACAACTTTCCTAATTCAGACTTGGAATGGACTTTTAGTCAGATATCTAAATGGGCTTGATGATGCCATTTTTAGATCAGTTCCATTGTGGAGGGTTTTGCGCCAAGTTGAGTAATTAGTGGTAATGCAATGGATATCACATCATTCAATTAGTTTGGTCTGGACGAGCGCAGTATTCATAGATTAATGAGTTGTAATTTCAACCTAGTCAAACAAGAGTGATTATTTAATTTTGCCTTTTCCATTCCACATTTGTAAAGTGCCACACGTAATATCTAACAGTGTTCTGTCTTTTAAACAAAGGGTCGTAGATCATTTTTATGTTAGAAGATCTGCACAATTGCATTAGGAGCTAGGCTCAAAAAGGAGGCAGAGCTTTCTAGCGGTTCATGGGGACATACAAGTGGTTTCATGCTTCACTGCTTTCTTACAGTGCTGACTGACTTTTTAAAGCACTAAAGTTGACAGCTAAATTATACCCTCACATTATACCAATGAAATTGATCCCACAAAGCAGGATGTGCTCTACAATGAAACAGGCATTCAAGAGAATAATAGTCCAGTTAAACAAACAATAGGCACAATAATTGAACTGAAGCCCTTTTTATGTATTCAAATGAAAGGACAAGTCAACAAAAACTAAGCAAAGAAAGACTGCAAGGCCTTAGTAGAAAAACATCTAGGAAAAAAATCACCAAATATCTCCTAGTAGAGGAAAAAAGTGACACCAACAGGGTCAAGTCCACAGCATACAGTGCGTCCTGCTGTGTTATATTTACTGTTTGTTGAAATAGACACCCGTTTGGCCAAACAGCACTATTTAGTGGGCTCACACCCTTGGCGATAAAGCTGTTTTTGTCACATGCATGTTTGCTCTGAATGTATACAAACTTTGATAATTTAAACAGGGTAAACAGTGCCATAGAAGGTGGCAGACGTATTTGTTCATAAATTACTGAACTTGGACTGTCATTTGCTGATTTTATTTTTTTGGTCCACAGCAAATGGTTTTCAAATGCTTCTCTCTGCTATGGTAATGTTGAGAAAGTGATGGTTATTTTTTTCTCTCCATTTATTTTTTAAATACATGAAATTAACTCTTTCTGCATTTTTATATGTGTGTGAGAGTAGTCATGGTAAAATAATTCAGAGAGTAATCTGTCAATCTTCCAAGTTTCATGGAAATGTATTTTCTGCTGAGAGAAAAAGCAGGACCGTCACGAATGCGGTAACAAATAGGCTAGGCTATGTAGGCTAAAGTCATATCGTGGGGAGTTTATTATTTCGTTTTGGCAAGTAGCCATGTAATAAGACCCCTCCTCTGTGCGTCGGGGTCCGGTTCGCAACGTCGGGACTTATTTTCCCAATAATGACCGACGTTCTATACATTATCCCTTACTTAAAAAGCATCACCATCTCACTATACCCACTATAAATAGGCAAGGACGTATTAACATTTGGGGTTGATCACTACAACTAACAAGACTACATCACAGTATACCCACTACAACTAACTAGACTACACCACAGTATACCCACTACAACTAACTAGACTACATCACAGTATACCCACTACAGCTAACAAGACTACCACTGCTCACATGCACACACTCACCTACATACACAGAAAGTGGGTTGACAAATTGACAAACATGATTTATTTCTGCAGAGATACAGTAAGTGGTACATCTAGTTCATATTGGGATTCAGATTGAGTCATTACTTTGGTTAATGAAGGTCTAAAGTACTCTGCAATGGTTATCATATGATAAATGTTGTTTTACTTAATTGTAGTTAGAAGATGTGTGTCTGAGGGTTTGCAGTTTTTACAGTTTTCTAAGAAACCTTTATCAACAAGTGGGAAGATCATTTTCCTCCAGAGGCTGTCACTAGATGAGCGGAATGTGTTCCTCAAAAGGCTTTAAACATTTATCAGGGACCCTTTGGTGCAGTGCAACTCAAAGGGAAAAAAAGAAAACATTTCATCGCCAGTCTCTAGTCATTTGGCTGATTCCATCCTGCACACAGCCACAGCAGAGGTGATAGCAGCAGGGTTTTCCCTCCTCCACGGCTGTGTGTGTGCGTGTGTGTGTGTGTGTTGCTTACAGCTATGGTCTCTGTGGTCTCACATTACCCATTGGTTTGACTGTTTCCAATTGAAAGCCCATTAACGGCGGAAGATAATGACTCGGGAACTCGTCTGGAACCCACTTTATGAACCAGCCCAATGTAGCATGAGGCCATCAGTATAATGCAATGGGAAGAAAAAGGGGAAAAAAATGTATTATAACGATCTCTTACCTAACATGTGCGCGCGACAGCACATACACACACACACACACACACACACACACACACACACGAATACCTTCATATGCATATACACACCTTCATACGCACACACACACACACACACAAATACCTTCATATGCATATACACACCTTCATACGCACACACACACACACACACACACACACACACACATACACATACACATACACACACACACACACACACACACACACACAGACACACACACACACACCTTCATACGCACACATGCACACAAAATGTACTCTTAATACCTCAATGTGAAGACCTAATGGTGAAAACAGTGGAAATAACTCATCCTAGATATACTTAACTCGACAAGACATGAAATTGACTCATCAGGTGGAGACTGTTCGACTGGTGTTAAACAGACCTTGCTGTTCTCTCCACTTCCGTATCTACTACATAGTGCGTGTTATTTCTACTTATGTTTATATTTGAAAGAAAAACACTGTTTTATGAAGTACGGGTCAGGTAGGGCTGATCTTGAACCTCTGGTGGGGGGAATAAAGGGGGGGATATGAGGAGAGGAACGGAGGGAGAGAAATACAGAATCATCTACAGAGGGCTGCTGAAGAGTCTCACAAACACACAGCCAGGAAGAAGAGAAGAGGCTCTTGTGCCTCTACAAGTTGACTAAGTGGCTGTGGATGTGTGGCACTCGAGGGTGAAAGAATGGAGTGTGTGTGTGTTTGTGTGTGTGAGTGTGTGTGTGTGTGTGTGTGTGTGTAGGAGCTAATACTCCCACTGTAAAACCCTGGTGAGGAACTTGGTGGTGGTGTCTTCCTTTTATACCACGTTCTTAAGCCAGGGGAACTAACCCCTATGCAGATCTCTCTCTCTCTGTCTGGCTCAGCCATTGGGTCCCGGCTGGTATCACTGCCACAGACTGTGTCTGAAGCCACTTCAGACTCTGGGAGTTAAGAGAATCGGAGTCGAGGAGAGTAGCTCATTACCTCGGCTCTTGCACCACATCCTTTCAAGGCACTCTTGTTATGCGGCGGCGCTCAAGGCCTAGCCTCTGTCGTAAACTACAGAGTTCAAAATCCGCACTAGCGCTAAGTTGGAATAGAGTAAGAGCATTCAGTGTTGTGTTGTGAAGTCTATTTGGCATTATATATGTACCAAAGAAGCATCAGGGGAAATGAATTATGTAGTAAAGAATTAACAGAACATCAGAGAACATGACACCATGCATTTGCAGGCTTTACATAATACAGCAAGTAATTATGCTAATCAAATAATGCAGATAACAGAAGTCATTCGGGGAATGCCTATGAAAGTGAAGCTTATAACTAACATCAAGGAACATTCCCTAGAAGGGCATTCTTTGATAATAGTATTTGTAACAGTGCTTTTAGTAGCACTGGCCAAACATTTAAACCCAGTTTTTATTTTATGCCTCTATAACCTTGGAACAAATGATGTCTGAAACAAATAAAATGTGCAGGGCTACGGTTGAAGAGGGAAGTAATTAAATTAGGCCTTACCTTTGGCAGAACTGTGGGAATCTGTCCCTTAAAACAAGAAATATATAATTAATTAGTCTGCCAGAATTAACATCATACATAAATTAACATTGGAATCTGTCACTCTATGTGTACATCAACTTTTGCTATGTGTATTTGTAGGCTACAGTGTTCCTCTACTTCCATTTGGTGGAAGTTAAAGTTAATGTGAGTTACTGTAATTTTAAGATTTCTATCACCACCACACTAATCTGCAATGACTAAATTGTTTCCCTGAGATCCACTTTGTCATTTATGTTAGTTGACTTTGATGAAAGAGATTGATACTGTAATGTCCTATACAGTTCACTCATGTCAAACAGCTTTGATGTGCCACCCCTTTCAAACCTAATCCAATGCATTAGTTCTTTTAAGTAAGAAATGCCATTGAACTTGAATGACATTTCACATCTTGATTAAATTTCCCTCCCTAGTTTCATCCGATTGCTCCACTCAGAAGAGATACTCCACAACTGAAACGTGCTATTAATTCATCCTGTTATGGAGGCAGGGAACAAGCCTTTGTCCCAGTCGCTGAACCTCATGAATCATGTCACGGATTCACTGAGGCCCAAACTTAATCAAGGAAGTTTGCAGATTAACTTTCACTGTTCCGCCAGACAGACATGGCTGTTGCAATCCAGTAGGTAGGCCTAAAGCAAATTAACACTGTCGTCGGATATATGTAGATTACATTTGCTTTACATTTACATTTGCTTAATAATCCAAAGCAATTTGCCGAACAGAGAAAATTGCTAACAATGACTTCTAGCCTAGCTTCTCGTGGTCTCTAGCAAAGTGGAGGATGATGGATTGTCAGTTGCTCAGCTGTCCAATTTACCCGCCAAAATCCAGGTTTGAGACACGTCAAAGTTTAGTAGTGGTGGAAGCCGTGGGTTGTCAGTTAGAGACGAGGGAGGAGGAAGTGAAGCGGGCGACTGAGTAACGTGATTAGCCTCTCAGCTGCAACACGGTGATGTATGAGAGGCAGGCCCGCGAACATTGAGAGCACTTTGATGAGCGCTCACACCGTGATTTACAAGTGTGACAGCATGTCCTTTTGTGCTTGGAGTGCTTTTTCCCCATTACGTATAACCAAAGTAGCCCAAATGGGCTGATTCAAGGACACACTCGGCTGTGAAAAACTAGCATTGACCTTGGCTGTTCACACGAGTGTCTCCCAAGAATGATATAGCCAATGCCTCTCCTCTCCGCACCGATCGGCAGCCACGTTGTGTGTCCCATCAGATCAGGATGTTGGCTGAATCATGCAAGGACAAAAGTGAGAGGGACTCAGTGAAATGAATGGGTAGCGTTTGCTTTTGTTTACTGGCCTCTAAAATCGGTCAACAATCAGCAGACCCATTCAAATTGTAATTATGCAAAGTCATATGGTTCAGTGCCATCTTGGGACAGAGTTACAGTAAATGTCAACGTTGAATCGGTGTTGCCTCCTGACTGTTGAAGGCAGTGGATTAAATCTATTAGTACCGAGTCAAACAGGGGATATGAAAAAACAAAGACCCGTACTGCCCTTGGCTTCATTAAAGTTGATCACCCGATTTTAATACGTCTGCATTTTAATACTGTGGGCTGGGTGACAGGTAATAAAAGTCAATATATGCAGCACATCTTGATAATTTGTGCAAAACCCCAGAAATAATTAGAGTTTTATTGCATTTGAACTGATCCATAATTTGATACCCAAAAGAGAGTGCATTGCAGTGTGTGTGTGCAGATGAAGTGTTTTAGCGCAGAGCAATTCCTTTCAGGCGCCGATTCTGTGTTTGCTGGGAATTACAGTGTCATTTTGATTTATTTGCATTGCAAAGAATTGACAAAAGGGCTTCCTTTTTAAAATGAATATGTGCCACTCATTTTGCAGATCAAGTCAGACGACATACTCATGTACCACTGATCATCCACCGTTCAGAATTTAAATGGCTGTTCGTGATCAAATATATTCTTATTTGGCAGTTTTTTTTTTAAACGAGAAGTGTTTTGAACATTTCAGATGTGACTTGGTGATGGCCTGTATGCTCTACTCAGAGGCGGCAGAGAACATTTTGTGCTTATTAAAAGTGAAAAGCATTACGCTCACACAGTGACTGTCGAAATCTGTGGCAATGAAGTAATTAGTTCAAAAGTGCAGTCCTTATGGTTCTTTTTCTCCACCTCTCCCTCTGTTTTTCTCTATCTGTTTCTTTCACTCTTTCTGTTCTTTCCGTAGTTCTTTAATGCAGAAAAGGAAAAAAAGAAGTAGATTTAAGCCATTATACTTTGATGACTTGCCGGGCCATCTTGTGCTTTCTCAACACCAGTGATTCTCTATAGGTCCCCTTAGGCTCACCATCTGGGCTTTCCAGGGGGGTGCAATGGGGAACTCTCAGAGCCAAGGACAACTCTGGATATTTCCAAACTCAAAGGGAAACTCTCTTCTTTCAAAGATTGTCTTTGTGTGTTGTTGTTGTTGCTGTTGTTCTTGTTGTTGTTGTTGTTCATACTTGCCTGTAAAAGCCTTGGAACCTATATTCATATTTTATATCACAGCTTCATGTTTAAGATGAGAACACAAGTCTGTGGTCTTCTGTATGATGTTGAAGTGGCTTACCTTACACATAGAGAGGATTTGCACAGCAATTCAATCAATACTAGTATAAGACATAGCATAGAGCATAAACAGGCAGATACACACACACACACACACACACACACACACACACACACACACACACACACACATACACACACAAACACACACTTAAAACATAAAAGAAGCAAGAAGAAGATTTTTTTTCAAAGCACCAGTCAAGATTTGTCAACAGTTTGCAACCTCATTGCAATAATATCTTCCCCCGAGGCAGGCCTCTTTTTGTGTGCCACTCATATGAGATAAAGTTGGGTGATAAGTCTTTCATTACGCTTACCTTGCCTCGCAGTTCAGATTTCCCTTCTCCTTTGCTCCCTTTGTTTATTTATTTCTTGCGTTTAACTCTTGGCAGGATTGCCTTTCTCCGTAATGAAGATAATAAATAATGCAGACCTTTGATCATGTCAGATAATTGGGTCTCTGAGCCATTGAAGCAGTTAGGCTTAACTGTTTTAAGCACCGCCGACATGCCAATTAGAGACTGTATTTCCGAGGCTCAATTATAGCATTGTATGTGTGCTTCCTAAGGCATTCGTTTGGACTAGAAAGTGCAAATCAGAAGCAATGTGTCAGGTTAGTATTATGGTCTGGTGGAGGGACCCGAAATCGCCCGAAACGAAGAGTTGAATATTTGAATGAATGCGTGAATAACATCACCACATGGTGCTTTTCCTGACAAGTCGGGTGGGGAAGTTTTGGAGGCAGCACTGATTTGTACCACAGGTTTTCATTTTGTGGGAATTTAAGAAAAGAATCAAAGAAATAAATCAACCTCAGCTCATTTGAAGACCTCAGATTCATCAATCATGTACTGTACAGGTTTATAAGTACATGGTTGTCAGAAGATCTAAAAAAGCACCCTCCTTCTCTCCCTGCTAAGCATTTCACTATCTAAACCAGCAAGACCGTATGGCAGAGAGAAGATTAGGCCTATAAATCGTACCTTAAACCAGCAATATCTCTTCCCCTTTTATGACAGTTAATCCCTTTTAAGGATGGGTTAAGGCCCTTTTCCTCTGATCACCCTGTCAAAGAACACTGCAAACGGTGAATATAAAATTACCTGCTGTAATGTATGTAAAACTGCCTATCCCACATCTAAAACAATGAATTAGTGTAAGTGGAGAACGGAGAGCAAATGCGGTCAGTGTTCACACATAGCCCGCACAGCACAGGTGGTCAGTGTTCATGTAACGGAGGCGAACTGAGCTAGCATGCTAGCTAGCATGCAAGTATCTATCTATCTAGGCTATCTAGTTCCACGTCTAAATCCTCACCCACCCTAACCTTAAGAACACTTCTAATTGCTGAGTTGGAAGCCTGGGCTTTTTAGCTCAGTGGTTAGAGCGTTCGACTCCCATACCGGTGTGTGTTGCGGTGGCGGGTTCAAGGGAAAAAAACGGAGCGTCATGTATAACAGGTTGTGATTGAAACCATTTTCATTTGAAATTGCCATTTAATGCACAGCAACAAAGCACCACAACAAGCACCACCTCGTGGGCGTAATAATCAAATTGAATGTTATCAGAGTAAACCCTGAGTAAACCCGACTCAAATAAAAGTAAAATAGATAATTGAATTATATAATTAAATATTGCGATAGTTTGCGCTACTGTATCGATATAATTGCATGCACAAAATATCGCGATACTGAACAGAATGTATCCCTTTATATACAACAATTGGCACACAGTACATTGTGAAGGTGAGGCTGGATTAATGGTGCTCTAAGCGATGTTGGGTAACGTCACTTCTGTTGACGTTCAAACAAAACAGAGAGCTAGCTCGATACTCCCTCCCCCTCCCTCCCGTGCAATTGAAACTCCTAAACCGTTTCTGGAGCCTGGCTGTCCACAGAGACCACATTTTTTTACAGTGTATTCAGGGCAGCGATTGTGAGGCCATGTTTTCTGTACGTGACAAAATTTGTTTTATCTTAGAAACCGCGAAACATCGCTTAGAGCACCTTTAATAATGTATAACATCAAATGTACAACACATTTAAACTGTTATTGGGATGAGAAGTCCACGGGAATGAGACTAGTTGCTAGAGCATGGCTGAGTAAAGTTGAGGGAGTCGGTATGCTGCCAGGCTGGCTAGGATCCTTAGTCCTAAATCCTTCTCCATTTCCTGCAGGCCTTGAGAGCACTGTCCTCTTCACAGATAAACTAAAGGCAAACCATCTTCTTTCTTCCTATAGACCAGCAAGGACATTAAGGTCCCCCCGTTTTTGGAGCTCAGTCTCTGCCTCCACCAACACCACCCGTCATCCCTCCCACCCCCTCACCCTAACCCGCACCACCCCTTTCCATTTGGACGTGTCATGGCTGTCTGATGTTCCCCTGTGGGTAGGGTCGTCAGATAGCATGGGCCACATTTCCCCTCTCCCTGACAATGCTCAACTCTACCTGTCCTTCACCTGTCACAAGTGCTCGCCTTCAGCTGCGGGTGAAATGAGCTGCGGTGAGCCCGCGGAGGTACAAGGAGACAGTCGGTGGGTGCAGTATGCCTGGACTGGGCTCATCAGCCTGGGTTGCTCAAACGGATCACCAAGTCTACCCCTTTACCGCTTTAGGGCATGGGAAGAAATCAGAGGAACAAGCAAAAACTGACATTGCAGTAAAAGTTTTGTATATGTCCATATGTTTTATGGATATTGTCATTGCATGCTGTGTGTGTGTGTGTTTGTGTGTGTGTGTGTGTGTGTGTGTGTGTGTGTGTGTGTGTTTTGTGTGTGTGTGTGTGTGTGTGTGTGTGTGTGTGCGCGCGTGTGTGTGCGCGTGCGCGCGCGTGTGTGTGTGTGTGTGTGCACGCGTGCGTGTGTGTGTGGTAGTTGCATCAGTCATGAATGCATCTGAGACACACTCTATTTCTCAGTTTTCTTATCCTGCGGCTACTTGCTGAGTGCGGTTCTCAGGCTGACAGTAGTGAGCATGCTAATGCCCACCTGTCCAAAATGACAACCAAATTCCACCCAACAGAAAGTAAAGAACTTGTTCAGAATTTCTCCTTATATCCAACCTAGAGTTCTGTAGAATGCCTATTACAGTGTAGCTGATTACCTGTAACTCAGTGATTCTTAAACTTTTTGTCCGGTGACCCCCCAAAAAACATGGGCCAAGTCTCGCGACCCCTTTCTCTCTAACTGGTGGAATTTGGTTTCGAAATGTTGTGAGATGGGCATTGGAAGCAGAGGCAGAAAATGTCTTCTCTCATAGGTAGGCTATGTCAACATCAAAAGCATTATGTCAATGGCAGCCTTTGACTAAAAACCTTTACAAAAATGTCTTTAATCCAGACTGCGAATTATTTCACGACCCCTCCAGTTCGAGAACCACTGCTGTAACTGAACACAAACAGGCTACCTCACTTCTGCAAAAAATAACAAGGATAGTTCACATTCATAAGTATAAGTATAAGTATAAGTATATATACTCTTTTGATCCCGTGAGGGAAATTTGGTCTCTGCATTTATCCCAATCCGTGAATTAGTGAAACACACTCAGCACTCAGTGAAGTGAAGCACACACTAATCCCGGCGCAGTGAGCTGCCTGCAACAACAGCGGCGCTCGGGGAGCAGTGAGGGGTTAGGTGCCTTGCTCAAGGGCACTTCAGCCGTGCCTACTAGTCGGGGTTTGAACCGGCAACCCTCCGGTTCCAAATCTGAAGCGCTAACCAGTAGGCCACGGCTGCCCTCATGCACTTCATGCACATCTGCTTGTGTGAGTGTGCGCCTGTCAGTGTGCATGCATGCATTTGTAGTTGCTTATCGTTTCTCATATTCTATCCATTCTGGACTAGCCTTACAAGCCAGACCCACATCAAGATGTAGGGTCTGGGGACTCACCATTCACAGTACTCAGTCCAAGGGGCGGTGCCTTCCAATTCTGGACAGTTTTCATGTTACTTTTAAGTCAGACACCGGAGGGAGTCAAAAGTTAATCTGTCATGAGGGCAAAGTGAGAGAGAGCATCTTCTTCTACAGTACTTTGGCCTCTACCCTCGGCCTTTTCCAATGATGCCCCTCACACTTGCACGGCTAACATCTGGGATGGTGTGCTGAAAGCTAAGCTTTACTTAATCTCCTCAGACTGGGCTGCAATTATGATATCAGCTGCTTGTCACTTCAGTATTCATAATTTCCCATGACAGATTGCGCACTATTTTTACTCACAACTTTGTAATGTACCCCCTTCCCCGAGGATTTGGAGAGGAAGCACTCCGGCTTAAGTGAGTTTGATGGGTTATTCGATGTGACAGGACAAGAGATGAAGAGGTCAGTCAAGGATGAATTCAGTTTCCTTTGGCTGGGATTCCGGTTAAGGCACCTTGGCCGGCTTTGACAACCCAGCCATCGTTGAGAGGAAGGATTTAAAAGGAAATACTGGGAAAGATAGTGAGGAGGGAAAGAAAATGAAGCCCCTTTGGAAGAGGCACGTTCTTGTGGGGGAGGGGAACAAACCTCCCGCTCTGTTTTTCTTTTTTTTTCTTCGCTCTTTAATTGAAGTTAGAGTAAACCACAGTCCTTAAAAAAAGAGGTATTTTGCACTGTCATCGCTGTCACTTCACTAACTTTAATTGATGTTGCAACAATGGCGAAAAAAAGAGTATTCACGGTTGCTTATCGCTGTGCATTGAACTGACAGGTACACAAGTCCATATTGTAATAAATGTTTCAGTGCACATATGGCAGGGTGCTCCGCGGAACAGGAGATGATGCTTTTGTTTAGCTAACTGGAATTGGTAACAATTTGCTCCTGTCAAGTGCCATGTCTCCAGAGCATAGAGAAGTATGGAATCTCTGAATGCCAGCTTGCGCTGTTCGCCTTGTGTGCTTTCCGCTGTGATTGTTTTAACTTCGTCCCAGCTTGGTGCCACGCCATATAGGCACAGCTGCCATGCTTGAGAGTGCGCCGGTGTCTCCTGCCTTCCCCGATAAATGAGATTATATGCAGAGACAGACTCGATATGCTCCGGTATATTTGCACGCGTCTGTTATTTGATAGGGTTGTTGGTGCAGTAATGTTGTTTGCCTTGAGCATTTGCGGGTGTTTTCACTTTGCCCTCGAGGGAATATGTGTGATTGTGTTTTTTTGTTTCATTTTTTTATACTGAGAGCAAGTCATGCAGAAGTGACATGTATTACAGGAATACAGCAAAGTATCAACATGTTTACTATGCATGTGAGTCACAGGAAATGTAGGATACACTCTCTCAAGAAGAGATATAGTAGGTTATTTGTTTTGTTGTCATTGTCTGTATTTGTTGATTTTTGAAGGGCACCTCTGTACCTCCTCATGAGGGTTTTTTTTCATCATTCATCATTGCACACTGGAACCAAATACCTTGCGTAGGCAACATGTGCAGCATGAAATGTGTGTGTGTGTGTGTGTGTGTGTGTGTGTGTGTGTGTGTGTGTGTGTGTGTGTGTGTGTGTGTGTGTGTGTGAGGTAGTGCTCATGCACACCCACTGTGTGCAAAATGGGCCCTCAGGAGAGCACTAAGGAAACTCCCTCTGTTAGCATTGCTCTGCCAGAACCCTGCTGTCATCGTCTATATTATTGGCCTCATCAGAGAAGAATAAAGATTCTCTCTATAAGGCTGTAAGACTATGGTGCCTATGTGAAATACATACAGTAGCCTATGCTTATACATGTACACATAGGCCACATTCACACACACACACACACACACACACACACACACACACACACACAAATGACAAACACAGGAGCAAATATAAAAGCACACACGCACACAAACACACACACACACACACACAAATGACAAACACAGGAGCACATAAAAGCACACACACACACACACACACACACATGCATGCAGGCATGCATACATGCATAAATCCACATACTCACATTAGCACTTGTTGCAGTCTATTCCTTGGAGATTTTTTATCATGTACAACATTACATGCTGCCACATGTCTAAGTACAATGAATTCCCATCTGGGCCAGGCAGCTGTCCTGTCTGGAGTGCAGAAAATAAATGTTCTGCAGGACAAGTAGGCCAGCAGTGGGCATTTGGCCATTTCTTTCCAAAACTGAGTTACACTCCAGATAGATTTGAGAGCAAATATGTGTGTTTACTGCTTGGTTGAAGGTGCGTGCAAGGACTGTATTTTCTCTAGCCTATGCCTCTCGCTTAACTCTCCCATTCTCCCTCTCTCTCTCTCTCTCTCTCTCTCTCTCTCTCTCTCTCTCTTTCTCACTCTTACACTTCTCTCCCAATAATGCTTCTTTCTGGCCTTCTTTCACCTGTTTATTTCACTCTGCCTCTCAGCTTTCCTCAACTTGCCTACTCACTCATTCACTTCCATGCTTCCATAAGGTAGGCTAGGCTACGCTACCAGGGTGGGCGTAATTAGGCTACGGCATAGCCTACTGTAGGCTTGAACCTCGTTTTTATTCTTGACTTGGAAAAAAAAAACAGTCATATAGTTAATGAGCTTTGGTGTGTGTCACGGCGAAGCTCGCTGAATCGCAATAAGCATTGTTAGTTTTTTCTGCCGCCCCACCAATAAATCAGGGAGCGTGAGGTGCCGCAGGTGTGATGCTACTCACGTACAGATGTCTCTCCCACACTCAGGCAGCTTGCTCTCTCTCTCTCTCTCTCTCTCTCTCTCTCTCTCTCTCTCTCTCTCTCTCTCTCTCTCTCTCTCTCTCTCTCTCCCGGTGCTCAGCGCATCATCATTAGCCACCGGTTGACAGCGAGCCCTCAGCCCCTTTCTCCGGAGCATCCCAGCAGAGGAGCCCCGGAGGGTTCTCACCCCGCCCCCGCTTTACTCCCTCTCTCCTCCTCTCGTCCTATGCTATCCGTTACCATCAGGAGATTTTCATTAACATTAATGCGAGTGGTGTTTTCCAGAAGTGGGCAGCCATTCCTGTTCTAGGTGGCATTCATCTTCGTTTTTTAAAAAGTGAAGTTCAGATGTCGCTGTTGGTTACTATGAGCTGATTTGGGCTGCATTATGGATGAAGACTCGGCACGGATGGGATGCCATTAGTTAATAGAGGCTGAAGGGGATGAAGTTCAGGTTGGTAATTGAAATGACACACACACTGTTCGGCTTTATCCATCACGGGGGGTGGGCGTGTGCGAGTGTGTGTGTGTGTGTGTGTGTGTGTGTGTGTGTGTGTGTGGTGGGTATTGTCCTGAACATTCCCTGCCCAGTCACTATAATTACAATCAGAGTGAGCTAGTACCACACTAAAGGGGTTCCCCCAGTAATAGCTAAACTAGGATATCAGTAAATGTGAATGCTGAACATAATTAATGTGTTTTATCTATCTATCTATCTATCTATCTATCTATCTATCTATCTATCTATTAGTTCATTCGAACGTGCGCACACATACACACACACACACACACAATACACATACTCTCTCTCTCTCACACACACACACAGACAGACACACACACACACACACACAGACACACATTTAGGGCAAAATATTCTTAATATTGGTAAATGTTTTCTGACCATTGGATTTCTGAGAGAGTACTGACCTCTAGTGGCTTCTTTGTTGAACCACAGATTATGAGTTTTCTGGTAACTTGTCTTGGTCTATGTCTTTACCTGTATTCAGCACAGGCAAAAAGTTATGTCATAATGTATTATAAAAATGTAACTCAGGTTCCTGACAAAGTTAATGCTTCAGTTTGTCTATGGAAACTGTTCCCAAAACAGGTTGCAGCCGTAACAGTCAACAACAAACTATTGTCATTGCTTCACATTATCTTGTAATGGAGCCCAAGCCAGGGATCACTACTGTGTATGAACTCAGTAGTAGTCAGAGTTCCGTTTTCATCATGTTTAGCTGTACTGTTGTGTGCTAGAAATCCGGCTTATTCCTGCTCACATATTCTTGCATGAAATATTACATAGAAAAGCATCCTTTGGGCATTCAGATTCACTCTTCTAAGTTCCACTAATGAAAACGGCTTGCTTTGACTGCTAATCGGGTCATTGTGTGGGACAAATACAATGTGTAATGAGTTCTGAACAGCATTCGAGGCACATTTCATACTGGCCTCCTTTCAGGCCTGATGCAACTTTTCATCAGGCGTTGTGACTAATTTTATGATGGCTCTGTCTTTAATTAGCTGTTAATTAGGTTAATTACCACGCAACATTGTGGTTGCAACAAACGGAAGCCCTCACATTAATTAACAGCCAAAGGTTCTATTGTGCTGGCTTAATTGCGTGGCAAACCCATGGCTGTCACAGCATACAGGCATAGAAGGATAGAGGGAGAGAGAAAGAAAGCGAGAGAGAGAGATAGAAAGAGAGAGAGAAAGAGAGCGAGAGAGAGAGAGAGATAGAAAGAGCGAGGAGTGAGGAGAAAGCAGTGGAAGAACAGAAAGGAAATGAGGCAGATGTCCCGGAGGACATTCCCCTTCAGCTTGACCTGCCATGGAGTACTGTGGCAACGCTCTGCCACTCCAGTGTCACAATCTCACCGCGCTGTGCTGTGCTTAAATGAGCTGGAATTGTTTGCTCTTCTCTCTCTCTCTCTCTCCCTCTCTCTCCTTTCCCTGTCTCTCCATCTTTGTCCTTCTCCATCTCTCCCATTCTTTCTCCCTTTGTCCTATCTACACTCTTCTTTTCTTTCTTCTCCTGTCTATATCCCTCTCTCTGCATCTCATTCTCTCTGCCTTTACTGTATGTCACCTACTCCTACTCTCTACCTCTAACTATGTATCTATTACTCTCTCTTTCTCCCGCTCTCCGTCCCCCTGTCTATATCCCCCCATTTCTTCATCTTGTATAATTGGTGGCTCAGAGAATATGACCTGTGTGTGTTTTCTGTCACTTTGTGGCACTTTGTCTTTGCCCTCTGTTTAGTGGGTTTGCATGCCATCTTCTCATTAGATCTTACCCTGTGTTCACTGACATGTGCAGGAATCTTACATGGGTTATTGGTGAAAGGGGTTCTGTGTTGCGTTACCATGGCAACTTCATTGTCCTCAGTGGCGGAAGAGGGGAAACGGCAACATTCCGGAGTGAGGTAAACAACTGTGCCATGCTGAACGTAGCGACCACTGAATTACAGTGTCTGAGAATGATGAAAAAATGAGAGACTGAGTGGGTTATTATACTGGATTTGGATGAGGACCAAATAAAGGACAAAAAACAACTTCACTTGGCAACATTGGGCATTGGGAGCTGAAACATAATTCATGCCCAAATCATCATTGTTACCTGACAAATTTTCATGCCTATGGTTAAGTGCAAAGTATTGTCATGCAAGGTAGTACTTTAACATAATTTCACTTCAGGTGAATCAAGATCTACCATAAACATGTCTTGAAGACAGCCCCAGAATTTACCACCATGATATATCACATTCATTCCTATTCAGTTCCCCACTCCCACCCCACCCCTCTGCATAAGTAGCATAGTTTATTCCCCCAGGGTATGCTCAAACCTCCATGACAGATGGGACAGCATTATAGGTTTTGATTCTGCCCATTCATATCTCACAAGCCGTGCCAGGAAGCCATGGCAGCCTGCCTGCAATTTAAAAGTTCAGTCACAAGAGGTTGCCAGAGTGTGTTGCAGACATCCTCATGTGCATCGCCACCACAAATGTCAGTAGCAGATGACTAAATTTACGTTCTCACGCTGGAGACTGTCACGCCACCGCTGCCCCAAAACTGTTGAGTGACAGTCCTGAATGTCCAATCAAGAATATTTTAGTGATTGAGTGCTCTGATCCCAGATGTGACACACCTTGTGTACTCCAATAGCGATAGTACCCTTGCTAAGGACACAGGCTGCTGGAATAATTAAGCAGCATTTCAGTCCAGTGGAAAGTTGTGCTTTTGCCAAGTACGCTAAATTGAATTTTTATTAACCCACTTAAGCACGATGATAGCATCATCATATCTGTCATCTACATCAGCCAACAATGACATGGAAATACATAATTATTTTCGCCTCAACTCTTGTGGTGTAATAGACTGCCAGCCCACTAGATGTCCCTGTTTAATTTAGGACGAGGGAATGTTTGTCTTTTTCCTGATGTAAATTGATGCCAGTAAATTGCAATGAGGAAGAATTGCCTCAAGTAATGGAGCCGTAACCCCGGTAACCCACACTTCATCGTAGTCTTTTCCATTCACAATGACCACAATTAACCTTCAAAACAGAATCATTTAAAACATTATGTGTACTCTTTGAATTCTATTCAATCATAAACAACATGCAATGCATGCTTTCCTAATTAAACATAATAGCAAAAAAAACATCAACAGTGACCAGCAATTAAAAAAACAAGAAAGTTAAAAGGAAAGTAATTAAAACAAACAAGCAGCTCTGACGGCTTGCCCGACAGTCCCCATGTATTAGGGAGATGTAACAGAGTGTTTTGGTTCTGGTAATGTCAACAGGACTGAAACCTGATACTCAGTTGCTCTGTAATGTTAACAGGACTGAAACCTGATACTCAGTTGCTCTTTAATGTCAACAGGACTGAAACCTGATACTCAGTTGCTCTGTAATGTCAACAGGACTGGAACCTGATACTCAGTTGCTCTGTAATGTCAACAGGACTGGAACCTGATACTCAGTTGCTCTGTAATGTCAACAGGACTGGAACCTGATACTCAGTTGCTCTGTAATGTTAACAGGACTGGAACCCGATGTTCATTATACAGCAGCAGGATTAAGCCTGCACTAGATAGCCCTTGTGGGCCCCTTTTTAAGCAATCAATCAACCAATCAACAATACTCCATCTGATACACTGATATTTTATTTTGATAATTTTTTGGACACAGTCCTCAGTCCGAGGCTTTCTAATGAGGAGACACAGCACTCAAAGAATCTCCCATAGACATGTATGGGGTTAGTTTGTAATGCAAAGATGGCGTCTACACATATTCCACCCCTTCCGCTGCCAAAAGTTGACATGTGAATACTGTACATCGTGCCAATCATGTGTTGGAGCGAGGTTGGTGTGTTATGATTCATGTAGCCTTGCGCACGCTCAGTTCTGCCTGAAATAGATACCCGATAAGTGGCCAAAAAGCGTTGGAGGGACTAGCCTAAAAGGACTTTGCTTCAGTAGGCTGTGTTAGAGAATCATCCTGGATACTCACATCAGGTTTTCACAGCCAAACCAGGGCCTACAGTTTAAAGAGTCCTAATATGAAACTTGTCACACTCACACTCACTGGGAACTTACAAATCAGTCAAAGTAGTTTAGAGAAAGGGAAGTATCGTTGTAAACTGAGCAGGTATTTCCACTTACACATAGTATTCTTGATATGCATATTCTGAATGCATACTGTTGTCTGTTAAATGCATGTCGGAAACATACAGTATGTGTGCTACAAAATGCTAAACAAACAAACAAACCCTGGCCTCACTGCCCATGCATAATGTTTCCCTGTAGACAATATGTGAGTTAATCTATTTGTGTTTCAGCTTCAATTTAGCCTCCCTCTTTCTCACTCTTCCTCACTCTCTCTCTCACACACACACACACACACACACACGCACACACACAGGCACACACACACACACACACAGTACAAATAAACAAACATAATGCATTGCCAACTGCCACCTTCCCAGCAGCAGACTTGCCAGCAAGGCAGACTTGTGAGTTCTGAAAAGGTTTCTAATCCACACTTTGGACCCCTATGTCACCAGGCTGGATTTTACAGCTGTAATCCTCACCATCTACAAAAATAACTCCCCAGACACATCGTCCCAAGATTGGCCAAATATGAATATGACAAAAGCAAAACAACAAAATGAAATATGGAGTTTACCACTGTGAGCTGCGCCAGCCATTTTATGGTGCCATCTTGCAACGCACATTTTTAATATAAGATGTTTACCATTCAGTATCAGTGTAGTGGGCCAATGGCAGATATAGTGGACTGGGCCATGGAATGGCCTCAAGGAGTGCAAATATTGAATGCCCTTATCCCTATTTATAAGTAATGCAAACATGGGAGTGATCAGCATGCAGAGATATATGATGGCTATAAACTGAAGACGGGAGCTACTCATCCATTTCATATATGTACAGTTCTGACCGTACTTGCAGTGATGTCAGTAGTCAGAAATAGCATAACATTTATGATACTGTAATAAATCTTCATTAACCTGGGCGGGTAGAATTTGATTGAAAGTCATATAAAAAAAAAACATAAAATTTCTCATCATTGTGAAAGCAGATATACAAATACGTTGAGATGAATATGGAAATGAGCTTAATGTTGATTTTGCTTTTTATGGTATAATTGTCCCAAGAGAAAGAGAGAGAGATAAAGCATACAGTATGAACTTAGGTCAATGCTGCGGATTGGTCAAATCAGTCAGTGTTAGGATTTGCAAAGTACCCTTCAGCAAAGTCAACCCCAGAGCCCCAGCCCAGTTTAAGCCCCCCTCATAATTCACACGTTCTCACGCATGTCCTTGTCATTCCCTGGAATGACGATAAAGACAGGGAGATACAGTACAGTCCATCAGGGGAGCCCCACCACTGGACTACCACTCCATCAGCTGACACGTCTGTCCCGGATGTAACTGGAACCTAAGGTGGCCCTGCCCGACCGTATCCGTGTTGACGAGCAGTCCAGTGGAATCAGACTAAGGAGTGGACAGAGGAGAGGAGAGAGGAGCAAGTGAGGGGCTCAGATGGAGGAGCGCTAGGTGTTGACATCACCCATACTGGGGTCAAGAGGTCACTTCCCAGCAGGAGCACAGTACATACAAGCAAAGAGGCGCGATCCCCTCATTGACTCTTTGTGTGTGCACAGTGCCACTGTGTGTGTGTGTGTGTGTGTGTGTGTGTGTGTGGTAGTAATGTCTGACAAAGTGTTGGCTGGCAGAATAGATGGTCGTTGGCAGACGAAGTGGTAAACATGCGCAGTGTGTGCCCCACCTCAGTGTATTTGGTGTGTGGTAGAGATGTCTGCTGAAGTGTTGGTTGGCGGAGCAGGCTCTGTAGATGTGAGAGCCTGGCACAGTGACTCATACCCACCACCCCCTTTGGCACCAACTAGTGGCATGATGTATGCAAGCTTCCATGCCCGCTTCTCTCGTAGTAAGAGGCGCAGATAGGAGCATGACTGGATAGGCTTGTACGTGCCGCACGACTTGGCTCACTCACTGAACCGAAATCCTGGACGCCCTATGTGATCTGGCATGTGATCACTGTTTATAGGAAGGGTATGAGCATTGCGTGTGTGTGTGTGTGTGTGTGTGTGTGTGTGTGTGTGCGCATGCCCGAAGCAGGCCGGTAGCGCAACAGCACGCGAAAGTCGCACATGGAAATTGTTTGGTAGTGTTCTTTTTTTCCGCTAACATCTAAACCCAAATAATTTCCTAACATCTAGCTGCACGCACACCCGTTGTAACTGCCATCGTTAATGTAGATGATGCAAGCATTGTTTGGAAAGGGAATGTACATTGAATTGTTGACTAGTTGAACACAGATATTATTGTTGTTGATGAGGACAGCAGAGAAGTAACCATTCTTGAAGTAGGCTGTGCATTTGACTACAGTCTAGAGGATGCCTACCTTACAAAGCTTTTAAAGTATCAGCCACTCAGAGACATTGTTGTACAGCTTGGGTACAATTGTAAGCAGTTGGTGTATATATTTGGAAGCCTAGGTAATGTCCACAGACTAGTAGTCAGGGGGTTGCAGATTGCTGGTCTCTCTAAGACAAGAGCAAAGGCTCTAGCAAAATTCTGCTCAATTTCTGTGATAATTGGCAGTCGCCACATCTGGAGAAGGCGTTGTTTTTTGTACCCATGAACTGAGACCAGAGGCATAGGCTACTGGGTTTACAATGCTGGTATCTAAGATTGTACAAATAAAGGTATTAAAATGTGTGTACTGTATGTGTGTGTGTGGATAAATATAACATAATAGTCTTTGTATAGTATAGTATAGTATTTTCTATATAGTACATGTATGTATAATGGAGAGAGAGTGGGACTCTGCAGTGGCTGGGCCCTCTGTTTTATGTCTTATTACTGTGTGTCTATAGAATCAAGGATTACAGGATCAGCGACTGAAGTCTCCTCATACTACTACTATAAGGTCATTGCGAGGGAGTGTTTCTAAAATAGCACGTAACAATATTTCCTGCTGCAGGAGAAATTATATGAACTTTGATTGGAACTTTATGAGTGTTTTGAGAATGTGAGGGTGAATAGATACACACCAAAAGTGTCTGCTAAATGCATAGATGTAAATATAGAGTAGATACATGCATATTTTTCACACATGCATACACACACACACACATTTGCCTAAATGATATGCAGTATTATATGTATGCAATATGCAGCATAATTGCCTATTATGCATGCAGCCCCTTTAATGATGGTTTGTGTTGGATTTTTATCAAGCTATATTACAAAATGTTCACACACACACACAGTGAAATAAGAACACCATCAAGCATCTAAAACTGTCGCCCATGGCCCTCAAAATACCCCTGGATAAGGGCAGAAAACTGGTGTGGAAAAAAACACAATCCTTAAGGGGGATCCGCCCGAGAGTAGCCAAAACACTTTGATTCTGCAGCAGTTCTGTGCAGTGGCGGCCTGCTTAATATGCTGGTGGGTAAATTGACTGAGAGGATAATTTGCTTGCACTATTGACACAAGTGTGAGATGCTTGCTCATGCTTGCCGCTCTCCTCAGAGGGCGAGGGAATTAGCTATGCAGATGGGGAACGTAAAAGAGGCAAATTATGGTGGCTTGAATTATTAGCTTTGATTCGCAAGCGTTACATGTAATCTTTATGAGTATCTTTACTTTACTTGACAGCGTCGACATAAGAGTGACATGACACTGTCATGAACGTGTCATAAGCAAGTCATAAACGTTTATGACATAACACTTCTGTTATTAAGTGACATTCGGTTTTTGTCATAACAAGTTAAGGTTAGGTTTAGGGTTAGGGTTAAGTTTAGAGTTATGGTTAGGGTTGGGGTTAGGATTAGGGTTAGAGGTTAGGAGTTAGGTTTAGGTTTCATGTGTTCATGACAGTGTCATGGCACTCTTATGTCGATACTGTCAAGTAAAGTGTTACCGAATAAACTGATGCAAACATCTGCTGTGAGGGCAGCTCAGAATGACCATTATGTTCCCTTACTTATTTGTACACACTTTCAAAGAAATATAATTGGAGATGGTGTTGCTTTATCTTTATAGCTTAATATTACAACATAAAAATATCGGTACATAAATTAGGTTTGTTCTATTATGCTATGTAACTGCAAGCATGAATGTGATTATCTCCACGCTGAATGAATTTCTACTTACTCTACATTTGCTGCAACTGTACATTATGTGCACTCTCCAGTTTCAGATAATAAACATATAAAAAATATTTTGAACACGAGCCCAGGAGCCAATCACAGTACTTGTCTCTTATTCCTATAACCATGATTGAAGTCCTGTGATGCTTGAGTTGTTTCTGAATGGCTGCTGCCTGATCTTCTTCAAAGCTGCGAGTGAGGGGTGTCGGGGGGGGGGTTATGGGGGGCTTTGATATTCTGGCGGTGTGTGTGTGGAGCATTCGGAGCGCCACAGAAAAGCCCAAGTGAGTCCCCAGCCCTTGAGTGAGTATCCTTCATCTCTGTGCTTTATGGAGAAGGCTTAAATCAGTGGCTGCTGGCTCTGCTGGACAGCGTCCAGATCAGTTGTGTCCAGTCCGTTCCAGACTCAGAGGAGTTGAGCACTGCTCTTGGGGGGGGGGGGGGGGGGTTACTTAGCCTAGGTACTTAGAGACAGGAAGGAGAGAAAGAAGGGAGAGGAACTCAGCGTGTTTTTTGTGTTTAGTTGTTACCATGGCAACGAGAGACAGGATATATTTCCCGTTCTCTATAAGCACTCTCTTTCACTTTCCCTATCTCTCTTTCTTCTGTTTCCCAGCCTTTCCTCCTCTCTCTATCCCTGTATTTCCTCCTTCTTCCCTTCTCTCCCTCCATCTCTCTCTCTCTCTCTCTCTGCTCCCTCTCTCATCTCTCTTTCTTTGTCCCTCCCTGGCTCTCTATCAGCCCCATCTTTGGCGGTGGTTTTCATTGTGCCTGATGGTAGTGGCTGACTGACCTGGCTCAACCTTTCTCCCCACATGGCTGTCAGCGCCCAATTTCAGTCATCTGCCATTCAGTGCCCTCAGAGCAATAAAGAGAGAGGGGGGGGGGCTTCATTTCTCTCAAAGAAGAACAATTCCACTTTTCTATTTGAGTCCAATCTCATTCTCTCTCTCCTTTTTCAACAGCTCTTTGTCATGTTGAATTTAAAGGTCTGAAGCGAGTGCTGGCTGGACATGGGCAAGAGTGTGATGCTTGGATGTTTCCCATGTATGGTGGACAACTCCAAAAAGATCAACAAAGATACTGCAAATATTGCCATGCTAGTAAATTAGTATTCTTTTTTTTTTTGCTGAAATGTTGTGAACCAGCCTTTTATAGTACTCCCAGCTCAGAACACAAGAGGGCGCCCGTATAACCATCCAATGACATTCATGAACAAAAAAATCATAAGACCAATGCAGTACAGTATGTTGCACTTTCCAGGTCATGTTCACACATAAGGTGTGCAGTTGTATCTTGCTGTGCCGTATGTGCACATCTGCTCATGGTCTCTTGTTAAACTAGCTGCTATAGTCGGCATCTTGGCTGCAAGTGTGCAAGTGTACTCCCATGGCCTTATGGAGGTGTGGTGTCATAGCAATATGTCATAGCAATCAGTTCCCATGACGGTGACGAACGATCAACTCTCAGAATTAACATGATAAGTCATAAATACCCCTTTTAAAGGCCCCCTAAAGAGGGTTTTTTTTTTACCTTAAAATAAAGTTTCCAAAGTCATTTTGATGGCACATAAACTCTTGATAGATCATTCGTAATTTTTGCTGCATTCTAAGCAAAACAACCATAGGAAGTTTGGTGTTCGGGTAGGAACACTACCCTCCCTCGGCAATGGAAATGGGAAAAGAGCTGCTATGCTACTAGAACTCGGAGATCTCTTTCTACAGACTGCTGTCGGTGCATTCCCTCTATATTGTATCAGAGTTATGTTCATACTTTGTTGCAAAAGACTCATATTTAGTTAGTTTATTATTGCACTTCTCAACTTGTCAACTTTCTGTGACAAAGTCCTCTGTAGGGGGACCCCGAGAGCTTTTCGTTAGTGCTGCTTTAACAACATGGATAGGGGAACAGGATCAAGAAAAGAACAGAAACATTCATGTTTTCTCTGTAATGTTACGCACTTCATTTGTAATGACTGAATAACACAAATGAAATCCATCTCAAGAAGACTTTTGTATTACATGTAACAAATTGAGCAAAATCTTCAGATTGTCTGGTTCATTGATATGATGGGAGAAAGTAAAAATGAGCAGAAAAGTTAAGAAGGTTCTTCTTTCCAAACAGAGGTGAGTTTAACTCTGTGCAACATCACTTAAATGTCAAATGATTTATACTTGTACCACCTTATCAGTCCCATTGCATCACCCTGTCTCCACAAGTCAGACTGAAAAGAAACACAGTCATTTCCTGTGTATTAGCCACATTGTGCATAAGCCACAGGACAGCGTTTTATGCCAGTTAAAAGAAACAAAACCATATTAATACCATATTAACTGCCCCCGTGTATAAACCTCATAGCTGAAGAAATTTTGCAAAATCAATGTATAAGCCACGGCTAATAGTTGGGTAATTACGGTACTCCCAAAGCACAATGCCAAAATCACACAAGAGGAACAAAAGTGAAAACAAAAGTGATTTGGCCATGTACATCAATCTGACTTCAATCTTATAAAAGATCTTTGGGGTATTTGAAAAAGCAGAGTAGGGTAGCATGGTCACTCCAGGAGCTGAAAACATAACCTCTAAAGAAGGGCAGGACATATCTCCAGAAACTTGAACTGCACTGTCATTCCCAATGCAGAGGATGATTGAGTCTGTCTTCAAAAATAAAGGTAGATATTGAAAGTATTGAACAAAGAAAAATAAATCTCAATAGTAATGAAAGTTGTGTTGATTTTGTTGCACTGAGTTCCAAGGGGCCTGATTTTTTTATATACTGTAGTACATCTAAACTGGTAACTTTTTAATTATGCATAAGGCCAAATACCCTGTTGTGCATCTTAGAACTAATAAGTAAATGCGAGATGATACATGTTTTAATCATTTGACATTTAAGTACCGGTAATATTGCACAGAGGTGTGCTTAGTTCTGTTGTCTACTGTACTGTGTGCTGTATTTTAAAACCTGTATGAGAAATTCAGAAGGACTCGATAAAGCCTGCAGACAATGAATCACATTGTTTGTTTGTTTGTTTGTTTTTTGGGGGGTCAAATACAGAGAAGAACAATGGAGAACTACTGTAAATCAGAACCTAGATGAAGGACATACACTGTTCAAAAGCCAATGTGGCCTGAGCCTTATGATTATCAATATAACAAGGAAAGTGATGTATTTAGATGTCGATTTTTGTTAGTGGTACATTTGTTTGATAAACCACAAAACCACAGCAGAGATGCAAAAAGACCTAATGGAACTGATTTCACTTTTAATTTCAAAATCATTATCAACTGTCAGTGTTTCCCTTTGCTCCTGTTGTTTAAATTGATCTTGTTCGTTGGATTGAACATCTACAGAAAGACATCAGAATTTGGTCAAAGGAAAAGCATGTCTTTTCAAATGTTCAAAGGAATAATGCCAGTATATGGGTTCCGGATTGAATACCAGTTGCTGTTACTTATCTTAACAGCCTTTATGTAGAGATTACTGCAGACGTTTCATTTGCTCTCCTCCTCGGGTGCACTAACATTAGCCAGTCAGATAGCTAATGATCACATCCAGTGCTTCCTCAATTATCACTAAGGATCTGAACTCATGAACCATTCTTGTGACTCGGTGTGCAATTTACATGTCTGTGTGTCATTGTAGTCCCCGCTTCATTACCGCCTCTATAGAAACGCACAGAACTGCATAGGACTGCAAGGATCCTGCTTCCTCATTAAAAAAAAACAGATAAATAAATTACACAGTATCCACACACAAGATTGCTTTGTGTGCTCATTTCTTCCTCTACAGTAAATGTGGCAATGGGCCCATGGTGGCAGATGCTATGCTTTTTTTTTCTGGTTGACCATGAGCAAGGCTCACATTAACGGGCTGTCAGACACATATATGGCCACACTGTGGCCTCTTTGGAGCGGGAAGAAAGCCTCTGGGTGAGCATAGACAAACATGGCCTGGATCCTAACGAGTTCCAACAGCTTTGCAAACTTTGTCTCTGTCTCATTTACATGCCACCATGGACCTTAAAGGAGGAAAAAAATAGGGCCTTTAATGGATTTGGAACCCCCTCATTGAGGTCAATTATGAAATCACAGCCACTGGCATTTAAGTGCGTAAATGATCACATGTCTATGATTTATGGGGCTAATGACCCACATAAAGACTACAGAAAGGGATCACATTATGATTCATCCTGTGATATTGTGCGAGATTAGGTTTTATTACACTGGCATGAGAGCAGGTGCCAAGTGATGCGTTTCAGCCCTCATCTGACAATGAGATGTGACATTGTGCATTTGCGCCTGAGGAGGGTTTCAGAATATGCAGTGTGTCGTTTCATTTAACAAAAAAAATAAACTAAGTGTATGCAGAACCAAAGAGAAGAACTACTGTCTGCTATTTGCATTGTATTTGCATCCATGCTTCTGTTGTCAAATGACATTGCCTTTGTTTCCCAGCTATCAGAAGTGAAGAATGTGCAATGAACATTTGTTTTTGTTTCAAATCAAAGAATGAAGAGAAGACAGAGAGAGAGAGAGAGAGAGAGAGAGAGAGTCAGAGAGACAGACAGAGACAGACAGAGACAGATAGAGACTGACCACACTCTGTCTCTTGTCTTGGGTGAGATCAGGACTTAGCTCTTCTTGGGCAGTGCACCTTTTGTCTGAAGAGATGAACAGATTTGAAGAGATTTGTCTGCCTAAGCAGCCCCACCTCAGCCATCTGCAAATAGAAAATCATCTCCCTGGATTATAACTTTTATTAAATGCCATTTATTCACTGCCAATTTGCTGTGTTCTATTGGTTGTCAGGGAATGTTAGCATACTCATTGTAGGTTATAAGGCCACACGCATATTCTAGGCAGTATGTCTGTGTAATGAGAGAGTCTGATGTCCCTATCTGTGTTGTTCAGACTGGTATTTGCAAAGGTTAGGGAGCAAAATATGCTCTTTTCAATTGTTGTTTGTTTGTTTATATGCATGCTTTATTTTCCTCATATTACGAAGCTACTTTATAGTGGAGTAGAGATGACTTCATATGGGAGTGGGAGCTGGGCAAAACAGCAAAGCTACACACTTTGTTCATCCCTGAGTCTTGTCAAGTATTTTTGCTAAATCACACGAACCTGTAACAGGTTGATGAGTTATGTAATGTATATGTTTCATAGAAGATGAGAATGACACTGTTACTATCATATCTGACACTAACACACTCCTGGTAAAAAAATGCATTAGCCTATTATAATGACTCCATCTCTGTTCTGGATCATTTTTCAAAGAGAAATCATAATTATAGTCTTTTTTACTATCTTGACAAAAATTATTCACTCTAATAAGGGTAATCCATCATAACTTCACAACGTGTAATTTGTGTTGTATTTGATCTGCATTTGAGTGATTTAAATGAGGCAGAAAATTCCCTGTAAGTCTACCTGTCAGATATTCTGTGACACTGAAGACACAGTTGATGGGAAACAGCAGCATCCTCTCCCTTCCTTCCCTTAATAGTTACTGTCACCCCCGTGAAACCATCTCCTCACTAGGCAACGTTCTGTGGATATGTTTGACAGCATCTCATTGGTTACTATCCATAATGTCACAGCGTTTCATTGGTTACTTTCTATAATGTCACAATGCACAGGAATTGGTGGTTAGAAAAAGAAACAATTGCAACTCCAATGTCATAGTTCAGTGCACATTTTCTCATACTATGAAGGTCACAGACTTAAAGACTGTCAATGATAGAAGTGCTAATACTAGCACAACAAAATTATATTAATCACGTCTGGAGATCAACAACAACAGCTTGGAGGGAAAAAACAAACAAAATTCCCTTAGACTGGGCAGCGTTAGGATATTTCTGCCATCTTTAATCTTGAGCTGAGGCAGTGTAATGTTTATTAGCAGCACTGGCATTCAGCATTACTGTGCTTAATGGGCCAAGATATAGGAACAGCTTGCAGCTTGGTTAACCATTTCTGCCTCATATTGTACAGGCACTTATTCACATCTATTCAGTGTGCCCCCCTGTGTCTTTGTGTTCTTGAAGCAAATATATTTCTGTTGAAAGTACAAAATTATATTTCCAATAACAACAATAAACACTTGCACATGCAATGCATGCTTCAAGGGTAAGGATGACTATTCAGTGATTAAAATACAGTGATAGCCAACAGATGTATATTATTTGTCTTTCGGGCGTGTTAAATATTCAAAAGCTGATCTAATGATAATGTGGTATTTAAAATGAAATCTTATTACTTATATGTGCAGAATTATATAATGTCTATGCATTAAATATGCATGTTGCTGCTCATTTTCAGGTCTTTTATTAATACATTAAGCATCACATGAATGAAAAAAAAACCTAAGATTGATAGTGTTGGTAGTAATGTTTTCTGAATATTACCTTTTTGCCATTCCTTGGGATTGTATAAAAACAAACCAAGTTTGATTTATTTATTTTTTTGTCGCACATCACTGCACTGCACACGCTGTGCCCATATGAGAGAAAAGTGAGAGATATGTGGAGGTGACAATATGCAAGTTGATGAGAATGGTGTCACAGTTTTTCTCTTATGTCTGACAGCCAAATCGAAAAAGGCTGTTCTTTGATGTATCCTTGTCTCATTCTTAGAGTAAAAGATCTCCTTCGCTCTGGTCAGTTATGAGAGAGATATGATCATAGATTCCTACAGAAATATGGAGCGTTTCTGCAGTCTTTCAGCTGTAACGGGGAATAATTCTCGTCTAAACTACATATTTGCCGCTACCTTGTAACTTTTCTGAAGTCCAGTCAGATTGGTTCCTTGTGATGTAGAAGGCACTAAAGTCGCTGGATAAAATGCTATCATTTCTTTTTCGAGGTGAGGATTAATGGCATCGCTTATCACCTCTGTCTTTGTCACCCCTCATCTCTCTCTCTCTCTCTCTTGCTCAGGCATGACTGAAGTCAGGCTTTATTGAGAAATTGAAACTGAAGAGAGATATCAAATGTATCTCAGTGCATTCTCTGCATGTGGGCTCCAGAAGAGTGCAGTCAAAGGCAATATGGAGCTGTCAACTTCAATCAGCCTGATAGGAATCTTTCTCTCGCTCGCCCTTGTTTTTTTTAAATGAGCTCTTGGAGAAAATTATCTCTTTTATTATTCAATTCCTGTCCGCTTTGGTTAATATAGTAGAAGGCTGGCTAAAAAAGCATATTTTGCAGACATAAAGTCTGAGTGAACCTATCGCAAATTGTCTTCGTATTCTAATAGTTAATGAAAACTCTTCATGTCTGCATGTTTCTCAAGGGGGTATGGATACATACATTTGATGTTATTTCTGGTGTTCAGAAATTAGTGAGCATTAAAAAAAAGGTATTGACGAAGTCTTGAGCTTTGATGTAATGTCAGCATGAATCTCCATGGACAGGTCCTCGAGCTATCAGCCAAACAGAACACCTGATCAAAGCATAAGGCAATTTGCTATATCTAAAATAAGAGTCATCCATTAGTTAAGGCGACTCCGTGTGCTTTCCTGGGGTGTTTACTTCATACTTTAATTCCAGTTATCTGATACGTCCTGAGGAATCCTCCTCTTGGCAGGGAACGCTGAGGAGAAGAGCAGATATTCACACACACACACACACACACACACACACACACACACACACACACACACACACACTGCCTTCCACAGCTCCTCATTATGAAAGGCATCCCCGCTGAGGCTGCGTGTCATTCTGTGCCTCGTCATTACGCCTAACTTGCATCTCACAACTCCTGCCAAGAGTTGTGTGGTGTCATGAGCCAAGGGTACACACATGCTGATCCACCATATTTGGTAATTAATGCCAAAAGACTTCCAACAGCTAAGTAGCATAACTTATGCAAAGGTGACTGACATTTTTCAGTTCACGCCTGCTCAGGTGCACTATCCTCCCTGTGTTCAAACATACTTAGACAGGGAGCTGTAGTCAGTGTTCATCATCAGTTATGCTTTACTATGACTTAATGGCTGCTATACTCAATTCTAAAGCACTAGCCTCCCTTTTCTCTCGTATTCAGATACATAGTGCTGTGCTGGGTTGTTTTCTTTC
This sequence comes from Alosa sapidissima, assembly GCF_018492685.1. NCBI lineage: Eukaryota > Metazoa > Chordata > Actinopteri > Clupeiformes > Clupeidae > Alosa > Alosa sapidissima. Next base: position 12,656,684 of record NC_055971.1, on the reverse strand, counting down.
CGGAAGCCAAGGGAAGCAGAGAGAGAGAGAGAAAGAGAGAGAGAGAGTTGCTGGGAAGTGTCGGTAGTAGTCTACTTTAGAGATCTTCTGCCTATCGATCTTACAGTATATTCGATGCAATATCTAAGTGTGAACAATTAAAGCATGTCTCTTCACTTTTAAATCTAACTTTTGATTTCAAGCAATCCCTCCCCATGTTGTGAAACTCGTGAAAAATATCAAAATTGATGATGGGTATTGTTTTTTTTTCTACGATGTTCTGTTTTGTGCACACCATACACACAGTACAGTCCTCTGCACGAAAACACTTTAATCGCACACATGCTTTACACACACACACAAACAAACGGCAATCGAACCCCCACTGACAAAAAAAGGCACAAAGACACTGGGGAGAAACCACAGAGGCAACAGATGTGTCATGATTGCCTTTCATAGCCATTATATTTGGGAAAATTGACTTCTTATGCATGTAACAGTACAGGATGTTCTTCAACCTTTATTTCAATGCATGCAGTCTAGTTTGGGTTTGACAGTGATAATGGGGAGAGAGAGAGAGAGAGAGAGAGAGAGAGAGAAAGACAGAGATGTATGCTGTGGCACAGTAGGGATGTGGGACTGTGATGCAGTCCTTTTAATGGGCATGTTTTTTAACAGCGGAAAATTGGAGGTGCAGCAGCATCTTCAAGGCTACAAAAATGTGCAGGCATCAACAAGGTAGTGCTCTTTATCGCCAGTCAGCACCTGGAAGAGCATATATTCACACACACACACACACACACACACACACACACACACACACAGAGAGAGAGAGAGAGAGAGAGAGAGAGAAGAGCAGCCGTTCTCAGGTTACAGTATCATTACAATAGCACAACAGCTTGTCCAACATGTCGTTCAAAGCAAAATGAAAATTAAAAGTAATCGACCTCACCTGATAAAGTTCTTGGGGCATGTTACCTACTAAGAAAACATTAATCATTTAAGATAATATGGATTCTTGACCAGATGTGAATACACAATAGATGTAATATATGATATACACTCTATTGCCAGATGTGTTGGGTCACCTGCCTTGATTCGCATATGAATTTAAGTGACATCCCATTCTTAATCCATAGGGTTTATTATGATGTAGGTCCACCCTTTGCAGCTATAGCAGTGTGTTTATGGGAATAAACAAAAACATACACATATTTGAATGCAGCTTGGGTGTGTCCATCTGCATTACGTTTACACAAATAGTATACTGTAGCCAGCCATACTTTTTTAGAAATTTTGGAAAAGTGACACTTCTCTTATGTCAAACCCATCCCTAACCACTACAACTATTTTGTTTCACTTGACACCTCCACTGTGTTCCTTTCATTGTCATCCAATGCCATTTACATTTTAATATTAAAATTAGATTAAATTAAATAGCCGAGAGATTTTAGATACCCAAAAGGATGCAGTCCTTCCAACTTCAATTAATTTGCCTCACACCAAAATTATGCACCATGTTCTAAACTTCTGCGAGCGATGTGAATGTCCAAATCATGCTATCATTGTGGTGTTTATATGCTCATCCAGCTAACACTCCTCTTGCCCTCAACAAGTCTCTCGCGAGCACCTAAATTCTCCCTTAATTGGGTCATCAAACATTTTTGGCTGGAACTAATCAGCTAAATTATAGGTAATGAAATGTGCATATGGCCCAGAGAAATGAGTCAGTAATTTCTAAACGAGGTGCTGGGCTTGATGGACAGGAGGTGTCGTTAGACTGGAGATGACACTCTGCTCTTTGGCAGTCCTGGCACTGAGAAACCGCAGAGCATCAGAGAGGGAGGGGAGCACTGACATACACCTGGTCTGTCTTTCCCAGCAGGCAAGACACAATGAACCACACACACACACACACACACACACACACACACACACACACACACACAATTGCAATTAATTTCATGAAATTGTATAGTTAATTGTATAAATTATTCACTTTTCTAATCTGTTGAAATTTTACACCAATGACAGATTTTAAGTGCAACAAGGTTGTTTTACTCATCAGCAAGCCCCTACAGCACTTCCACTGCTGATTCATTTTTTGGAATTTTGTGGGAAGTTAAGTTTTAACTTGAAGGTTGTATCAGCGATGACGGGGTAACGTCACTTCTGTTGATGTTCAAACAAAACACAGAGCTAGCTTGCTACTCCCTCCCCCTCCCTCCTGTGCAATTGAAACTCTCCTGAACATGCATCTCGTCGGTTATTGGTTGGAACACTTTGTTTTGCCTTTGAGTGGTTGGCAACACTTGTTAGCAATTGTTTTTTGTGTGCCTAGGCTGCCTACAGAGACGTGTTTTTTTGACGGCCTGCTTATGGGGCGGGCAGCTAGCGGATCGTTAGGAAAGATTAGATGAATGTGATCATTTATGTTTTGGCCTTTTTTGGGCCTGCAATCGCTGATACAACCTTTAAAACTGAGCTAAGAATTTACTGTTTGCCTCCAAGTTCATGTCAGTTAAAGATCAGAATCAGATCTTTTCAATGAAGGCTGACATTTAATGACCATTATAGAGACATTACAGAACATGATGTTACATGAATAGTTCATAGACAGAACACATTATGTGATCTCACATGATCTCACATGAAAAATAAAGGACATACATACATTAGGCCTATATAGTATATATTATTTTGTTGAAACGTCAGCAGGCTGCACTGGAGAGCAAAGGGGAAATCTATGCTTACTTTTGACAGTTCCAGCAAGTGAAGTAAAATTAGTGTCTGCCATCAAACACGGAAAAGCTTTACTCAACTAGCACTGACGAGACTTGAAGGGAATTATGTCATGATTGTTTTCATTTTGTAGCCTATAGCGTTACTTCAACATGGTCTATCATGGTATGATAGCACTATAATTTTAACACCTCTACAAGTGCCCCGGACGAAAGCGGAGAGTTATTAAACAATCTAAAGATATAAGATAATGGGTAGGGTAACCGTCCTCTGTCTTTCTGAGAATTAGTTTGTTTAGAAGAAGCTTCAGTTCCCAATCTATTTAGATTTATTTGGGTGCAATTGAAAGCTTGTTGACAAACATTTTACCACAAAGTTTCAATAGAGATCAGATATTAGAGATCCAATAGGGTCTCGACCTGAGAAACAGCAGTGCTTTCCTGTGGGCATGATATGAAACTTGAGGAATTTGCATCTTCTTCCTCTTCCTCTGGATCACGCTGCCTACTTATTAGGCCTACGTACTCGAGAACAAAGGATTTTTTTGCCAGGCGCACAGACAAATTAATTTTACATCTTGAGCCTGTTTCTGTTTATCTGGGTGTTTTGCCTCATGCCACCCTTGAATTAATCAGTGCCTCACTAGTGCCACCCTTGTTAAAAATGTCTAGAATCGCCACTGCCAGGGCACCTCCTCAATCTCTGCGGAAAGGGAAAAAAGCCGTCACATTGCTCTACAAGAAATCAGGGTTGCTATGAAATTGCTGCCACAGAGCATTTTCTTTTTTTTTTTTTAAAGAAATGCACAGCCATGTCCATTATGAGTGTAGACTAATAGTTTAAATCAACACAAATAGATTACCAAGAAAAATCTAACTTTCCTGATTTGTAAGCTAATGTTTTTTTCCCCATGGGACCATGGCTTTTAAGGACAATGTGATATACTGAGTCATCTGAATAACTAATCACCAGAGGCTTGAAGGGGCTGCTGGGAAACAAAATGAAAGCCTATTTTGATTCATGCATACAGATTTAGCAAAACAAGATATTTTGGAGGATGTTGCTGTATGTTAAGGTACAGTGGGCAGTGCTTCGACTTGGCCAGCTTCACTCGCGGTCCGCCCGTGGGATCACGCGGTATCACGCGACTTTAATTTGTATTTTTCCAATTAGATGCTGCAACAACCCAAACAACCGGTAGATGGCTCAAGTGTGCAGGGTGTCTCGTAAAAAGAAATGGAGCCTGGAAAACCCTACACAGACTTCACTACAGACTTTAGCAGACTGGTTTAGAAATAATGTAATAGCCAGAAATATGCCTGCCCTGCCCTAATAAAGAAATATTTGGTTAACTGCGAGTGAATCCCGTTTGCAGCCGTAGAAGAAATGCAGGACAAATTAAACATTCTGGTTTTCTCCGAGTGCAACGATGATAGACAGACATCATTTGGACAAAATATACAGCATATTAACCTCTGTTGCTCAGCCAAATGCCTTCCTGTTACGTCCTGTTATCACGGAGTTACAGGCGATAAACGATTTTTGATGGTCACAGGTTTACTTCATTAGCGGTTTATTTTTTTGATTATTGATTTTGATTTTTGACGTTCACATTGCATGTTTGTTTGTAATGGATGCAACCGTGAGAGAGGCTACGTGTTTGACGGCAATGAGTTGTTAACAGACATGAACCAAGACATATAGCCCAGCAGAAATATAGGGACTGTTCGTTATTTATTGAAGGGGCCAACTGAGGAATTTTGAGTGCTTCAGTCAAAAGTTGCATGACCCTCCCTTGCCTGCTAGAAATTGTTCAATGACCCTCCGACAGAATTGTTAAAAAAGACATGACCCTCCCCTGCCAATTATCGCTGTCTTCCGCCCGCTCTGCTTTGCGCCACAGCCACACACTGTGATAACGTTCTTAAATCAATCTTTCCCGTGAGCACAAATAATCTCATGTGATTAATAATATGACAAATTATCCCTGTGCACGGGGACCGAAACAATGCATGCCAACTTTTTCTGTGTTTCTCACGTATTTTAACTTCCCCCCCGCTGTCTTGCCGTTTTAATGTTTTCCCGTAGAATATCCCATATTTTAATACTCTCATAACAGCCCTGCCATCATCGTTTTCCTTGCTTGAAGGCGAACTTAGAGTGATGTTAACCTATTTAAGTTTAACGGCGTGATTGTGGTAAGAGCACGATTCATTGGTGCTTGCATGTTCGGACTTATGTCTACGTGCGCACCTGAGGCTACTCGGCTACTAGAGAAAGAATTTCCCCTGTTTGTATGTTCACTCCAAGTTGGCCTATAACTTACCAACTCTGCACTATTTGTTCAATTTTATGAAGAAGAATTACGCACTAGGCTACTTGGAACATAACACATTTGACAAAGGACAGCTGTATGTTATAGTGACAAAATATTAACTTTCAGTGTTTTACGATGTCTTTGTCATGGGGAAGTTTTTTTCCCATGCACCGGCGTCCCGGATACCCACAAAAAAGAGTCACAAAAAATATTCTTATTGATTATTGATTCTTGCCTTCCGATTTAGGTCAGTAGCATCACTTTAGATGTTCTGTCCATATAGCAACTAACTATGTCCACGCTAACACATCATCTCTGCCCCCCCCAAGCACCGTGTACTGTTTTTAAACTTCTTCCTCTACAGGCAGATCTGACTTGGTCTGGCTTTCTACGTAAACGTGATCTTCAGAGGCTAGCCGGGAGGAGCTACAACAGAGGGCAGCTCATCCCGGACAGACAGGATACAGTCAGAAAATAACAATATCCAAACGTTTTCAGTAGGCTAGCCTACCATTGTTGAAGAAATCACGTATAAGAACGTATCCCTTCGATTTCTGTTTATTTTCGCATATTCCAACATAAGGAAGCACCATGAGACTCCCGTCAAAATCGTCATGAGGACATTCCTCCCAAATGGCCCTATCACGTCTTTGAACTGACGTCATGAGGGCGTGTTTTAGCTTGTGCAGCTCGTGGAAGGCAACTGCAAGATCTGTCTGCAGGCTAAGACTCCCGCGATATTTTAAGGTCATGTGACATGGTGTCACGGTGGTAAGTCCCTCGGTCCCTCCCCGGCTGACAGAAGCATAGACAGTAAAAGATATGGACAGAGTCATCACGTAGACGTCAATCGAGGCGGGTGAAGCAAATTTCAACCGTTTCCTGTTGGTCGACGAGGCTTTCTGCGCAGGCTCAGGGGACGTAAATGTAACGTAGGCACGTAGTCTGACTTGTGTAACTCTTGTGATAGCTGCACCGAGAGATTGGGTATGTAGCCACTTACTTCGTTACCACCATGTCTACATTACTGTTCTAAATGTCCTAGTTGTTCGTAGATAAATGTGATTTAATATAAACAGCACTCGCCACATTCATAGCCTAGGCTACTGTCAATCCATCAAAACTTCGCTGAAATGTTGTGCTCCGATGCTTTCGTTCTTATCCAGATAATACGGTTATTTTGCTCCTGTGCGACGCTTTCACCCGCTCTGGCGGTATGCTTATTACGTCACTTTAGCATTTCGGAAAAAAATGTATTACTCAGTCTGTAAGTCAGTTACGAGGTTATGACGCCAATCACACAATGTTGTATTACTCCGGAAATAGAAAAAGTTCATATAAAGGCTTAAAACGCTTCAGCTGCAACGTTATTTGATGTCAAAGTGGCGCCAAAATTGAATGGGCTTCAATGGGGATGGCTAGGTGAACTGGTCTACTATTTAGCCTCAGATCCGCCATAGTGTCTACGCTCTCCAAACGTTCGCCTGCCCCCTTGGACAGAAGTCGGACAGAATTTCTTAACTTATCTTTCTTAACTTTATTAACTTATCCAGCAAACTATTACAAATTCACGACTGTAACAAAACACTTCAACTCTCGCTTGTCCTCGAACTAGTCCATCTTCCTGTTTCCGCTTTGTCGCGCTCGTCTGAAAAAAAATGAGTGGTGCGCTACCTCGCACTACCTGGCTAAAATACTGGCGCGCCAGCAAGATCTACGTCATTTTGACGTCACGGTGTCGTGCTACCGGTCGGGTGCGTCGAGTATGTAGAACGCCTTAAGGCCGGCTGATGACAGCCACGGTTACGCAGCAGTTATCAGTCCCCTGTCCAAGAGTTCGAATCTGGGTTAAACCCGTATTTTGAGAAATGCTGAATAGACCACAACCAATTTCAATTCTTCAACACGGTCACCGTTAGACTAGAGGGGAGAAAGAATGGGAAAAGATCTGGGCACAGTTCTTCCAGAGCTTCGTGCTAAGTAATAAGCGTTGAGTCGAGATGTTTATGTGAATGAAACGAAGCGTATACTGTAGGCCATAGTGTGACATGCGTAAACCAATGGTGTAGAGATGACGCCACAGGGTTTTATTTAAGAGAGCCTACGTTTGTATGTAGGCAATTTATATTCACAATACTTAGGCCTACTAAAATAAATAGTATTTTATTTGTATTGGTTGTTTAGAGTAAAAAAAAAATCGGTCGGTCTTAACGCAAGTTTACAACCGGCAAGCCAGTCGGACTAAAAGGGGGAAAAAAGAAATATTTGGGTCGGTTCTAAATTGACAGGGTCGGTCGGGTTACGGCAAATTAAAATATTTTTAAGGATGGACTGGCAGTGTTTTTTGCGCGTCTGCAGAAGTCAGCCAAATATGAATGTAATTCTGTGGCATAAAGCAGATGTATTTGTTTATTGTACAGAAAAATAAAAATGACATGTCAAGCAGTCAATTGACTACATTGCAGTCAAGAAGTAGGAAGCAAACCACGAAGCAAATTAATTTACGAAACCAAAACATGGGTCATAGTTGTCTAATAGTTGTCTAAGCCTCTTTTGCGTAGCCTGTTAAAAACGTTGCCATATAGTATTAAATCGGCAACAACATTGTTTTCTGCAGAAGCCTACCCAAGGCTACAGATTAATTCTGAACAGTTATTTCTCTACTGGCTCAATTATCACACCACTGTTTTGATTTGCGTACTTGCGTTACCCCCAACACTGACAATAATGTAGGCAGCAAATTTCGATTTCGATTTTCGTTACCACCGTGTAGTCAAGCCTTAAGCCATACCCAAGTAGCCTAAATCGAGGTAATGTTTAATTATGCATGATTTATTTTGTTATTGAATTCGTAGGCTGGGATTACTCTCGGCAAGTCTCCTGCTTTTTCAGAAGGGGCGGCAGGCAGAGCGATGTACAGTGGCAGAGCGACGCACAGTGGCTGAAAGTGGTACTAAAGCTTCACGCTGTTTCACGCCTTGTAATGCGCGACTGAAGTGGTCATTTGAAAGCGATGCCCACTGTACTTCATTTATACATACAGAGAATACATGCAGATGAATGAAATATAAAAAATACCTGAACATACAATAATTGTTTTTGGATAAAAGTGAGTTGGAGAGAATGTATACATGTAGAAACATATTGTGGCATTTCGTTTGACCTTGATCTGTGCTGATGAGAAGGATGTAGCCCATCAAGGCCGTAAACCTGGATGAGCTCAGGGGCATAGGGGAACAGGAGTGCACCGGAGCACTGCTGAGTCTGCTGTGAGCAGTGGAGTTGAGTGTTTATACAGGGCTGAACATCTTGAGTCTCCATGGCGCGGGGTGAGGGAATACCCATGTAATAGCGTGCCAGGGAGCTCCAGGAGAACGTCAGGAGCCGGAGGACGAGGAGGTGGAGGAGGAGGAGGATGAGATGGAGGAGGAAGGGGAGTTCATTAATAAGGCTTTGGGTGGCCAGCTGCTCCTGTTCAGCAGAGATCAAGCCAGCCGGCGTCTGGAGGGCCATGAATTATTCGCAGAGCTTTCACTTTGAATTCTGGGGAAGTCTCTTTTCTGATCCTGTCGATTCACAGGAGAAGAGGAAGGGGGCTTGTTAGCACAAGCTGGGCAGGAAATGTAATTGGAAACAAAACAGCACCTCGTTTTGATCAAGACGGCAGATTTATAATGATATATGAGCCAAGATGAGAGGACCAAAATTGCTTTTCAATCTTTTTCAAGTTTAATCCAATGGGCCAATCAAGCGCCAACAAAAAAACAAAAATCTCATGTTCTATATGGATTTTCCTCTGAATTCAAACTTTTGGAGCAATTTATTACAGTGCATGAAAATGCACTGTTCTGTTATCCGAAGTCTTCTTCTTCTTCTTCTTCTTCTTCTTATTCTTCCCACCAAATTTCTGCGTCTAATTCAGCTTTAACCGTTTAACATAGAAACTTCGTTCAAACTTTGTAACGTAGGTCTTGAAAAGGACACGTGGGGAATGTATTTTTCACTTTTGTAAACTTTATACTTTTTGAGATATTAATAAAAAACAAGCTTATTTTTCCCCATAGACTTTGTATGGGGACTATGACATCATAATGAGCTAATTAACTTGATTTGCACCTGTATCAACTTCCAGCTGCTCAACTAGGACCCATCAAAGGGCCAGTTAAACTGATTGCACCTGCATCAACTGCTTTCTGCTTAACTAGGCCAACTCTCTGTGTCTCTCCATTATACAAGGATATAAGGCACATTCCATCCAACTTTCTATCCATTAAACAATCTGCCTATCAACATCCATTCAACTTTCTGTCTATCAACATCCATTACACTATCTACATTCAACTTTTAAACTATATACTCTGTCTCAGGTTGTTATCAACTATGACTCCTGCCAACTGTTTCCAAATAAAAGTTTTTATGTTAATATACAGTATGTTTATATTTTCATGCACTGGTAATGTCCTCGAAATTACATTTTCTAGTTTATTTTAAGTTTTGGAGTAATTTTTCTGTGTGTCAAACTATCTCTTTGAACCATTCGTTGGCTGCAACACTGAAAACTCCAGCTGTAATTTTCCTCAATAGATATTACCCATAATTCACTCGGAGCGGCACATCCTCACACACTCCACAGTCCTCAAAGTCTGAGCGCTGCACTCACACAGTGCTCGGCGTCTCGGCTTGTTCTTTATGCACCCAAGAGACATTTAAATACTGCAGTTGCTGTTCTTTCACAGCTCTGTTTGGATGCGGAGTGTGTGTGTGTTTGTGTGTGTGGGGGGGGGGGTATAATAACAGCCATCTTCCTTCACAGGCTTCTCTCCAGCTTTCCAGCTCTGACTGTTAGGCTAGTTTTATGATTAGCCAGTGTGGGATCATGCCTGCAGTGGCCAGATAGCATCCGTTCCCCCATCATGCCGCCGCCACAGACAATCAGAGCTTTTGGCAACGCGGAGAGCGGGTTGTCGCACATCGCAGCCGAGAAAGTGGTGATGGAAAGGCCTCCGACTGGCAGGCATCCCTCTTGTCTGGTGCTATCTGCCGGCTACAAGGATTTACAACCCGTCGACATCAAACACTGAGCGACTATCAGTGACGGAGGAGTGGCACCCATTAGGCTATATATTCCCAGCAATGTGCCTGGTGGCCGTGCCGTTAGGAGCTGTAAATCTTTGACTGTAATTCAGCATGGGGGAGAGGACCCTGGTGGTTGGCAGTGGCAGATACAGAAGGGAGATGTTGTTTGTTTCATGAACATTTCTTTTTTATATATTTTTTTTCTCCGATTTAAAGATTAGCATAGTTGTTTGATAGAACTTGTCATCGTTGAATTAACTACATGTAGCACATAGCGGTATACATAATATGACTACTGCACAGTGCATGCACTATCTGAAGAAAACGAATCACGCTTATCAACTTCACTCCATCCTCTACTCCTGCAACTCCTTGTAAACCAGAAGTCTTACATGCTTTAGCCTTGGTGCTTAATGACTGTTGTAAGGTGGAGGATATAACATGTAAGAGTTATGGTTTACAAGGAGTTGCAGGAGTAGGGGATGGAGTGAAGTTGATAAGCGTGATTTGTTTTCTTCCAATAGTGCAGGCAGCACCGTGTGGCAGTCGTTGTATGTACCGCTATGTGTTACATTTAGTTTTAACTATAGAGTTATTAAAAGAAAAAAAACGTATTTAATGATGTAGACCAGTATATAGCTGCCATTTGTTCGTATTATCTTTGTTTTTGGACTTCAAGGTCATCTCGCATTACAACAACATCATACAATCCAATGCCATTATCTGTATACCTGAACATGAAGTATAACAGTAATGTGAGAGAAATTGTGACTATGAAGCATGTTTGAAGTCAGCGACATTTATTCCAAAGAAAAGAGCAGTACCAAGCAATATATTAAATATTAAAGGTTCCTTCCAAACAGAAATGCAAAGTACATTCATTTCATCTCTCCATGCATCACAGAATAATTGTGGCACACTCTTCTTACTCTTTATTCTCTTTTTCCCCTGGATCTATTTTTCATTGCTTGCAACTTTCTTTTTTTTCTTCCCTCAGTCGCCTAAGGATATACGTGCCTCTCTCTTTCTTCCTCACTCTCTGAATTTTCTTTAGCGTCTCTGCTATTTTTTCTCCAACTCTGTTCTTTTTTTTGTGTTGAGTTATTTATTTGCGTCTATCCGTTTCTCATGCGCCATCATTCCTGATTTATTTCCAGATTTCCAGAGAGGGTCTCTGGTGGTGACCGGCAGGGCCCTGGGATGGTTTGTGGCGTGGGGGAAGGCTAAGTGCCGTAGAGAGGCGAGAAACGAACTGTGTCCTCGGCCGGATGAGACCATTAATATCCATGCTGCATATTTGCCCCGGTCGCAAGCCGGACACTGGCGCGCCGGCCCGAGCTGACTTCACAGTTTCAGTGGCCAGGTCGTATCGTTTAATATTGACTCACCAACACCTCTGAGATTCAGAGCAGGTCCGCGATTACCACCTTGCTTTGTTTGCATTTCTTCTCGCCGTGTCATTCCCTTGGAAATAAACCGATAAGGCCGCAGGTATCCAAGTGAAGAAGAAAACACACACACACACACACACACACACATACACACACAATCAGGAAAAGATGAAAGATGCTTAGATGCTTTATTCCAGCCAAAAAAGCAGATGGGCTTTTAGTGCTTCAGGTTGTTAGGCAACACAATAAGATGGAGCAGCAGAGCTTGATTTTATGTTGCCTGGTGAAGTACCAGTCATATACACAGGCAAGGTCGTAGCCATGGAGTCAACATAGGGCGGGGACCAAATGTGCCATTTCAACTGGTATTTTCAGGGATGGACTGGGACTAAAAAAAAGGCCCTGGACTCTCTTTCAAATAGGCCCACTACTAATCGCACACACATACATTTCTGTTCATACATCAACTGTTTATCATGATAGTCTCACAATATTATTATGCCAGTGAAAGTATCACATTCAAAATAGTCAGTCAGATATGACAAAAATTATTATTATTGATTAATGATTACTATTTTGCCTTGTGCCTTCATTCATAGAAGTAGCTTTGAGTGTATGTTCATCTTTTTAAGACTAACAGACATTGCACATACATGTACATACAAAGCCCAGACTTGGTCAGGTTGGTTAACAGTACATCATCAAGATGTGTATGGACCTAGGGTTAGAACTGTATTCCTTGCAAACACCTGGTAGTTGTGGTAGCAAATGTCTAGACAAGTAGATAATGTGACTCATTCTTCGTCATTCAACAAGGCAATAACCTGTGCAAGGACAAAACAAACTGAAGTACCATTACCAGAAAACATGCAAATGTGTAGTCTGTGAGAGGCAGAGAGATTGGAACAAACTTCTGTTAGTGCACTGGGTTGAAATGGATGACACGAACCAGGCCTGGACCCTTAAAATCGTCAGGTCGGACTTTCATATAAACAGGGATTAGGGGGTTCCTCCCCCGAGAAAATGTTTCTAATTCTAGTTGCTAAACACACCATCTTAATGTAGACAGACAGAAATACTAAAGCCTGGCCTGTCTTCTGTCTGCCTCACATCAACATTAGGCCTATCCCATGCGTTATACAGTAAACCTACCACATTTCATTGCTTGACCCAATGAAAAAATATAGGGTACCATGGACATCGCCGTAAGTTACTTCAGTTACGTCGACAATGGAGAAAACATTTTATAGCCTAGGTGGTTTCTGACAGACATTTCATTTTGTGCAAACATGTTTGTAGAAGCACAACCACAACAGTCTTTTTTGGTGAGCGAGGTCCCTTTCTTTGCTTAGTTATAGCCCATGTTCCACATTAATTGTAGGCTATCACAGCAAAGGCATGCCAATGTGTGTTTTTTTTTTTTAACTGTATGCCGTCACACACAGAGAGACAGCAGCAGACACTGATACCAGTAACACAACACTGAATTACGAATGCACTTGCCACTGAGAAGTTTTCAACTGCTGATTGTTTTTTTGTTTTTTTAATTCAGGTTCAGGTTTAATTCAGGTTCAGGTTTTAATTCATATTTAGCTTCAAATTTGATTTTTAGCTCTTATATGACGTCCCCCTCAAAGTATATTGATTACGGCCTTGTACAAGGGAACATATGGCCAGGGCAAGGTCAGCATTGTCTGCCAGAGCAAAATAATGATTGATGTGGTCATAGGGCAGAGATAAACGAAGCAATCTGTGCTCCAGCTAAATCTGATCAGTGATGGCCAAATGCAAAATTATTGGCAATTTAATTGTTAGTGGCAATAAGAGAGACACCACAGGCCCTCAACACAACACAACACACAAACACAACACACACACACAAACACACATACATGGTGTGTCTGGAGAAAGGTTTCAACCTGATTGTAACAGCATTTTTATTATCGCCCCAATGTGTACACGGCTGGCATTTATTAAAAAGTGGCTCTGAAAAAATAAAACAACATATCACATCCAATTCTGACCTTTCGTGCTGTGTAATGAACCATAGCACATTACTTCCCGCAGGGTAAGAGCCGAAATAGCACCATGTCATGGTTCTGTCCACCCTCACACTGAGGAAGAGAGAGGCTGCAGAAAACCATCATTATACCAGCACTGGTTCTAAGAACACTGGGGCCATTGCTGTGTGTTTGTGCCCCATGTGTAAGTAATTTTTTGTGGTATAGATGCAGTGCTCTTCAGTGGCTTCTCCAGGGCACCTGCCACCTCTTCCATACAGTGGCGCACGCATCGAGCTAGCCTCCGGCAAGTACCATACTTCCTTTCTTTTACGCTTAATTAAACACGAGGCGTTAAAGAAGCACATAAATTGCACAGCACCGCAGCTGACTACAAAGGGCTCGTCGGCGGGAGGGTTTTGACAGTGCAGCGTCAAGCCTTTTACTTCATTGTCTCTTGGACTCTTATTATGCCGTAGTTTGGAGCGTTATCATCAACGGCGCATTGTCCCGGCTGTGGCGTCGGGCTAACATGTGCTTATGAGTACGAAGGGGCTCCGCTGCAGGGGACTCCTAGGTGCAGGAGCGACACTTTTGTGAGCCCCCCATTCAATTCTTTCTTGAGTGAGAGAGAAAGAGAGAGAAAGAGAGAGAGAGAGAGAGAGAGAGGGAGAGCAAAAAAACACAGAAACCTCTTTGATTCCTCTAAAAAAAGTCTGAAAGGAAAGGGGAGGCAGCAAAAAACCCAGATAGTGTGTTGCATAAGCATTTCATCTCATAGGCCCACTAGATTACTTTTTTTTTTGTATAAAAGCAACGCCTGACAGAATGTTCAAAGTGGCAGGGATCAAAGCAAGTTCACTATGTTTTTTTTTTCTTTTTCTTTTTTTGGAGTGAATGAGTGATGAGCGATAGATGGGTGTGGATGTTTCATGTCAGATACACACGCTTGCTCAAGTTCACGAGATGCACCACTACCACCAGCCTACAACATCGGCTTAAAAGCCCGAGAGCCGTATGAATATTCCAATCACTATGGGTTCATTCTCCATCGCTCTCTGAAATATGTGCTACATGATAAATGATGAATCAAAGTCCATTAGAATATTGCATTGGACGTGAACCAAGAAGAGACACTTGAGTCTTGGACTGCATATTATTTTGGCCTTCGTGTCTGCCATCATCTGAGTGGCCTTTAGTAAAAATCATATTGTACTGCTGGCACCATGGGACTCGGAATATGCTAGAGGCATCATGGGTGACGTCATCGTCGCTGCCGTTTGTTTCCCACCCCAAACCAGCTGAAACCAGCTGAGGTGTGACATATTTTTTTACCTAATTTTTTTCCCCTTCTTTTCGCAAATGGAGGCAATATCTCAATTATTCTTGCAGTCACTTGCACATCACGCGGCGCCTGTTGGACAGCTGACACGTTACGCATGGGCAAGATTTAATTAGCGCGGCTTGTGTACTCTACACAGCGGCGGTGGAGGCGGCGGGCGTGAGGTTGGCACGTCAGCGTTTGATGGCTCCTGGGTGCTGCCGCTTCTGAGTGTCTGACAGAGGAGTGTCAAAACTCCCTGCTGGGCTTATCATGGATCAGAAGGGAGCCTTGGGGTGGGCACAGGGGGGGCTTGGCTGGGGTGGGGTGGGGGGGGGGGGGTGTTAGTGATGTGAGACATTTCAAGAAATCCTGTGGTTCACTTACCTGCCGGTGTGACGTGACCCAGCGCCTGCACTCATTTATAACATGAAGGGAAATGTTTTGATGTGCAATACTGTTGCAAGACACAAACAGCAAAATAACATAATACTTTGTTTCCTACAAATCGTGTTGTAAACTATACGACATGAGTTCATAACTATGCTCTATGTAAGTTATGTTAAGCAGCTCTCTGCATTTTGTGTGCCCTGACAACTGCTTTTAATATGCTAATAGGTTGGCATAAGACCTTTAAGAGCTATCTAGAGCTTTGTTGACAATTATCCTTAATATTAACAGAACCCTGACTGACATGATGACATATGAAATGCCATCTGTTAGTAGTATGATGGACTGGTAATAATGTAATTTATTTATTTTTTTGATGTCATATAATATATAATTAAACCAAAAGTATGCCATTTTATGTTATTTAATGATAAGACCTTAGGTCCTTTTCAGTGAGATGACTCATACTTCATGACAGAATAGCCTAATTATACACATTCTTAGAATAAGACCCTGTACGCACAGAGGTCCTTCTCTGGTATTCTGAAGACGGTATTCCCACTTAAACAGAGGGGAGGGGAAGAGGAATGATGTACAGAAACTTCTAGAAACTGGCAACTCTGGACCAATGTGTGTCGCTGGTGCTCTCATAACCTTACCATTGGTCCTTGCGAAGTGCAGGTTCATTTCGGGTCCTTTTCTTAGTAACCCCTCAGAGCACGGCATGTAGTCTAATTGTCTCGCACTCTCAGTGGTGTGATATTAAAAACGCATGGGTGTGTGTGTGTGAGAGAGAGAGAGAGAGAGAGATCCTGGGCTTCTGTGTGTGTGTGTGTGTGTGTGTGTGTGTGTGTGTGTGTGTGTGTGTGTGTGTGTGTCTGTGTGTGTGTGTGTGTGTATGTGTGTGTCCGTAAGGAGCGAAAAACAGCAGAGAAGATTCTCTCCAGACAGCGGCACAGGTCTCCGCAGGCAAAGCCTCTCTGACCTGTTCGGAAAGATCAGACACGGAACAGGACAATTAGTCTCCGGATGCCCGAGATTAATTCTTTCATCCTACTGTATCTCCTTACACTGTTTGGGCTATCCAATTAATGTGGTGGTCAGGGAGTCTTCAAGAGCTCCAGTCTCTGTGTGTGTGTGTGTGTGTGTGTGTGTGTGTGTGTGTGTGTGTGCGTGTGCGTGTGCGTGTGCGTGTGCGTGTGCGTGTGCACGGTTGGAGATCAGGCCCAGGAGGTGGAGAATGTGAGGCAGGCACAAAGTGCAGGAACTGATAGGTGTATAAATAGACTCGTAGCGCCGTGTCAAAGATAGTTTCCTGAGCAAAGAGAAACAAAGAATTGGAAGTTGCTCATAACGTGTACATTAAGCCGATCTTCAGCCCTCAGATGTGTTATTGTTGGTAAGTTTTTAATGAGGACAGGGAATAGCAGGGTGTCGGCAAGTGTGCCATACTAGCTTTGGACACACTCCGAGCTGCAGCTCTGTGCTCGTCACCAGACCCCGCCCTCCGTTGACATTTTCAGAACACCAGGTGTTTTGTGAGCACTTCTTCTTCTTCTTTGCTTTTTTCACCCTTAAACGTGTTCCTCTGAGTGGTTACAAAGTGGTGTCCTAAAAAAAGACATGCGACCGAGAGAGAGTGAGATGGAGATGGAGACAGAGAGAAAGAGCGAGAGAGAGAGAGGGAGAGAGTAAGAGAGAGAGAGAGACAGAGAGAGAGAGAGAGCACTCTTGGCAGAGAGAGGTAATGCTCCTGGGTCATGCTAATCTAAAGTTGGCTAATCCATGCAGGGTAGCGAGTGAGCGAGAATGTGAGACTTGTCCCCAGGCCCTCCTTAGCACAGTCCTCCCACTTTGAAATGCAAAAAGCCCACTGTTGCCGAGATGCAGCCTTTCAGATATGAAACCCATTTTTCAGTTTGTCAGAGAGAGAGAGAGACGAAGAGAGAGATTGATAGAAAGAGTGAGAAAGGGAGAGTGAGAGAGATGCAATCCAGTTTGGCAGTGCAACTAACTGATCAGCTGGCACCCCACAACCCCCCACCCCCCTCAGAACGAAATGGCTTAACATAAATAGATGATGCTGGACGTCCTATCTGGCAAAAGTCAGCCGTTCAAAGCCGTGCGGACAATTCTTTGGAAATCTAGCCCATTTCTGACTTGAAAGCAGCAATGGAGCTCCACTGAAAATCTTCATAGCATGAAAAACTAGCACATTTGGTTTTAGAAAGTTACAGTGCTTTTGATCAGTCTCCTTTTATTTGTTGAAACAAAAGCTTTATGTTATGGTTTTTGTCTTCGTGTGACTATTCCAATCATACTGAAAGGCTGCTGTACAGACACAGCATATTAATGGCAAAAAAAAACCTTTAGTATGTTTTTTCCAATGGTATCTTTGACTTTTGTTTACATATTATTTGTCAAAATATTGGTTCTTCAGTGACCTCTTAAGTGTTGACAGCAAATGAGGGCAGTTCTCAACTCCATTTCCCGTACGTTTCACCATCATTGCAGGTGGTGCTAGATGGTACCGGAAGACAACCATGTCCTAGCCTAGAAATCTAGATGCACCTTAGTGGCAGCAAATGTAATTTACAGCCAGGGTAGTCTAGCAACTCTCCCTTGGCTTGTGAGCTGGAAAAATTAAACTTCGATCAGGCCAAGCACATCGTGTAGAGAGTCGGTGGGTGGGCAGAGTTCCAACGGTTCCACGTGAATTCCCTGCTACTTGAAAACAAAGAAGATGGATGCTGCTGCTGCCAAACAGCGTGACACGAGTTAAGCTTTTTTTGCCAAAAGTTTGAACTAGCCAACTAGCTCCGCTGGTGGGAAACACATGGGACTCATGAGTTTTAGCGCTATCCTATTGCGTGCAGAGGGAATTTGAAAAACAACCGTTTATCCCGCCCCTCGGATTGAGCTCTGTGATTGGTGAATTCCCAGACCCTACATCTTGATGTGGGTCTGGCTCGTCAGGCTAACCATGTCCTGACTAGGCTTTGGAAATGTTTACTGCCCTTCATGTGCAGCACAGCTGATGTGTGTGAATAGAACAGCTCTTGTTTTGCCCCCAAATGAAGGCAGGTGGAAGAAGAGCCGACCATCTTTGTGTCCACTGCTCTGTTGTTGTTGTTGTTGTTGTTGTTGTTGTATATTCACTGTTACCTCCTGCTCATTTCCTGGATTTTTTGTTGAGATTGCCACACATGGTGTGCAGGCTGGTGAGAGTTTGCTTTTGTCTTTGAATTTGCACACCCATTTGAATCTCAAGGGATGCCCTTGTGAAAACACACACAGGATTTTGTTGGTCTCTGATGGCCAGCCGTCCTTTGTAGACAATTTTTCCCAATCTTCTGCAAGTTCCTGCAAGTAATTCTTAAAAAAACGGGGAAAATATGAACCTTCTAGAGAGACCCATTAAGATCTGGTAAAGATTAAAAGACACAAAGATTAAAAGATACAAGACTAGTATGTTGTATTGTATATGAAATACAAAAAAATATTATAGAAAATTATTATTATGTACTGTGCCTATACCCCACCAGTATGAATACTTTACCTAGTGTTTTTCTTTGTTTATTATTTATTTATTTATATTTTGCGTAGCCAATTGTACTGTAGCTTAATGAGATTTCCGTCACGATAAGTAAGGGGGCATTTGAACATGATGGCCTGGGGCCGATCTGCAGCAGCGTGCTGGTACTGTGCTCATTATTCTGTCATCAGCTCATCTAAATCTATAACACTGACCCTGCTGTGGCAATTAAAAAATTATCATCTGTTCGAGTCGCTTCCCCGCCATGATCAAATCATGCACCCATCAGGGTGATCACTCACTCTTCAGGCCATTGACGACTCACAGAGGGCCGAGCGACTGGTTTCAAGACACGCGCGATATTACAGTGTGACCCAGAATCTCTGAGCACCAAGGTGGATGTCTCATCAGTGGCCATTAGCTGATCATTCATTTTTAAAAAGTGCCTGTATTTATTCAACTTGTCGTCTTATTTTCCAATGGGTTGTTTTTCTTTTGTGTGAAACTGTTGGTCAGTGTCAAGTTGTGTGTGTTTTGAAAGTTTAAGAGAAAAACAGCGGTGTTGCTTTGCAGCATTGTAATGTGGTGTCTACACTCCTGAAATAATTTATGAGCTTTCCTGAGCATGACCTAAAAATGACCCCAACTTGGTGGACTATAGTGGAGCAATGAGTGAAATGAAAAAGAATCACATTAACCTCCCAAATAGGTTCCTACTGCATAGTGGGTCGATCATCGACCCACGTCCCCCTCCTTGTTGTTTTATGTGTACACCTGTTGTTATAGTCCAGTGTTTCTCAAAGTGTGGTCCGGGGACCACTGGTGGTCCGCAAGCCATATCCCAAGTGGTCCGCGAGCAGACGTGGTAAAATATAATATAGATGAGTTGTTTGCAATATTGAACCAACTTGTAGATGAATCCAAACAGTTCTGCTATGTAAACACTGCCGTAACCTACGCCAGTTTAGATCATATGAGACCTCTGATACAATAAGCAAGGTACAAAGACATAAGCAAGGTTGTTCAGTGAATATGCCTATTTGTGTAATAAACTGTTGAAGTAAGGGACTGTACGATAATTGGGGGGGGGGGGCGGTCGCCAGACGATCGGGTTAAAAATGTTCTGCCTGGCCCTCCCCCCTGGTCAATTTTTTTTTTTCCAGGGGCCCCCCGGCTCAAAAAAATTCTCCTAGGCCCTCCCCCCTAAGCACACATACACACACGGGTACACACCAGTGTTGTGCGGGTTTGGTCACAAGCGGCCCGCGGTCGCCCAATATTTTAATCAACCCGACCGCAACTCGGACCGCGAATATTAATTAGGACAAAATTATACCCGACCCGCGATCCGACCCGCTTATTTACAAAATGTGTGCTTTTGGTTATAGTCTGCATGCAGTGTGACAGTAGGCCATTTATGTAAAACAAACTAATTTATTTGTGAAACTTTATGCAGTAGAACTACACGCAGTAGACATGCAGGACATAATGTTTGTGCAGGAGAGAGAATGAGATTAAGAGCGCAAGCATGCATGCAACCACCAAGGATTAAAACACTAGGATAAGATTTGAAGGCCATGGACATACTGTACATCTTTCTTTCGAAAACAGAAATGGTGAGGCAAGGTAGGCAAGAGAGATACATTGCTGGTCAAAACGTTAGCGTAAGAACTGGTTTCTAATGCTGAATGAAGCACAAAGCTTTACTAAAGCACACCCACTGTTTAAAGGCACAAACACAACGAACTAAGGTAACTTTTATGCATGCACGAACCTATAGGCCTACATACCGGTAGATATGGCTGTGTAGTCTGTGCCATAACATTTATTCCTGCAGGCTGCCCGTTTTGGCTGTCATACTTTTAAATGGCTTCGCAAGAAGTAGGCCTACATAGACCATAACTTGTACTACTGTCATCTTCTTTAAGAACTTTTCCCAATATTTCTTATAGCCTATATCGCTTTTTCTGAAGGGGTGTCTTTATTATTTTAACTCGCGTACAGCTTCTTTACTGTTGACTTTACTGTATTGATGATTTACTGTATTGAGGCTAGCCTTCTCGTGATATTTTAAGTAGGCCTATTTGTAGAAAATATATATCTAATTCATTTTAACTGACCCGCCCGCAAATGACCCGAATATCATTAAAATATTTTGTTTATGACTCATAACCGCGGGTGACCGCGGTCATCCTCGGCTGACCGCTTAATTTCGGGCAGACAGCGCGTCAGTTGGACTTTGGGATATCTTCATGTGACTGTTTTGTTTCTATTTGATCACATAGAAGCCTTTCTAAAAGTAGAAAACCTTGATATAAGATTGCCCACTACCTTAGCAGAGAGGGCAGCAGTTTGTTACAGAGGTTTCATTGTAAAAGCATAATTCAATTTGCTTGCTATGTTTTGTGAAATTATAATTTATTTACCTTCATTGCCATGAGAAATTTGGTCTTACTTGTCATACCCCGTTAAGTTTAAGTTGATTAGATCATGAAGAAGCTTGAACAAAACTTATTTCCAAGATGACATGTGCCAATCGCTGCTAATCATTTTGAGTCTGACTAACTAATGGGCAAAGCAGGGCATAATATACTAATTAGATAAAAACTTAGTGAACAATTTTTAAATCCCCCCTGCTGCACCTAAAAAGCATGACAGCTTTTCATAAAAATGATTTGCTATGAAACAAATGAAATTCTAGATAGGAGACAGCAATTATAAATGAACCTGTAATTACAGATACGACATAATAGATTCAAATGCACCTGGAATCAATGGGTTCAGTGCAGAGCTTAATGAAGGCATCAGTAACTACATATACAGTAAGCAGAGAGGCATTTGGCACTCCATTACTGTAGAACACATCAATGCTCTTCGGTTTTGTTCTTCCTCTGATTTATCTGACATGAACAGTGAGACCTCCAGCTGGTATCTGGAAGAGACAGACTTTTAAGTACAACTGAAGTTACACTGAAGAGATTCCACCTTCATCTACATTTCATGGAGAGAATGCAAAAACTTTTCTTTTTTTTTGAAAATTAAAAAACTTTCACGCCCCTCCCGCAAGCACGTTCACACACACACACACACACGCACACACACATACACACACACATACACACTAACACACACATACACCATTACTCTAGTACATCTTAATCCAAATGCATTAATTCTAGCCAGGTTTTATTTGTGCTGGCTTTAACTTTCTTTTCAAACGAATTCCTGCTAATAATTTGGCACGCTTATAGATGGGGACATACATAATTTTAACTGAACGGATTCATCACTTTTAATGAGACATAACAAATGTCCCCATGCAAGGAATGATAATCAACATATGATAAAAGGATTGTCTAGTTCCAAATGGCTAGCATGGAAATAACATATAATATACACTGAGGCAGGAAGACATTCAACAACACTCCCCTTAGATGTGGAAGAAGGGTTGTATTTACTTTAGAAAGGAAACCCAGGATAATAGCCTGCGCTATATTATTCTTGGGCAAACTCAAGCTCATTTTCAGCTATTCATTGTATCAGAGGGTATGGGTTCATCTTTTATGATTCTCTTCTGCGGCCTGCAGTTGGTGGAGGCAAGAACTCCTTCCAAGATTTTCAATTACCTGAGTGGCCTTTTCGTACTCATTACAACTATGACATATTTGCAACATTCAATTGATTACAACTCGGACCTATATTTTAAATGATTTGTGTATTTGCTCTTTATTACGTGTCAGGTACTGGCCTATGACCCTAACTTACTTGATAATTTCATTTAGTTTTCTTGTTTCCAACTGCCTTGTAATGTTTTAAGACTTGTTCATGAATATTACGCGACATATGGAATGGTAAAGTGTGATGTTTAGTGAGACCCTATGAGGCTTGAGATGGAAATGCCATTCTCGTTCATAAATTGGGACACGTTCATCATCTTGTATAACAGATAAATAGAGAGATTTGACATTTCTCCTCCAAACACTGATCAGTTAGTTTCTTCTTTAAATGAGTCTGTTCTCTCTCATCATCATATACATAAAGAGCTAAATTTGTGTGGGACCAATTATCTGTAGAACCAACATCGTGCATTCCAAACACTTCCAGAAGAATGGTCTCAAAGGGGAACTAGAATACTCTCAAAAGTGCTCTTCTTGTAGAATGATCAATGTGGGATGTGATACTTGTCTTGGCTTGCCTTGGCTTGCCTTGCCTTGCCAAGAAAGAAAGGCCTAAGCTGTAGATAATGTCAATGCCTCCTCGTTAGTGTACTCTTAAGACCAACATTACCAAAGGCGCAACATTGAATATGAATATGAAACTACATTATCTCCAGCATGAACAGGGTGATATTCATAATGTTTGGCCTGACCTTTACTTGAGTTTTGGCGAGAAGGATGTCCATGGTAACAACAAGAAAGTACTCTCAAACTTGTATTTATGTTTGGTGTTATTGTGCATGCAGCATGTGTCGTGTGGGTCAAAGCTGACCCGCTTTCGTCGACACGCACCGTTGATAAGGCTTTCTTCACAGAATTTTAAACTTTACATTTATTGTTTGCGAAGACACCACTTGTCACATCAACAACCCACATGCAAGCACACATGCACAAACACAGACACACACAGACACACACACACACACACACACACGCACACGCACACGCACACGCACACACACACACACACACATAGTTGAGTTAGAATGCAGGTCCCATAAATATGGATTTTCTATTGTCTGGGCGGATGTGTGTGTGTGTGTGTGTGTGTGTGTGTGTGTGTGTGTGTGTGTCATCTCCTTAGGGAATGAGTCAGGGGTGAAAGCATACTGCTGCAAGTCTGTTTTTCAAGTACATGCTCTCTCTCTCTCTGTGTCGCTGTCTCTCTATGCTGATGAGCCATTGTCTGTGTGTGTGTGTGTGTGTGTGTGTGTGTGTGTGTGTGTGTGTGTATGTGTATGTGTGTGCTTACATGCAATTCAGTCCATTGGCGCATTTGTTTCTGACCTTGAATGATTCAGATGAAAAACTTTTCTTGTTCCTTTAGTTGTTAATATGGTATTTCTCTCTCTCTCTCTCTCACAGAGAAGAAAGAAAGAAAGAAAGAAAGAAAGAAAGAAAGAAAGAAAGAAAGAGAGTCATATACACAATACTGTCCGGGTTAACCCATTGATTTTTGGAGCAGATCCAACTCAAAGGGAGCTTCAGTATTTTCAAGTATTTTCCATGTAGTAGGCTACCCTATTTTCTCGCAACGATAGCAAAAGTGAAACTCTCTTAGTGCTCTTTTAGTTTAAATGATGGATTTGTGCATAGTGCCGGTGTCATTTATTTCTTATGTCTTACAACATAAATAAAGTCTAGTGAAGTCAGAAATGAGCCTGTCTATCCACCTTATTCCTTAAACCGAAAATCCGTCTGGTTTTTATCTTCCGTCCATTCTGTTTACATTATAACTTGCAGTCTCAGCAGGCTAACTAGAATATGCTTTAACTTATATTTCTTTTTAGATGTTGACAATTCTGCACTCAATATGAATATTCTATATACTGACAGAAATATATAAAACTTGGTTTTTACATGGCTTAGGATACGTCAAGCACTGTCTACCGCCACATTAAAATCAATACAGCGAAACTTCGGCCGGAAGTAGAAAACCGTATTTCTAAATATTGAGGTGTCATAATGTTTCTTCACCTGGCTAAACAGCAATGATTTACCTTATGACTGAGTATGATTGTAGTGTTGCAATGTAATAAAGGCAATCACAAAGAAAATAGATAAGCTTCCTGCATGACCCATTCCAAATTAATTGTCTCCGATATAATACATACAATACATTGGGCTTGGCAACAAATTTGGTAATACTATTTTCACACAAGTGATGGCACCCCTGTGTGTGTGTGTGTGTGTGTGTGGTGTGTGTGTGTGTGTGTGTGTGTGTGTGTGTGTGTGTGTGGAGAGAGAGGAGAAGAAAAGTAGGAAAAGAAGCAGGGACACATAAAATAAGTCAAAGCAGACGAGCGTTTGGATCTGAGCTCTCTCTACAGATAATTGTCAAAAGTTCCAGTTGGTCTGTAATAGCTCTATTAACCACCTGGTCAATAAAGACCACAAGACAATATGAGTACCCTGATGGCCTGCTGTTTTCTAAAATCATGAAAATTGCTGTAATTCATTTTTTGCTTTCTATTCATAGACTCTATTCAAAGAAAGCTCATCAAATGTTATGCAGAAGAAAAATACTGGCCTCAGACCTAGACAGAAAATAAGTTCAAACCAATTTCATCTATCAGTCACCATGAGCTTTATCATGTATCTGTACACCACTCATCCAGGCCTATTACAGTCACAGGACGATTTGCTAAGGGCAGACAGAGCCCAGAGAAGGCACTATGCTCCTTTCCATGGCTCCATTTTACAGTGGATGATAATCTCCCGTCTTAAAAATAATGCACGAATGGGCATGTTCTTTGAACACATCAACATGCATCAATAAGCCAGGATCTGCTGTCACCATTTCTAGGAGACACACATACACGAATGCATTCTAATAGACAGCTAATCAGGCTTGAAGAAACACTGCTTGTTCTAATCCTTCTTGACCCCACTAGCTAATGCTATAGATATACTATGTGACAGGGTCTTGTCATACCAAAGAAGATGCAAAAGCATAATACTTTTGTGTTATGTTTGACTTATCATTTACTATGAATTATTTGACTTAGATGTATTCATCCATGTCCACTGAAGTCCAGTCATCCAGACATATAACAAACAACTGGGATAGGCCTACATTATTAATTTCCATTCATAGTTTTCTTTTAGAGAAGTTATTGCAAAGAAGAGTATCATATCCATGACCTTCCATCTAAATGGCACTTTCACAAGGATAGAAATAAAAAATGTGGCATTCAACTAGCCTAATTCACTGAACACTAAGTGGCAATTGATATGTTGAATGGAATGTGTGTAGAATCAGGCAAGCCGAAGGCTGCATTTCTCCACTCACAAACTCATTTATTTGCACTTGCCACAAAGATCTCAATGACAGCTTAATGTAAGCTCCAGAGCGAATAGAATTAACAACTGGAACAAGACAGGCCAGTGGATTCAAATACCTTGCAGAACGGTGGCATCATTCTGATTGAAGCTCAGGAAAACTGCGGGCCATTCTCAGGTCAGTGAAGCTTAAGAAATTGAACCGGTGACCTCACCGCTCTTAGCATCTGTGCTGTCTGCTGAACTATAAAAGCACTTGCCAAAATGGTTGCGGTTGGGGTGAACACATTAACTTTATTTCCTACACAGACTCACTTAAGAACATATGCTAGAGAAAATTCAAGATCTTTTGAGCATAAATTGAAATAACTACAAGGTTCTCACAGAGGATAATGGATGATTAGTGACCTTGTTCTGTCATTAACTTTCAGTCAAGACATTTCTCTCTAGTCGTGTAAGCCTGAGTTAGGTCATTATGGTAGAAGGGGAATTGTGAAACAGAGCTGCAGCCAAAAAAGGTTATGCTTAATATGTCAAGTCGCGATTACAGTCAAATGTTATTGGGGGTAGAGCTGTGAAGCGTGATTGAATCTCACTTATGCTCCTTAGATGATTTGTTTCACTTTTATTTTCTGAAGTATCAAGTCAGTTCCCAGTTCCTAAATCAGTCAGCAAAATAAACTGTCTGCATTACCCAGCTATTGATAAATCTTATTTTGTTTACAGTTCTACTTTGATGAATTGCTCTTTGAATTACTGTAGTTGTTATTTTCTTTGAAAGAAGATTCTAATGTAATTAGGGAACTTTCTTGCAGGAGTTGGGAGTAAATGAGTAAAGCAGTGATGGTCCAGCAAACCTTGGCATAATTCATCAATTGAGAATCTCTAATTTCCCAGTATGCAAATAGGTCATCAAACACAATCCTTCCCCTCCTGTCTTTTCCCCCTTTTCAAACCAGAATCCTCAAACTTATGGCAATAATGCAGCACTTGGATCGATAGTGAGCAATGTAGCAGAACAGATCGGCCACTCTGGCGGTTCAGAATGTCTCTTTTACGGCCTAGGCTTGTTAGTCACATCACCACCCCACAGGTGTGTGCCCCCACCACCGCCCCCACCACCCCCACCACCACCACCACCACCACCGCCCCCACCACCGCCCCCACCGCCACCACCCCCACCACCGCCACCCCCACCACCACCACCCCCCCCCCCCCACCACCATTTTGTCCTTTCCCCTGCAGATCCCTTCCTCTGCCTCCACTGTCACTTCCATCACACATGTTCGGACTTAACGGCCAGATTCAAGCTGGCATTCTTGCCAGGGATGCCCCTCCAGCTATGAAATAATGACACCACACACTGTTTGCTGCTGCCACCGTCGTCGTGTCGTTTTGACAGAAGTGGCATTTTTAAAGACATGCACAGGGGTGTCCACTTGTGGGCATCTGTTGGCGGAGACGGTGTGTTCAATTTAATGCCATGAACGGTGGGGGAAGTTGTGATTGCTCCGAGCAGAAAGAGCTGACTTGCATAAATGAAGTCAGAGGCCTTGCTTCACTTCTTCCTGTACTTTATTTTAGGTCAGTGGAGGAGCTTATGAAACTGAATAAGCAAAAATTGGTACTTTTTTAAAAATCACGATGGCGAATACGTTATTATTCTAGTTACCGTAATTGTGTCATGAAGCAGTGAATGTACAGTTTGTAAAGCGCAAATATGTGAAAACCACTGATATACTTGCATGAAATGAAACTACTCAATTTCTGTTTTTTGTTTTTTATTTTAAGAATCATCCGCTGAGATGAAACCATGGCTTTGCACGATTCTGTGAGTGAAGGATATAAACATTAATTCCCTCTATGTGATAAAACTCCGAGCACATTCTTTTATCTGACACACAGTTGACTGGAGTGTTGTGCCGTGCCAGGGATGGCACGACACAGTGCTATTTGTGTCAGACCAGGGGAATGAAATTGCAGTGCATTCTAGGACAAGGTTGCTGATTGGCCAAATGGTGTGGCTGGAAAGGATTCTCAATGTTTGCTAAGCAGTGTGGGGAGAAAAGAGAGGCTGTGCAGCTGTGGTCAGCTGGGGGGAATAATGGAACTTGGAGTTTGTTTTGTGAGAGTTGTCTGGCAACCAGAAGGATAAACTGGAAGTAATCTGTTTATTATACGGCTCTTCAGAGTGCTGCATAAAGTTCCATTTACATGAATGCATTTCCAACGTTCGGAGTAAATCAGTATAATGACACTGCAAAATATATAATGACCGCTGTCAGTGGCAACGGATTGTGTGCTTCTGATTTATGTCTTTCATATCATTCCTCGAGTAGGTGGTTTGCTTATCGCAATTGAACTTCATTGAAAGTGAAAGTCAGCAAGTAATACGTTGGGGAAACAAGTCAGATGTTATGAGCACCTCTTCAGAATTGCTGTAAAAGTATACCGAAATGTCTGCATAAACTACTGCGCTCTAACACGATACTCTCCGTCCGCCCCTCCTTCCATTCTCCTTTTACCTGACTCGCCCACGGACCTCCATCCTGTCTTTTCCCGTTTTTATCGCCAGAAAACGTTATTTCCCCGCGGAGCCAAAGGGATTAATCCATGTCAGTTGGTTACTCAGGACATTGATGCCACAGAACATAATCAACTCTATCTGTGAGATCTTTCACAAGGGACCAGTTCTGGAGTGTGTATTAGAGGGGGGGAAAACA
Organism: Alosa sapidissima; assembly: GCF_018492685.1. Taxonomy (NCBI): domain Eukaryota; kingdom Metazoa; phylum Chordata; class Actinopteri; order Clupeiformes; family Clupeidae; genus Alosa; species Alosa sapidissima. The sequence goes on along the minus strand of NC_055971.1, from coordinate 12,628,212 downwards.
TGCTAGTAATGTCTTTAGCTACACTGTGTAAAATTGTCTATGGATGTACTGGGGCAATGCGATTCTGCGTCTAATGCCTTTGGGTGGTTAGGGTGTTATGAACATCATTGATTGAATGTCACCAGAGATGGACTGATTGATTGATTGATGGATGGATGGAGTCATCCATTTATTCACTAAGTTATTCATTCGTTCATTTTAACCATCACACATGGCTGGTATGTGTCTTGGTCTGTGATTCATAGTTTATTTGTCATTGATGAATCACAGTTTATGTAGAAATGGCTCCTGGAAAAGGATGTGCCAGATATATAATTGAAAAGACAGACCATGGCAATGCTGGTTGTGGCAGAATATGTGTGTTTTTATGGTCCACAGCAGTGCTCGAAATGTTATTGGGGGACTGTTGAACTTGCGCTTCGCCTCTTCTATGTTTATTGACAAAGCCATAAATTATGTCCCATAATACAGCCTACTTCAATAATTCTGTGAATTGATCTCTATCCTCTGCCATTCAGAGCTCCGGAAAGTTCCCAGATATTTTGAAACATCTGTTAGCAATCTCTGATGGCGGAATATTCAATGGCTACCCGACAACATCTCCAAATTCCAAAATTGTTCGTCTATTTATTTCCACGGTTCAACACACGAGATGACTGAACACCCAGGTGTTATGTACATTAGCCTATAATACTAGAACATAGTTTGGCTGCAATGGCTTTATTAATTTGCATTTTCCCTATGTATAAATTAAAGACTACATGCGTTATTGTGTTTGACACTGAGGATAGCCTATCTGAGACGGTGGTCTGGTTCAAATAAGTTACGTTATGAAATTGAGAATGCCACTCAGACTTACTCGTTTAGTCTATTTCTTTGTATTGTGAAATTGAAATGAAATATGGACTATTGCAATCAATAATATGTTGAAATTAATGAAAAGGAATCCATTTCTATGAAAAATCTCTGTCTGTTGTGTGCGTGTGTCAAGTTATAGCCTAGGCCTACCGTGCGCATACTGCGCAAAAGCGCCACTGGTGCCTAGGCTATTTAATTGTATTGCCTTTAGGCTATGCGCAGGATGTGCCAACTTTTTATGAGATAGAGAGACCCCCTTAAAGACAAAAAGATAATTCGAGCCCTGGTCCACAGTGAATTGCAGTATAGGTTTATATTTATTATGGTTATGGTTCTTGGCAGAGGCGTTCATCCAAAGCCATGTACAGTACTAAAATACCTATAAACATTATCATAAACATTTACAGTTTAAAGCAGTCATATAGCCTATATAAACATAGAACCAATAGAATACATTTAACAGAATAATAACAATAGCAAATATAGCCTGGTATTTGTACTCTGGGGATTATATGTTTACACTGACACACACACACCCTAAATACAGCTTTTTGAATTGAATACACAGGAAAGTTTACTCCAAGCAGATTGCCAATCCCATTTTTGGAGAGTATGGGGGGAAAGAGGGAATAAGCATCTGTTGCCTCATTATGAGAAAATTGAAACATGCTCTCCACTTCCCAACACTGCACTGCTTTCAGAGGAACATCGCAAGTCCTTAGCAACAAGAGAGATTGCACAATTTCAAATCTTATCCATTTGCACATGAGTAATAAATTGGTGGGGTGCTTCTCTGCATCATGTAAAATTTACAGTGTAGGCTACAGTAGAGGTGTGTGTGTGTGTGTGAGAGAGAGAGAGAGAGAGAGAGAGAGAGAGAGAGTGAGACAGAGAGAGAGAGAGAGAGAGTACATTAAATATCATATTTATTACAACAGACAGATGGCATCTGACTAATTATTCCATCTCTGCCGGTTTAGATATTACTTTATTTGTACAGTGACACCCACAAACTTAATTCAACTTAATATTTGCACATCTTAGAATAGATATGGAATAGAGATGTTTTTTTTCTCCCAGGTGAGGTGCTCTTGTACATTTAGAATATAGTCCCGGCAGGCTTGGGGTTATATGCCCTCCTCAGTGAGACCAAAGTGTCCTTCCAAACCACACTACTCCTGCCCCACAGCACTGATTAGTATTATTGGTTGCATTTTGTCAGTAACGCACCTTTTAAATTAGCATCCTGATTGGGTAACAGTTGGATGCTTTCCGCATCCAGTTCCATTTCATGCTCTCTCCCTATTCCATGCGCGCCAGCATCAATATTTTGTTACGCCACAAATTCAAGTTTGCCGTTTCGCTTCCACTCCTGGCAGAATCCTTATAATTATTTTCTCATTGAAAAGAGAAGAGGAAAAAAAAACAACTGAATTAAAACCACCCCCTGTATCATTGTCTGAGTTCTGTTTTGTTTTCCGTCTAAGTGTTTGCTAAGGAGAGGCTGAGCATTATGAGCCAGTCCTTTGAATGAATAAACAAGTGTGGTGATTATGATGCAACGAGTGTTATTGTGTGTTGATTTGGGGCTCAGTTTTATGAAAGGCAATGAATAATTCACCACATTGGAATCATAGTTCAATAAGAGGTTGTGCAGTTTTCCACAGACAGAGATGTTCTTTGGGTTTATCACTGTCGATATCATAATACTCCTATTAAAGTTTCAGAAATGAATGTCTGGTTTTCAGTGCTTCAGTGTTTGTTCTCTGTTTGGAGCCGTGGGTTTTTCATTTGGGGATTTGTATCTTTTAGTATCGAGTGCCTGTTGTGTTTAACACAGCAATGTGTTCTGTGTCTGTGTGTTTCGTTTTTTTTTTGCCTCTGTGATTTTTGCTCCTGTACTTTTTCAAAACACACAGACAAACACCCACCTACACACATACATAACTCGAGAGAGAGAGAGAGAGAGAGAGAGAGAGAGAGAGAGAGAGAGAGAGAGAGAGAGAGAGAGAGAGAGAGAGAGAATATATATATATATATATGTATGAGAATATATATATATATATATGAGAGAATATTTGTATTACAATGTGTTGTCATGGCCAACCTGATTTGTACCTTGCTTCATAAGAATGAGATGCCATGAACTGCAGAGATTGTGATAAGTGTGTGTCTAACGATGCCCGCCATTTCAATTAGAACTCAAAGAGAGTATCCAAGTATTTGCCTCTGAACTGTAAACTGTGGGATCAGTCCAAAAGTAAGTTAATGACTTATTTACTAACTAACAGCCTATGCATAAACCCATAAAATGGTAAGTGTTCCAACTCCTATGCCATCTCTGATGGGTATCGGATTAGTGCAATTTCTACATGACAAGCATTCTAGCTTATTTTAATTCTCACATTTGATTAACATTAGCCGTATTAATCATGGGGCTAGATTGACATGTTTTGAAATGGCTTGTTAAAGAGTAGTGTTCTTCTTGTCGGCCTTCCCTTGAAGGTTGCACTGAATAGCTGTCCGATGGTCATAAAAACATTATAAAACAGAAACTCTGATTTCTGATTAAATCATTTGTTATTATTCATTTGCTCTCCGCACAGAAGCGAGGGTCACCTTGTGCATATTAAGTACTTCTGGCTTCAGTGAGAAAGTTTAGGCTATTCATTAAACCAGCTGTGTCTTAACCATTCTCCACATAAATGCAGTATGTCTGCAGACACATTAAGTGTTTCCTGCTGGTGACCTGGGGATTGAACATGTAATTTAAGCCTAAAGGTATTGATTTGATATTATTGTGCTGAAATAGTGAGTAGCAAGGCCTATTGATTTTAGAGACTGATTTACTCTTAGCCAAATGGCTGATGTGAAGCTTCCTCATCTTGTCCAATCAGATGAGAGGAATAATCTTTGTTGGCTGGTTAATTATATTCATTACCATTAACCTTTATTAGAGTTCCTGCAGACGGAGTTGGGGTATGCAGGGGTATCATAAAAACACACTATTTGAAAGGAAATGTTCCACCGCTTGTAATTTTGCTTGCTTTTTTTTAAGTTACAAAAGCGAGGCATGTCCAGCGGCTATGACTGGGCTTTATTTAAATAATTTACCATTTATTGATGGCTCCCAAAAGGCCAACTCCCTATTTAGCTTGTGTTTCAGACATCGGAATACTCATGTGTAGGTGTATCCTCTATGATTCAAGTAAAAAGCCGGATGTGGATGAGAGGATGTTGTGCTTTCTTGTGTGTGTGTGTGTGTGTTTGTGTGTGTGTGTGTGTGTGTGTGTGTGTGTGTGTGTGTAACCCCATTAGAGGCACAAATCATGTTTGAACTCATGGTGTGGGAGACTAAGCCACACACATGAGATTATCCCCACAACATGGCTTCAGTCCAACCCAAACAGCGGCCGGTGAAAGACTGTGTAACCTTCCAACGCGGCATCTGGAAAGTGTGGTCAAGCCACACAATCAACACACAAACAAGCACACACATGCACACACATGCACACACAAACGCACACACACACACACACACACACACACACACACAGTCATCCTCTGCCTCCCACCCACACAGTCGCATGCTTGTATGCCGTGCTTATGGCTCATTATGCTGGGTCCGCAGCAGTAACGCTGAGATGAATTGTGGGGTCGCACCCAACGACCCCTGTGACCTTCAGTCATTTTACGCGTCCGCTTGCCGGTGGCGCCACCGCTCCCTCGCTGAATGGCCCCGGAGTGAGATCAATTAGCCTCCAGCAAGGGAGGCAGGCCAGCAACGGGTCAGGAGTCAGAAGATCAACTCCATTAGCAAAAGCAAACGGCACTGGCAGCAGCATGCAGCAGCAGCAGTGGCATCCTAACAGCCTTGGTAAGCTTATCACGCCGGGCATGTCTCGCAGCTAAAACAACACGGCATAATGAGTTTACCTCGTCAACCATGCTAAGGTGTGATTATGTGGGTTCCAGTCCAGGGCTGCTGCCAGCACACTCGACACACATGTTTGCTGAGTTGTGGTTCTCTTGAGGATCGCCGAGTGCATGTGTGTGTTTTACACAAGAGGGAAGACAAATGTGTCATAAACCAATTCTCTGGAGTCACAGTATACATTTTTTGCCCCTTCTGTCCTTCAAATGGATGACACATTGGGGGGAACATTGGACTTGAACCACTCCCCATCAAGAATACAGAGACATGGCTTTTAGATTTTCACAAATAGCATCCAAAGCTTTCAACTCTGCTGTACTACTCTGCCCAGTCTGTCATTATTATCAGTCCCATCATCTTTTCCTCTAATGATTTCTTTTGTAGAACTATGAGCCCAGAGCCTCCCAGATAATAATCAAAAAATGGCGGACGGGCTTTGAATGCACATACTACAAGGAGAGAAGAATGAGACGATAAGTTAGTCTGGAATTAGTACGCCATTGCTGGTTGTCTCTAATTAGGACAGAGGAGAGAGTGCTAAATTTCTTTAGAAGGCCCAAGGATAAGCCTACGGGTCTTTGTCTTCCTGGGTAACACTGGTTGTTTTTATTATATGACGGGAAGCAGGCATGCTGAAGACGGGTATACTGCATGGTGCTACTGGCTATAAGCCCTCTGGAGTGATTCTCAGGCTCTGGAGGTCAACTACTCCCCAGGGAGGAACCACCACAGATGCTTTTCATGGATGGTGGTCATGCATGGTGTAGTAGAGGCTATGGAGTATACTTTTGCTTTAGCTAGTAATTTTGCTTTGCCTTATGTGTGTGTGTAGTGTGTAGTGTGTAGTGTGTGTGTGTAGTGTGTGTGTGTGTGTGTGTTTGTGTGTGTGTGTGTGTGTGTGTGTGTGTGTGTGTGTGTGTGTGTGTGTGTGTGCGCGTGCGTGTGTGCACATCTGTGTGTGTGTGTGTGTGTGTGTGTGTGTGTGAGGAGCAGATTTGATGGAGAGAGTTAGATGCAAAAATAGATAGATAGACAAGTGCTATTTTTGAGACGTGTGCATCCTAGAGGCATTTCTTAGTAAAAGTTGGGAACAGGACTTTTTATCATAATTAAGGTGTGCTGAATCCAACTAGCCTTGTTCCCAAGCTGAATTTTGAGATTTTGACTATATAGTTAACAAAATGGTTGCCAAAAGTGAGTTTGGGCTCTTTCTTTATTTCTAAATAAATTCATATTGTTTACATGTGTGCCTCTCAGAAATCTCCCTTGACCAATAAATCAAGGATACAGGCTGATAGCCCAGGTTGAGAGGCGCAAGACACATTATTTATTTTTGCAGCCAATCACTGCTGTCGTTTTATTTTATTGATTTGATCTTAGTCATAGAAGCTAAATTCGAAGGCAGGCCACAGGTAAAATCCAACGAACCGCATTCACCCTGCAAGCCAATAGTTGAATAGCCCTCTCCTAGAGCTTTTGAGATATTGCCACTGCTCCAACACTGAAAGGCACTGTTACAATGACTGGATCAAGCCAGGTTCAGCGTGGCATATCTGTCTGCTCACGTTGGTGACCGCACCAGGGCAAGCACACTTAGCAGTTCCCGCCGGAAATGCAGTCTAGTTATGTTTATGGTTCTTGGCAGAGGCGTTCATCCAAAGCCATGTACAGTACTAAAATACCTATAAACATTATCATAAACATTTACAGTTTAAAACAGGCATATAGCCTATATAAACATAGAACCAATAGAATACGTTTAGATAGATAGATACTTTATTGATCCCTAAGGGGAAATTCAAGCAATTTAACAGAATAATAACAATAGCAAATATTGCCTGGTATTTGTACTCTGGGGATTACATGTTTACACTGACACACACACTAAAAATACTGCGACGTACTGTAAATAGCTTTTTGAATTGAATACACAGGAAAGTTTACTCCAAGCAGATTGCCAATCCCATTTTTTGGAGAGTATGGGGGGAAAGAGGGAATAAGCATCTGTTGCCTCAAAACATGCTCTCCACTTCCCAACACTGCACTTCAGAGGAACATCACAAGTCCTTAGCAACAAGAGAGATGCACAATTTCATATCCATTTGCACATGAGTAATACATTGGTGGGTTGTTTCTCTGCATCATGTGTTACAACTCCTGGGCCATGCTAATTACCTGAAAAAACCTTTGAAAAAACAAATTGCTGAAACTTTATGACTGCGCATATTTGACAAAAGAGACTTATGTTTTGAGGGTCAAGAAAGATGTGTAGTGATTATTGATGAAATGTAAAAAAAATGTTGAAATTGTTTCAAATTGTTAGTTTATAATCCTAAATTGTACACACCAATGCATGTGGTCTGAATTTTGTCTCATTAGAAGTTCCATCATTCCCCTATATTCCGCTACCAAATTTATGATTAAGTTTGTTCTGTGCACATTGTATATTCTACAGACAAATGTTTCTGAAGATTTGACAGTTTCCTCTGTGAGTTCACCAATGCCCAAATTCTTCAGCAATTCATGGTGCTTTTCAAAACAATCAATTTTGTTTCTCTTCACTGACGTTGGCACAGATAAGCTCTCTTCGGAGAGCCACCAACCAACCAGCAAACAAAAGGCGTGGCTGAGAGAGATTACATTACAGAGGCATCCTTATTTCCCCGTCCCTATTTCGGGGAAATAAGGATGCTTCTGTAATGTAATGAGTGGCAGTTCCTGGGGATGGCAGAGGACTACTATTATCCACACAAATAAGGCTTGGCACCAAGAGAGATGAGCAAGCCATAAGGAATGTAGTTCAGCAAGGTTAGAGGTCAAAAATAGAATGGAAATAGATGGACGTAGGAAGGAGATAGAGGATACTCTGTCTATTCTGAGAGAGAAACAAATGATGCCATGTGAAGACAGATATAAAGCCTAAGACCAAGATGGTAGAGCCAGCTTGTTTCGCGGACCCATGCTCTGGAATGCATTAAAGCTACACTTCTTCAGTATTCTTTCGCTTTGTCAAAATCCTTCTGAGTTTGAATTAGTTAATCAGAATTAGACACCACAGGCAGCAGGCTGAGGCTTGTGACTGGGCCAGCTCTCCAGGGCAGCCCTAGGGTTAGGCAGGGGGCTGTGGCTCCCTCCAAGCCCTAGGGTTAGGGCTAGGGTTAGGGTTAGGTCTGAGGTGTGGGTGGGTGTTTGCAGGAAACCTGGGGCCCAGGGCAGCACTAGGGTTAGGCGGGGAGCTGGGCCTATGCTGGAGTCAGTGTTAGGCTTGGGGTGAAGAGAGTGGTAAGGGTGGGTGTCTGCATGCTGCCCAGGGCCTAGCAGAGCTCTTTGTTGTTGTGATCATATTGGAGAATCTTGTTGTACCATTGTTTAAATAACATTCACTTTTGTTAAGTTGAGTTGATCAACTTAACAAGGTAAATTTAGGCCAAGTTTACTGTGTTTATTTGCTTTATCTGTTCAAAACTAATGTCTGATTGTTAATTTGTCTCAATTCTTAATATTTACAATCTTTCTGGGAATATCTTCTGCATAAATAAACCAAAAGAAATTTCAGTCCTTAAACTTGTTTACATGTAAATGTTAAAAAGTAATACACACTCTTAACATAATGTAATATATTGATGGATGATGGTTTAAGATATTTTGCTGCCACCAGCATGATGTTGATGTTCTTACACACATACATATTCATGTATACTTACATACATGGACATACTCAAATACACAAAATAACAGGTCAGTGTTCACCAGAAATATTATATTGTAAGACAGAATGACTAACTTGTTCTGACTATTTAGTTTGTTTCCTTTACTCAATAAACGCTATATCACAATAAAAACAGTGGCCATCTTTCCCATTTGGAATCAATGATATGATGCTAGCTTGTTAATTAACGGTTGCTTGATTCAAAGGAACTCAATGATTCAACAAGTGTCCACCCACTAGGAAGAAGTTTACTAATGAAGCCAGGCCAGACTCTTTTTTAGTTTTTTCATAACCTTAACTTTTGATGTATTGCCCAAGGGAGATTTCTGACATGCACACATGTGAGCAATGTTAATTTATTTACATGATATAATGATGCCCGCCCAAAGAAAGTGCACAAACCGTCATTTTGGCAGCCATTTTGTTCATGCTAATTGACAGTCAAAACTCAAAATTCTGCTTAGGAACAGGGCTAGTTGGATTCAGCACATGTTAATTATGATAAAAAGTCCTGTTCCCAACTTTTACTAAGAAATGCCTCTAGAGCAACAAGGATTTTTTCTTGAAATAGCACTTGTCTAAGAGAGAAAGAGAGAGAGAGGGAAAGCCAAGAGAATGAAAGAGTGAGAGAATCATAGATCCCAAGAGAGAGAGACAGAGCTGAGCAAGATGGCTGTTTAGGGTGTGCTCTATAAGCTTGTCGATGCTGTGGTCCAGCAAACCGAAAAAACGCACTACCCAGCAAGATGTTTCCATGTGCTGCTTTGCTGTTAGCCTCCACTGATCACGTGGGCCCATTAATTACATTATTTCAATATTTCCCTAAATGCTTACTCAGGGTAAACCTTATCCACTGTATTACTACAGCCTTTCTGAGATGGGCAAAAAAGTGTTCATTGACCGCTATCCCAAAGGGGCCCTGTAAAAAAAGACCCCTTCATGAGACTGCTGTACAGGCTCGCATAGAGTGACTTTGAAAATCTGAAGCAGAATGACATTATGATTTTGACGTCCGTATGATGAACATGTGAAACACTGCTAGATTAGCTTCAGTGACACCGACGTGTCCGGTGACCGGTTGTGATTAAAGCCCTTGGCCCACTTGAAGCAAAATTATGGTAATCTGAGACAGCTGCTCGTGCGCGCTGAAATCTGTCCAGGCTGTTGGAGAGAATGTTCAATCAAATCACTCGCACACGCTCCGAAGAGCTCGGCCGAGAGGCACATGTTCAGTGTGACTGGAAATTTTGTTGATTTATTCAGCCGGCCTGTCTTTCGTCCTTGGAAGAGAAAGGGATTGTTTGAAAAGTAATTCAAGGGCTCTGTTCCTTCGATTATGTGGTTTGCTCAGTCGACTGGCTGGTCCGATAGTACTTCTGTTCGAACCGGCGCATTCCACTGTTTTGCGGTCGCTCTATACGAGAATTCAGAGACGTGAGTGCAAACACTGCCGGTGGCTGGGGGGGAAACCGTAGGAATGGATTGACCTTGACAGTGGCAGCGGTCAAAGAGACTGTGAGGCCTTCCATATCATTGACATACGTTCACTAATTGAATGGTGTCTTGTTGTTGCCACAGACCCTGCGGTCCAATAGGGCTAACAGAATTGCTCTGTTTACAGGCCACTTCTGTTGATTCGACTGATGGCTTAGATGTGACCCTTTTGTTTGAGAGGGAGCAGCTGCTTTGCTATTCCTGTTTCAAGACCAATCAGATAGATATCTGTATCAAGTGTACTGAATGAAAACATAAGTTCCTACATGAATTACTATTGCTTTGAAAATGTTATTTGTATGAAAAAAACATCAGTGGTGTAATTGAGAGGGCAACAACCTCTCTGTGCAGTGTTAGGCACCCACACATTTACTGTAAAACACATGCAAAAACACATGTACGCACACATACACAAAACAAACACATGCACGCACACAGACACAAGACAAGGGCTACATACTAGGAGCAAATAAGAAGTGTTTCTACACAGTGCTCTTCATAGCTCCCATATGTATCCCATAGGCGCCAATGTCCACGGATGCTCTGGCCCTCGAGCACCCACAGAGAGTGCGGACACCCATATGTGCCAGCTAAGGTCAAAGTTCACTTGACATTGATTTGATCAATTCAGTGACCAATTAAAGGGACAACTCGTCTGTAATTGGTTATTTTACTATCTTAACTAGCAATCAGAGCATCACTCCAGATGATAGTTAAACACTAGGGATATTAAACATTGGCTACAAAAGTCACAAAATAACACATTTGTTTTTGATTATTGCTCCTTGCCTCCACACTGCTGGAATAAAACATGGGTATTTTGCTACATTATGTTGGAATGCTCAGGCTGAACCCAGCTCAAGTAGCCTATTGATTGGAGTCTACTGACAGTCTGTTGTTTATCCCTTACATTTTCTTTTTTATGTTTGGTGCAACAAAAGGAGGTGGTGGGTAAGGTTCATGACCAGGCATTTATCAGCTTCCTTTCTTTTGGCTATGTAACATGACAGTTACTAATGGACATTTTGCTACTTCTGAATGCAACTATGTGCCGTATTTGCGGTGTGATTGGCTGTTAGTTGCATGCAAGTAGGATATAACATTCCTTGACCAATCTAAATGTTATGAAGATGGACAAAAGTGTAAAACAGTATACAGATTTCATAGTTAGGTTTAGGAGTTATGTCATGAAATGTGACTTATAAAGCCTATAGATTTGGCCAGGTTAAAATGTTGTATTGCTAACAACAATAAAAAATGAATACGGATGGGGATGGGTGTGTGTGCACATTCAATAGTTTGAACACCCACTGGCAGAAACATACATCGGCGCCTATGATGTACCTATATGCTAGATATCTAGCCTAGAAATCTAGACGCACCCTAGCGGCAGCTAATTACATTTGCTGCCAGGGCTAGTCTAGCAACTCTCCGTTGGCTTGTGAGCTCGAAAAAATAAACTTCTATCAGGCCAATCAAATCGTGTATAGAGTCGTTAGGCGGGCTTAACATAATGATTGATGGCAGAGTTGCAACGGTTTGGCTTGAATTCCCTGCTACTTGAAAACAAATAAGATGGATGTTGCTGTTTTTTAAGCTTTTATTAAGTTGGCAAAAGTCTGAACTAGCCAACTAGCTCCGCTGGTGGGAAACGCATGGGACTCATAGCGCTGTCCTATTGCGTGCAGAGGGAATTTGAAAGACAACCGATTATCCCGCCCCTCGGACTGAGCACTGCGAACGGTGAGTGCCCAGACCCTACATTTTAATGTGGGTCTGGCTCGTCAGGCTACTAGATATCTGCTTCTAATCGGAATAATTTGTGTGTATCAGAGACCTTATAAATTAACACGACACATGTGCCTTTCCCATGTCACATATTTTCAACACATAACGACAATGATAACATAGACATTAAGAAAGATGAAGAAGGGGCTATGTACATGAACCTGTTCTAAATTCATGACTTGGCCTTAATTGTTGTCTGTGGGTTGATAATGGATTAGTATTCATTGTGAACACCGAATCAGTCAGCCCTTACGGATACACAGAATAAACCAGTAATTCTTCAGTGATCTCAAAGTGTACTGTGATGTGTGTGAACATCTTCCCAAGTGTATCTGTGTGTGTGTGTGTTTGTGTTTGTGTGTGTGGGTGTGTATGTGTGTGTGTTTGTGTGGGTGTGTGTGCCGGTATCTGTATCATCCAACAGAAGCTGTAGTTGTCGCACACACACACACACACACACACACACACACACACCAACACATCTCTCTGTGTGCCTGCATTCGTTTGCGCACAAGCTGAATGAATGACGAGCTGAGAACCTGAGGCTAACTACACAATTCCCGTGAGTTAGAGGCAGATGATGTGTTGCACGTGAAGGTTATTTCTCAAGGGATCCAGGTGCTCTCAAAACAAGTAGGGTCAGAGAGAAGGTGAAATAAGGTACATATACAACTGCACACAAACACACACACACACACACACACACACACACACACACAGAGAGAGAGAGAGAGAGAGAGAGAGAGAGAGCGGGAGAAAGAGAGACATGTGCATGCATGCACACAATCTTTAACTGCTTTCCTTCAGAGAAACAAGCAGTGAATAATTACTGTGTCTCACGTCTGCTATAGATAAATGTCCTGTTGTGTAAGAATTAAGCAAGTCTTTCTTTATTGGTGAAGGAAACAAAGTAGTCTATGTTCTGTGTTCAAACTCAAACATTTCTCCTCAATAGAGGAGGCTGATTTGGACTTTCCATTTTCAAATGTATGAAACCTGTGTGCATTGACAGTGAGCTGACAAATAACTGCCACAGCTTTGACATCAGCTTACACCTCCATCAGTCATGCTAAAAAAGGAAAAAGAAATCTGCTTCGTGATTTATCCCGAATCAGCCATTTCATTTAAAGTGCTTTTGCACCAGGTTGACAAGCACATTTGATTACTCTGCCAGAATCTTCCGTCGATATGATACATTTGCTAGCTAAGGAAATAAATGTATTTAATGGCTCAGTCCTGGGTGTATGAAATGCATTTGCTTTAAATTCCATCTTATAAAACTCCTCCGTATGTGATGCCATATGTGATATTAACTCCTGCTTCCAACATTAATTGCTACTATGCCGTGTTCACAGGGAATGCTGGCATTGAAATAAATCTTACAGAAATGTACATTTTTCATCAGTGCATCAACTCTGCCTTGCTAAAGGGTCATTAAATCATCATTAAAAAGGAGAAAATAAATGAGTACACAAGAGAGTATCCCTCTGTAAGAGCCATTGGAAATGGCTCGTGGACATCCCTGAAGCCATGCCCACACACAGTACATTTCTAACACCTAATTACCTGATCCATTGCCTCTGTTGGGAGTCCAGATAGGCACTCACACTAACTGTGTGTCTCCTTGTGGTACTGAAGACTCCTGCGTATTTCTGTGAATATCTCTCTTTCCTTAATCCTTTTGTACCACCTTTAAAGGCACCCTTAACAGTTATTTTTTACCTTAACATAAACTCGAGTAGCACTTTTGCCATTGTCTGAGCAGCCGTCTGTAGGCGATTATTGACCTAGCAACTTTCTGTACACTACTGTATGCAAGTTTAGGAATTTTAGCTACTCACAATATATTTAGATTTCTCTCTGCTGTTGTAAATAACAAACTTCTTATGACTTGCTCCCCCTGTACACAATGAAAATGCTTTTGTTGTGGAGGTAAAGGATTAACAAAGGGCTATATCTACTGACAAGGTAATGTTTCACGATTCTCGTGAGATTTGTTGGGCCGCCGTTCTTGAAGTATGGCTGGTTTTCTCGGTAGCAACTCGCTGGCTTCGTAAAGGTTATATAAAGGTAAAAATCTTGCATAGTGTACCTTTAATGTGTGACTTTCGCATTTGTCTGTGGTTATGTGTACATGTGAATGTAGAAGGCGTTATCCACAGTTGATGATATTATGGGATTATTCTTCCTTAGTTCTACAAATTATATACTCTGTTTACATATCGTCTAGAATAGAGAATGTTCTTATATAATTAGTGCTGAAATTAATCTGGTTCAGTAACATCAGTTCTACCAGAAAGACTCAGTAGACAGAATAGAATCAGTTAACAATTTAATTAGTAAAGGAACGGCTCCAAGCCAAAGGATCCAAGCATGATAAAGAGTCCTGAATAGGTAACAGTCTTTGGCGTAGGCCCCGTCTCGGATCCGTCCAGCGATGAGCGGATCTCGTCTCCTGCCGATGGATGAAGGCAGGGGCGGGGAGCCTACCCCCAACGGTAGGAAAGCAATGCCCAATTGACGTGGTGCTGGCAGAGGTGGCTGGAGGGGAGGTGGAGGGGACGTCAAAGTCAGCATACTGAGAAGCAGAAGCAGTGTTAGGTGGTACATATTTAAAGAGCCCACTGAATTCCTATAGGCTAGCGCTGATTGAATGAGTGAATGATCAGATTGCAGGGCTTTCCCGAAAGTAGGCAAAGCTAAGATTGGCTCCGTGTAAGCATGGGAGGAGTAAAGGCTACACTACGAGTCTTCCTAGTAGAACTTTCGCTGAATCTATCATTGAGCTGTCAAACTGATAAACACTGGAACACATTTGTCCATTCGGGTAGTTACAGTAACCAACCTAAGTAAGCATCCAACAACTAAGAATGTCATCCATAACCATGAAATTAAGTTTAATGTGTGCAATTTCCAAAATAATTTTTACCTAACCATATACACCGTGGGGTTAAATGACCAAAACCACACTATTCACTAAGTACTCATATAATCTGAAAGACACATAAACAAAATCACTGTGTATTATGCATAGAGGACTTGCCAGGAAATGTGTTTCTCTTTCCCTCTGTCTCTCTCTTTCTCTCTCTCTCTCTCTCTCTGTCACTCTCATGGTTATAAGGAAAGCAGACATGTCACCAACCCTTTAGCAAGGCTGTCCAAATCACCAGTCAAAGGCAAGGGCGAGATAGCGAGCGAATGAAAACTTAAGCAGATCCAATTCACACCCAGTTAGAAGTTTCACAGACTACGGATCAGAATAGAAAGGCTTAATCGCCTAACTAAGGAGCTGATGCCCCCAGTGATGCATTAGCACCATGATTATTAAGCTTCCGAGTGTCTGCACACCCGGTACTTTGTTGGTGGGAGGGGGGTGGGAGTGGGTTCCACTGTTGCTATATCTGGCAGGAAATGAAACAGCAAATTCACCACATGACAAGAAAGTTCTCGAGTTCCCATAACCTTCAACTCCTTAGACTTGCTTGCTTAGACGTGTTTTCTTCATGGTTGTGTTGTCGTTTCTTCTTCACAAACGTTTATCATGTCTTGCTAAAGGGCCTTTTATCACAGAGATAAAATATCTTGGCTCTAAGTGTATACGATATTGGCTATCTTTGTAATTCCAAATAGAGTAGATAAGGTTTTTTATAAGTTTTACACAAAGTAAAAACTAGAGTAACACATTTAAATTCTGTTGATGTCACTGTCTTTTGTTTGTAATACTGTTCACTCTCAGTCATACTAACTCAGTAAATATACACACATGATACACTGATGACAAAAATAGTAATTATAGAAATAAAATAAATGAAGAGGTCATGTAGAAAGGTATTCACTGGTATCACTTTAATCGTTTTGGTTCTGTTTGTGTTGAAGGATACAAGCTTTCAATATTTAGAATGTGAGATTGTTACATTAGCTCACCCTGAATCGGTCTGTCAGATGTGCTTATTATTAGTGAATGGCTGTGAATAGAATGAGACAGGGTGGTCTAAATCAATTGGTCAAGGTAATTACCCAATATTACATAGCCTTTTGTCTTTGGGCAAAACACCCTTTGTGATTATAAATCTTCTAGCCTGATTCCACATTTCCATTTGTTCCTGTGGACTTTGATTTGAGATCCATTTTACTTTTTGTCAAATTTAGGTAATTGCTCCCGTGATTCTCTCTAGTAATCTGATTAATATTTACACTGAAAAAGGTTCTACTGTAAAAGTCCTGGCTTTGTGAAAAGGAAACTAAAAATGGAGTTTCAGATTGCACCACCTAGCCAATCAAAATGGTGCATAATGGGGATGAAAGAAATGGGTGTAGGCTAGTAATGGGTGCCTTTTATCTCTTGGTCTGTAAAGCTTTCATGAAATCAAATAGCATCTGTACGGCAGAATGCTCTTGGTACCAACTGTACAGAATGTTGTGCGTAATGCTTCTATTCCAGGATTTGCTGGGCTTTGTCTTAGTACATTACCAATCAGCTGTTACAGAATACTGCAGAAATATACAATTTTCTGATGGGCAGGTTTGTTATTGTTGGGTAAGATGGCATACTTTGACTGTGTGCCATATGGTGAATCCTGAATTGCTATTATTTAAAAAGAGTTATGTTTCAAATGCAAGATAAACGACAATGTGTTGGTTTAAAATAATATATATTTTTTTATTATTCTTTCTTAAAATTTTCACAAAGCAATAGAATGGCAAAGCCACATTTCAGTCCACACTATAGCACATATCAGGAACATTCGGTGTCTATAGGTGAAGTGTCACAGATGCCTAGATAAATGAGGGAAATCACTGGAGCACTTTGTTGGCCAAATGGCATTGAAGCGTAATGACATTTTATGGCTGAAAGTGAAAGATTGGATTGCCCCTACAGTCTCCAACTCAAGGTGATGTGCATTCCACCTTTCAAACTTGCCGTTCATGTTTCATTTACCTGCCTGATGAAAACGTGGCCAAAATACCTGGACCCGAATGAGTTCTGGAACGAGTCCAAATGGGTTGATCGGATTTTAAATTGAGATGTGAACTAACCTACTGAATTAATACATGGTACATCCCAGAAATATCAATGACAGAACGTTCGCACCCTGAGTGTGACTGTTTTCTGTGGGTGTGTGCTTTGGTATCTTACTTACCAACTTTAAGAGCCATGCAAGAGTTTGCAACCACTTGCCTGAAGCTGAACTCTCACCAGCAGCACTGGAGGACATTTTTAACACACAAGGGACCTGGAGTTCCAAATTTAACTTCCGGCATCCAACAGTGTAGGATATTAATTAAATTCACCCCTAAAGGTGAATTCGGTGGACAGATATATTATCTAAAAGTTCCTTTTTTACAGCACAAAAGAACACATGTGGGTGCATGAGTGAGATGTCACAAAATTGTCCAAGACGTTAACCTGGCGGTAGACCACTTATATTCTTTAGACATCCTAGACAGTCTAGGATTCAGTATAGGCCTATGCATATATCCAGGTTCCCCCTTTCGGCATGTCAAGGATGTGCCAGCGTGTTCTTCGGTTGTGTGAACACATCAGCTCAGTACACATTCACATTGAGTGCTGTGATGGAAAAGCAGTAGGCATTACTCACCCACAGGTCTTAGTGGTTGTTATCCTCTCTCTTATTTGTTATGGAGGTTGAATTGAGCCTATTATACATTTGGCACCCCAAAGCCTACGAGAGTGTTTGCGTACCCATTCAATGTCAATGGCCCTGAAAACATGATTGATTAATACATTGTATTTTCAGCTAAGTGGTGCCGTTACGCTTCCCAGTGGAGGAATTACTGATATTAAGGGGAAACGCTTGCTCTGTTTGGCTTATACACTGGGAAGCTAAGCGCTTTTATGAGACAAATAATTGACTACGAAATATATGGCTACTGAAAGGTTGAATGAAGAAATCCAGTGCTCTGCCATTAAAGTACAACATGCTGATTATGTGTATCACTTCACTTTCCTTTACAGCATTCCTCTGTTCTCTCACAACACCACTATTTTCTCTTCTGTTGACCGTATTCCCTTATGGTTCACTGTGCCACAGATTTTTTTCTGAGGTGATGGGCTATTATTTGGAATGATCACATTGGGCCTCATTCTCCAATGTTGTCCTACGTTTTTTCTAAGATTAATTCTCTAGAATATCTTTAGAAAGGTCCTAAGAAAGCTCTATGGACTATTTTGTACATTAAACAATGCGCCATGCAATGTGGCTTTACCGTCCTGCACAAACTATATACTTTTGTTTCTTCCACATATAATAGAGCATTTGATTACCGGATATGACAGCTGTCTTTAAGCTAAGGTACTGCTGCAGGAAGTGAACAGCGAACTGTTAACATTTGGTGTGATATCAAGTGTTATTCGTCATTAGCATCAGCATAGCCAGACATGATTTCTATTCAGGTACCAGTCCATTTGGATTTTCAACAGACACAGGGAATTAGTGAAACACACTCAGCACACAGTGAACACACACTAATCCCGACGCAGTGAGCTGCCTGCAACAACAGCAGCGTTTGGGGAGCAGTGAGGGGTTAGGTGCCTTGCTCAAGGGCACTTCAGCCGTGCCTGGTCGGGGTACGAACCTGCAACCCTCCCGTTACAAGTCCGAAGCGCTAACCAGTAGGCCACGGCTGCCCCAAATATAATCAGTTCCTGCCATATATCTAACTCATGAACATGTGGTGTGATATGTTTATGTTTTCTTTTAAAATATAATGTATAATCATACTGTTTTTCTCATTTTTGTGTGCCATTTTATCTTATGACATATGACATTGGTTGAACAAATTACAACCATAGCTATAATCATATGAACATACATCTGTGCATATTGTGACCAAATTAGCAAATATTCAAAAATGATTTTGTGTGGCTATATTATCATTTTTGATGTGATGTGTGGCTATATAATCATGTAAGCGAATGCATTCAGAGCAGCCTAAAGAGAGAGAGAGAGAGGTGGGGGGGGGCATGATGGTGCTACAGGGTTCTGCAGGGATAGAAGGTGGCATGGGGGTGAGTGAAAGAGCAAATTCCGACTTATAGCTAAAAACAGTCATAGCTTAGTGTAGGGTGCAGTTGTTTTGGTTTGGATATTGTTACATAATCACTTAAAATCATGTATGATCTCTCACATGATATAAGACAATAGTTAACAATACTTTTTAGTAGCTAGTAGTTAAGCACTAACCTACTTCAACTTAAAAAAGATTGAATATTCGGAGGGACATGTCCTCCTCAAAGTAGGTTACAGCCTTGCTATGTGTAATGGAAATGATGGATTAATGCCCCCCTCCCCTTCATTTCAAATTAAATGATTGCAACAGAATTATTTAGAAATGTCAAGTTAAACTAGCCTGCCAACTGTCTACATTTGATAAAGCCCCTAGTTCATACATGTATCTTGTAAGTGTAAGTAAACTATAATAACATCTTCCCATTTTAGGACATCTAACTGCTGTTGTGGCGGGAAGAGAGGGGGCATCAGATGGTACTGTTGTCGTGACAACCAATGAGGGAGCATCAGACTCTCGTGAGGGGGGCAGCAGTACGATGTTTAGAGCGGGGGTGGAGAGTTGGGGAGAGAGAGCAAAAGAGAGCGAGGGAGCCTAAGTGCGAGATGGTAACGACAGAGGACTGAATATTCACTTGATGGGAAAGCAGCTAGTCGCTTTTCTTTCTCAGGAGCAGCGGGATACGTCTCTGCGCACGGGTGTATGGAGTAGCCTCCATGCTTGCTTTCAGACCATTTTTCTTCCGTTACTTCAACGCGTGTTTGTCTTCATCTGTATAAGTCAGACAGGGGGGCTTTTGTTGTTGCGGAGCGCATCTCGGGCTTGGAACTGAACTGGAACAATCTCTTTGCAAAGTGCAAATACTTTTCCCCGTGGGACCTAACGTGTGTCTTTTGAAATGTTCGTCGGACGGAGGTCGTGTTGGAGGCAGTTGCAGGCGTCCTTTTTCAGGCTACTTTG
Source organism: Alosa sapidissima (assembly GCF_018492685.1). Classification (NCBI taxonomy): domain Eukaryota; kingdom Metazoa; phylum Chordata; class Actinopteri; order Clupeiformes; family Clupeidae; genus Alosa; species Alosa sapidissima. The sequence continues at coordinate 12,608,440 of NC_055971.1, read as the reverse complement.
TCTTATTCCCACAGGATTCCCCGTCCGGAGTGTGGATATGCAACGCCCGACCGACAACGTTACCGTGCGTCAGGGTGATACAGCTGTAATCAGGTAGGATGCGAACCAACTTAAATTCAGCATGCCAGTTGTGATAGACTGTTAACTCACAGAGACTTTGGGTTTTAGATAGCATGTGTTATTTGAAATTGACTGATGACTGATGCACAGACCAACGATTTCAGTTGATTAAAGTTAATGTATTGATATAAATTTGTCGGAGAGGGTTTAGCTATTCATAATGAAAATATATTTTTTCACTAACTTATTGAAGACATCCGATGAATTCCACAACATGTAGTGGTATCGACGTATGCTTACTTTGAATAAGTATTACGGTAGCCTGCTTATTGCTGTGAATGTAGCCTATGGCTTAACGTTAGAAAATAATGCAGTAGAGGGACCTCGGGACTTAATTGTTTCCGTAAACAAATGCTCTGTTACGTAAAGATGATCTTCGTAGGCTAGAATACAAGATTATTCTCAATCTTCTTTCGTTGAGGGAGGCGTGTGGCGTAGGTAGGTTCAGATGCGACGTAGCTGTCACCGATGCTGAAACGGGTAGCCGATCATCGCTTTGGACGAGCTTGGAACAGTTCTAAGCCAACATACTAATAAAGGTCTGCAGTTTTTTTGTATGGGACTTTGTTTTGAAGCTAGTTATCGACAAAACTACTAAACAGATTTTGGGCAGATTGGACAGATGTCCCAGGTCACGTGTCCTTGGCTATAAAGTCTCATTATTTATGAACACATGCGCCAACATCGGCCAAAGGTCCCCGTGGTAGTAGTCTGCTGACCCCTCCGCATCCTAGTCGTACAGCCTCACATGGTTCCCTTCTTTATTCCGAATCCTGATGTATTTTACGTAGCCAGTTAAATCTATCAACATAAACCACATTTAGCACGACACACAATGTAATTAAAATATATTCATAGTTCAGTTTACACCATTAAAACGCGTCATAGCAGTAGGTCACAGTAGGTCTTGATCATAACTGCTTCAGAAAACCACAATTCGAATTTTCCTGAGAGTAGGCTATGGCTTTGAAAGAGCTATGCTCAGACAGACACTATGCATGATTCAGTAGCACAGCTTTGCAAGTCTTTTTGCCATGCAAAAAATAAACACACAGTGTGTAGTCTGATCACGGGTGTTCAGTTATCCCCAAGCAGGCGTCTTTGTGTCCTGCTCACAGCAGTGTATTTTGAGAAGAACACATTTTCACGTCGGCACACAAGTAGCCTAAGCATCTTTACATCTTGGTGAGTATCTAGGAAGGCCTGCAGGGGTAGTATTTTGAGCAGCCAAAACAGGGGTTTTAGTCTCTTAGATGTTTTTTTTTTTTATCTCTTCTCCTCCCAACACGCTGTTTGGAAAGTATTGGAAGCCTTTAGGCATCTTTTTGACTGGGCCTCTATTCAAATGCCTTTGGCTACCTCAGGCATGTCACCGTGCAGTATGTGGTTGGATTCCAAATGTATTTTGTCACCATAAGTAAGAAACACAGAGGCGTAGTAAACCTCAATAATGTCCAGAAAACAGGATTTCTCTTCTATAGAGCAGTCCATCGTTAATGGCATGAAGTGTATAGTGTAGCTCTTGGTAGATTAATCCATTTGATGCAGAGTAGGCCCTATTGTGTACTTGTGTCAATGGCCTAGTTCATGGATTTATTGTGTTTGTTTCTAAATATGACCCTACAATTCAGTGTCTTTTTTGCATGCTGTAGGTGAACTGATTTGGTGCAGTGTTTTTCATAAATCTTAACAAAGTGACACAGCCCCAAGAACACTTGTGCCTGCTTCTCAGAGGACACTGTGAATAGTTTGCTCAAGGACTGACAACTATTAGTCAGTACAATAGGGCAGTATCCAATGATTTTAAATAAAGTTTAGAGTACCACTGAGTATCTCACTTAATATCCTTTCTCTCAGCAATGAAAAGATGTGAATGCCCACACTGTTTGCAATGCTGTTGTGTCAATTTATAAAGTTACATGTAGCCCATAACATATTAATGAAGAGAGAGCAAAACATCCAGGACTGTCCTTATAGAGTTCATCACTGAATTTGCTCACCACTCTAGAATGTGTTATGGTAATTGCTGTATGATTCCGGAACAATCCAGAGCTGTCTCGGTCTGCAGAAATACGACCTGATGTGGTCCTATTATAATTGGTTGGTGGAATGTGGTAGACACAATTAAGTGGCTGACGCAGCCACATTTTGAGCTCCATTAGATGTAGCTTAACAGTCATAACCAGTCATCCCTCCACTGCCTCCAGTACTTCGCCCACATTCAACACAACATCAAACGGCCGCAGTCACACAATGCCACAGCCGCAATCTTTATTGTTCTTCATCTCACCGGACATTTTTTCTCTCTGTTATACTTTTATAATTGCCTCCCTGCACCCTGTCAATAGAGGCCTACGGTACAAGAGCTGTGAAGTTGAAGCGCAGCAGAAAACTTGACAATCATTCGTTAAGGCCTTAATGACACAGTCAAGCTGATTGCACTGTCTGTCTCCCTCTGGTCTCACATCAGCTTTGTAGATATTTTCTGACAACACTCTCTCTTAGCCCTGTGTGATTTTTTGCGTATTATTTCGGAGGAGAGAATGGAATTGGGGGAAGAAGGAGGGAGAGTGATTTTGTTTCACTCTCATTAGTCACTGTCATGCCGCCCCTGACTAAAATCTCTAATACTACCCACATTCCCACCCACCCATCCGCTGCCATCACGTCATAAAGTATGAGGCATTCGCCATGGCGCTAAATGTGTAGGGGTGACTTCTGTTGAGGATTTGGAAGTGAGCTTGTGCTTAACGGGGGAGCCAGATTTGTCTGGCTCTAAAATAATGGTGTCTGGGTTTTTAAAAAAAAAAAAAAAAACCCTGATTGCAGGATTTAAAACCACATAAATAAATAGGTTTTAATGAACACGATGATGCCACGTGTGCAAGCGCGATGCGCGGTTGAGTGTTGCTTTGCATTTCATGCAACCAAGAACAGACAGCTAACCGTGACAGAGCAAATGCACCAGTGAAGCAGAGCCTTCCCTCTGCCCCCCAATTCCCCTGGTGTCCCTCTCTCTTCGGCTGTGGTTTCTTCATTATTTGGATAAACCTGTTCACGAAGGCCGTGCAGCTCATCGTCAAAGCCTTTTAGTACACATTAGCAGGTTTATTGGGAATCCGTTCTATAGATGACAGCCTCTTGCTCGGTGTGGCTCACGTATCATTTAGCATTAAGCCGGAGACAGCAGCGCTATTTGAAGAGGTCACCCCGGCGCTTCCTCTTCCAATCAGAAAGGGGTTTCGCGAGTTAATCGCACCTCACTTTCATGTAAAAACGGCTGCCCGTTTTTCCTCAGCACTTGGGAGTTCTCCTATCGTTTTTCCTCATCACTGGCTCCATTGATGTTGCGGCTAGTGTCTCATTGTAATCAGCTAAGGGCCTCACAGGCATGCTTGAATGAACGCTGTTTAAGTGGCATGCCTTGAACAGCGAGTCCAGGTGATCAGTGAGGTGACACGCTTGCATGTGAAAGGGTACCTTGGATTCATGGCCATTGCAGCTGTCAGGGGAATTAGAAGGAAACCTGAGGATGTATGAACTCTTGAGTGACTGTGAATCCAATTTTATGGTAAATTTGATCACTAAAGGGGAGACTATTTGATTTGTACCCCCAGGTCTGAAATGAAGTCCACAGGCCTAGCTTTGCAGCTCAGAGTTTCTGATGCTATCCTGGAAATATTAATGATCTGTCAAAGCCCTTTTCCAGAGTGGAGTCGAGGCTATGGGCAATAGAAACATTTGTATCCCAATGCCTAAACCATCCTGAAAATTAAGAAATATTCTAAAATTTGAGAAAACATAAGTTGACCAGGTTCTGACATTTTCTTCCTAACACACTCAAATTCAAAATGATTATACATCCCTTTGTGGAATAGTTTGGGGCACAAAGTAGAAGGACGTTCTAATATTAGGGCATTAATTTGAATCTGCAGCGCATAGGTAGTACCTAAGGCCACCGTGCCAACAATATTTGCTAATTTATTGACACTTCAGTGATGTGATGTCACATGGCAAAGTGAGTGGTAGAAATTAGTTGACTAATTGTTAGCGCTTTATTTATTATGACGTAAGTTGACATGACAGAAGTTGACTTTAAATAAGAGTTTGTTGTCTATGATTATTTTTAGAAGTTTCAAGGATGTGTCAGTTTAAATCTATTTATGTACTCAGAATTTCCTTGTCTATGCGTTGACCCACCGGTGCATCTTGTGCATATGCATTACCCGATGATATCAAACTGCAAAATGACTACTTTTCTCCATTTAATAGGCTGAATGACTCTGAATCAAATACATCTGTTACGGTGAACCAATTAGTTTGAAACATCACCATAATCCAATAATGTATCATCCTTTTAGGGGTACCAACAAATCTGTCATGGCCAGATTAGAATATCTTTGTAAGATGAACAAATTATCTTTTTAAATAATATATTTGCTTTACAGTACATACCAAAGGCATGCAGGTATACATTTGAAAATGGCTTTGAATTTCATCACTTTAAAGTAAGAAATGAATCATTCATTCAATTATCTGTAAGGGTACCAACAAATTCAGCCACAACTGTATTGCAGTATTTCTATTCAGACTACTGCATGACTAATAAATGACCCAATATGCTGATGCTGAGGAGCCAACACAGTATCAACCCATAGACTAAATAAATTAATAAAAATATAAATTCAATTCAATAAGCCCTGTAAGTAGTGCATTGCATTAACTCAGTCGTAAAGCTCCTATGTTTGTAAGAATAACATCCTTGAACCAGATGCGGAGTCCTTTTGGCAAGGCTCAGGCAGCTTTTGGCGTGGTCATGTATGAGTGCACATGAGCTGATTGCCTTTAAGTTCAGCCAAGAAGGTTAACCTTTTCCCAAAGAGGCAGCTCCAGATAGGGCTCTCGAATCGGGGTGTGTGTGTGTGTGTGGGGGGGTGTTGGTAACTCTTAACACTCAGGCCTAGTAGCCTACTATCAGAAGAGCCACGCTGAAAGATAAGTATAGGAGTATGAATTTCCCACAATCCCCTTAGGATGATTGCAGTAATCACAGGGAAGTAAAGGAGAAGAGGAAGTTGGGGGGACTGGAGGGAGAGGAACCAGAAAATAAGAAAACACTTTGGCTAAGTCTCACAAAACTGATGACTCTTGTTGCGCCGTCTTGAGAGCGGAGTCCCTGGTGTGTTCCTATCTTTCAATGACTCATCAGCCAACACAGCACACTATGTTGCTTCCTGTCCTCCTCCTCCTGACACTCTATCAACCCCACCCCCGCCCTCACCCATTCCTTCGCTTTTACCGGTTTCTCGGAGCCTGTTAAAATTTGTGGCGGCGACGGCGGCGTCCATCTCGAATCTGGAATAGTGGCTAGTGACCTGATTCAAAGCCGATGGGAGAGTGGCGGCCACACCGCATTAGCGGCCCGACTGCCTTGTAATCCCCTCCGAGGCTGGCTGTGGAGACGCAAAGCAGAGGATTTTCAAATCAATTTCATTTTTTTGCTGTCTGGGAGGGTTGGGAGAGAGGGGAAATAAGAGAGAGGGGAAAATAAAAAATAATAATAATAACAACATCCATGTCTGTGATGACGGCGTCACCGTCGTTCAAGTCATTAGTTGAAAACAGTTGGTTGAGATGATTCCAACTCCCACTCTACCCCTCTCTCTGGTGAGAGTCACGACCTGGACAGCTGTACTCCTCTGGGGACCAGCAGCCTGGACTCCCTGTTTGGTGAGGATCCATCGGAGACTGGAACAAGTGTGCTGTGGTTTTTTAAATGAGTGTCCGGCTCTGTTTCCAGTCTTGTGCTGGCTGTCACTGCTTGACTCTACTTGTAATGATGGAGAGAATGAACTGCTCTCTCAGGGGTTTGGTTTCAGACAAAAGCAGAACAAAGGCTACTGTACCTCACAATGAGCTTTCTCTCTCTCTCTCTCTCTCTCTCTCTCTCTCTCTTACTCTCTCTGTTCTCGCTATGTGTGTGAGGCTGTGGGCCCGGTTTATATCAGTGGTAGGCTGCTGAAGTGGAAGGCTCTTCACTCAGTGAGCTTCCGAGTCCTCTCTACAGCCCCTGCTTGACTGACTATGATAGAGAATCTAAAAAGTATATCCATGTCGTCATTGTAAATCGCTGAGTGAATCCTGTCATTTGATGGAGTGCTGTATAAATGCAGTATCAAATCAAACACGTACAAGAAATAAAAAGAGGGAAGACAGGCTTTGGTCTGAAGTACACTTTAACACAAAAATGCTTTGAAGCTCTGTTGCAGTTCTCCTTAGATACATGCATTTTTCCACCGGTATTGATCTGTTTCTTTTTTCACTCTTTCTTTTTTGTTCCCCGGCACAGAGGAGTCGAATGTGAATTTGCTGTTCAGAGCTAATTTGGGAAGCGGGAGGATGAATGTCTGTCTGCATCTACCACTGTGCAATGTGCCTGACTTACGTTTTAGAGTTGGGTGGCACCTAGGAACATGTTCCAGCAGAGATACTGATTTATTTGTCCTTATCTTTTAGAAATTGCTTTCATCACAGCTGCTTTTTTGTTATACAAAAAGGATGAAAAGTCTGTTGATTGGTCCAAATAACACCAGGGATTATAAAGTGATAAATCTTTATTTCCTCTCGAAATTACATCTCCATCTCTATTTTAACCCAGAGAGCCCACAACAACTTTCGTGTTAGTCGATTTTAATGCCTTGCCATGTCTTCACGCATTCTTCTTTTCACAACTGGCTTTTGCCTGTTCTTATTTGGCATGTACTATTCGATTACAGAGAGGAATAATTTGAGGATTTGGGTCAAGAAATTGGATGTCCCAATTTCCCCATTGAAAGAGTACCCGATGCCTCGGCCTTCCAGAGCTCCTCCAGGGAGCCTTTTTTATTTTGCTCTCTTGCTCTCAAAAACATGGATTAAGTGGTTACTTTATTGTGTGCACAGAAGAGTGTGATTGTGTTCATACTCGGCTTGGGAGCAATACATTCTTTCATTGTTCATTTTTTTTGAATACCTCTAAGACGACTATCCAGTCTAATTACACTTCAGATCGTATTCGTATTGTGCATTCTATGAATGATAAAGACTAGTGTAAAAGCACAGGTTCTTCTTCTCATATACAACAGCATACCATATTTTGTGTAGGTGTGTCAAAGAAGTGAATGGTGAGACTCCAGTTGGGCTCATTCTCTGGGTTCCCACATACTCTGAAACCCTGAAACCTGTAATATTTTATTTGAAAACTCCATCCTCAAATAGACATGTTATTACAATAAACACGTCATGGCAGCTGTCATGTCCCATCTTTTGTGGAACGTTAATTTCCTTGACACCTCAAGAGGTGAGCTAGCTTTTGAAGCTAGCTCCCATGGGCCTTAGCCTGCTCACTGGCATGTGTGAATTTCATGCCTGACGTTACACATATACTCAGTGCTTGACTGTGTGTCTCAATAAACACAATCCTCTTGCATCGTCTGAAAATAGCATAATGGCCTAAGATGTTGTAGCCACAAACTGGAAAGTTCACGGTGAGATAAACAAGCACAACACTAGAGGTAATCTATCATTTGACAGTATTTGGTGTCTGTTGTGGCACGTGTATAGTTTTGAGAGTTATATATTGAATGGTGGAAGTATTGTCCTAAAATTCAAGAAATTCATTCAATAACCCTCCAGCTATAGTACACATCCCAGATGTCCGGAAAATGATTGAACCTAAACATAAAAAAATAATTGTATCATTTGAGCAAACATATTGGTGAGTTTGGTTGAAACCCACATAGAATAAAAAATAAACAAAAATACACAATGGCACTTTAAGGCTCCAACATTAAACAGACCTGTACCTTGACAATGTATTGGAAAATCATCTCTGAAGAATGGAAACCCCACAACACAGTGATGTTTGTGACTTACCTCAGGTCAGTCAATTTATCAACTCAAGCTAAGGCTCTCTACATGTTGATCAGACCACACAAGATTGTGTTTCCCCTCAGGTGAACATCCCCATGATGGAATTTCAATACATCATAGGATTATTTGAAACTGCTTACTGCACAACTCTTAGCACAGATACTCTAGGAATCACAGTTAGTTTAACACCTCAACCTCCTTCCTTAAAAACCAAGACTATAGAATAAGTTAGCAAAACACCTTATTAAGCACGTCAAAATCATTGTTTTGCACAGCTTCACGCATAATTTAAAGGCTTAAATGTGTAATGTATGTTTAAACGTACATTACAGGCCCACATGTTTGCTAGTGTACTGTATGATTCAGGCTTTAATATTGGTGTCGCGTGGGGAGTACTGCATCAAAATGAAGACTAGTCACAGCAGGCTAGGCTTTTAGGGAGATTTCATAAACATCCAAGAGAGGCAGCCATTATGCTGTGTTTTTCCATGGGATTTCACCTCACACGCCAATAGGGTTAAGTGGATTATGAAGACCAATGATTATCCTATCAGCTGTGACTGAATACCCCAAAGAGGATTGTATGACGCTGCTCAATAATTAAAAAAGTAATTCAACAAATTGATTATTTTATTTTGCATTTTGATGGCAAAAAGGTTTTGTCAAAGGCAAGGTCTTGAGAGAATGGTTCTAAACATAGTTACCAGACATCATTGTCCAGACATTTCCATTTTTCGGACATTATGAAAGACTGGAGTTGTTTAAGTCCTTGTCCACAATATCCCTTGTCCTGAAATGAATACTTGCAATTGGCAGCATTTGTAGCATCTTATGTAATTGTATGATTTTGCAAGCGATTATGCCGTGATTATGGTTTTTATGTAAGAAGATAAGAGAATTCAAATTGCACAGTTGGAATGAGTGTGGTATTTTCAAGATGACAGATATTCTCCTCTAAAACACTTTTCAACAAAGTTCACCACAGTGCACCTCATACATGTTTTCTCTCCATCTTCTCTCTCTCTATCTTTTCTCTCTCTTGCTCACATGTCTTTGATAGTGTAAACAGCTAGCCCAACAGTTATTTGTCAAATATACAGTCACATCTGGTGAGTCACTGTCATCGGAACACCGTAGTTAGATCATAGTACTTGGATGATTAATTAATTATTGGTTAGAATGATGTGATTTGTAGCACTTTGGTTTGATTTTATTTTCCTCTTCTTTTTTTAGACAAGCCATTTTTGGGCGGGATTAGCGGGTTCTATCAGGACTGGGGAAGAGTGGGAGGGAGGGGAGTTTCCTTATATGGTCGTCATCCGGAACTCAGATTATCGCTAATCTAAGGTTCTTTCATTTAACCTCAGTCCGGGTTAAATCTGTACTCTCCAACATGTGCATACTGAGACAACATAACAAGTGTTGTCTGGCTCTAGAGAAGGGCTGTGATTGGACAAAACTGGTGATCAACCATTGGCTGGAGAGAATGACTATAAAATGGGATTTCATTTTTTTATTTATTTTTTGTGACATTTGGCTTTCCTCAGCCTAAAAATGATTAAGCCACATAAACATACATGTAAGTGTTTTGTCAAACTGGATTTGGAATTCCTCTGATCAATTTTTTCCTGTCTGTTTTTTTATTTATTTTTTTGTTGTTATCGTTGTTTACTTTACAGCCTGGTGTTCTGCAGCTTTCCGCAACGCTTGATTTTAACGGTTTTCGGGGGGAGTGTGACAATTGCAGACAGATCATAGCTGAGACAGAACAAAAGCTGAAAACAGCTCCGGATCAAAGAGAGGAAATCTGTAGAATACATTTTGCCTCAGCCCCCTTCCCCAAGAGCCTTACTAATGGATTGACTAGTGTTAGAAGCCATGAGTACTTCAACACTGACATCAGACAACACAACCTTCTGTGGTTGGGTGTGTTCTGGAAAGAAAATAGATCTTTTCCTCCGTCGCTTGAAGCCATGTAAATGCCCCCTTGGGCGATGAAAGCAATGATTGAGAAATCTAGCTAGCCAGGCCGAATTGATTTTGCAGATTGAACCAGTGAGAAAAATCCTATCCACTGATCACTGAAAGATTCCTGTGGTTCAGTGGTCATGGTTCTAAATTACACCAGTGAATTTTGAGGGGATGTGGCCACCGATTAAATATGATCATGTAAATCCTGAGAAGCCATTGTTAAGAGTGAGATAGCAAAATACCACAAGCTGACATCTCTTGACGATGTGCATTGCTGAATCTCAGTACAACATGAGTACAACAGACGCCTACAGAAGCTCGTCCTGGAATCTTAGTTAAATGAAGTCTGGGATGCAGCTCAAAAGCAGCCGCCACCACAATGCATCAAAAATCAAGAGATTTACTTGTGTACTAAAAATGTCTCTTCCTCCTCCTTCTCTCCATCCCTCCCCTCCCTCCATCACTCCAGCTCTGCACTTCTCAGATGTGTGGTGTTTGTGTTGCCATATCCCAGCATCCTTCAGTGCCTTTTGTGCAGCTCTGTCTGGAAAGGCCCCCGCGGCTTTCTAATTGATGGTTATTGTGAAGCGCACACACCCACCACTCCGGGGGAAGGCCGTCCATGAATAGGGTTGTCCATGTTTACACCTCATGTCGTTCCGACTGCAGATATAACGTAAAGGATTGGGAGGGCCGTGGTGGTGGGGCTGAGGAGGAGCAAGGCGGATGGAGTAATCAGAATCAGTCACTTACACACATCGTCTGAGGCGAGGCATTCATTTCACCTTCCCTGCTGCCAGGCAAGCAGCATGGACGCTGCCTAATTAAAGCCTCTCCACCTCAAAACTGTCGTCAGAAATATTCTCAGTTGGTCAAGGGCAGCCTCTGAGGGACAAATCAAGCATGCTGATCAAAATATAGCTGTTTCCCACTATTGGGTTCATTGCAGTTCAACATTTATTGTTGTTGTTGTTTTAAGAGCTGCTTTAAGATGTATGGAAATTATATACCTTATGAGCAATCATTGTGCATTTAGAACCCCCAACAGCTTACTTATTTGCACATTTTTCATAAATACATTAGGGAAGCAAAAAGAATACATTCCATGTCCAGAGGGCTGAGCAGGTCAGTGATTTAAGGGTCAGTTGCTCCATGTTTGAAGGATATAAAGGGAGTGTGCTCAGTCTATCATCAAAAAACACATTAGGCTGCTGGGGACTGGATTTCCAGATATCCATGATTGGGGTTGATCGCCTGGGACATGGTGTGAGGCTGTTACAGGAAGGAGGGAGCTTCTCTCAGAATATACTGCCAATGCATTGTGGCTTTGTCTGGCCAAGGTTCATATGGCAGAGAGCGCAGCGGCAACATAGTGAAATAAGGTTGCATAAGGAGGACTGGCCTTGCTAATCGCATAGTCAAAACAACTGCATGAAACAGTAGGAACCGACGCAGAGTAATGAGGTCACGACACCTGCTCTGCCCAGCTTAGCTCCCAGGAAAACTTGCGCACTGCTAGGCAGAGATGTACCGTAGCCCGCAGCTATAAATGGGTATTTCCTCTTGTATTTATAGATTGAGATCAAGGCTAAACTCCATTTGCAGGGAGGTGCAAAGATGTTCCTGGAGGGAGAGCTCAGGAATCATGTAGTTCAGTCTTTCCTTCACTTTGATCAAGAGAAGGACTTTCACAGTCATTCCTGAAGCATTCACTTTTATGCTATACAACATCAGTGGTATACAGCAGACGCTTGTGCTCAATTAGGTAATTATAGCCATATGTCTTTTAGCAAAAGCGACATTTGTGAAGTTCACAAAGGAAAGACAGCAACAAAATAGGGTATCAACAACATTGCACTTTTAGAAACATGGTGCATGATCAAGCAATTTAGAGTGAATTTTATGATAGGGATATAAATGGATAAAGTGAAGATCACAGTAAAGCTCTCTCCAAGAGTTGACTGAGATATAAGACGAAAATATATTCCAACCATTGTTTTCGCATCCTCTATACTAATCCCTGAAGGAAAGCTTGATTTTCCTAATTTAGTTTGAAGATGCAGCTACCTAATTCCTGATGCCTAATTCCAAAGTTCATGTCCTGTGGGTGTGTTGATCATCTCTGGATGTTTACCTAACTGTTAAAACAAGTTTGCCTTGTAGGATTTTGCCCCCTGCAAGATTAGACTCTTTTGAGTTTTCAAGTGATCATGTATATTCTTATAATTGAACACATCCTCTTTAAAGGTGCTCTAAGCGATGTTGGATAACGTCACTTCTGTTGACTTTCAAACAAAACACAGAGCTAGCTCGCTACTTCCTCCCCCTCCCTCCCATGCTGCTCCTGTGCAATTGAAACTCTCCGAAACGCACATCTCGTCTGTGATTTGCTGGAACAGTTTATGTTTTTATGGGCTAGGTTTGCCCAGGTTGTTTTTGCTGCCGTTTTTGGAGCCTGGGCTGTCCACAGCTGTCCACGTTTTTTACAGTGTATTCAGGACACAGACAGCTAGCGGTTGATTAGGTGATGTTTGCAGTAAGTGACATAAAATGTTTTAGCCTAAAAACCCGTGGCACTGCTTAGAGCACCTTTAAACTTGGCTAAACATGCTACTTTTCCTCACATATTCAGCCATGACTGTGCACAATTAGATAGAGGCATTAGTGTCCAAGTCATTAGTGGCACTGTGCAGTACAGAAAAACTTAAATGGGTTTATAATAGCATAGACAAATGCTTTCCTTACTAAGAACAGAACAACATACAAACAACCAGAGAGAGAGAGAGAGAGAGAGAGCTAGTTGGACTTGAACAACGTGGATAAAGTGATGTAGATCATTATCTTGATGGAACATAGTGGTACATTGTATAAGATGAGAGCCAAAAATATTGTTATATAAACGTCTAGATGAAAGGATGCATTTATGTCTGAAATGAATGATGGAACAATGATACCATAGTTTAATGTGAATAAAAATTAAACAGAAGCTTTGTCTAACATGTAGGGAAGGCCTATACTGAAACAAAGACTTACTTAGGAATCAGGAGGGAAAAGAAAATGGTTGTAGTAATTTTAGAGCTTTGAGAAGTCGATTGTCTTAATTATGGCTACTTTGAAGCCATTGAAGTGCAATTATACTTTTTCAGCCATCTATTGTAATTTGCCAAATTGCATTTTGGCAATGCTCAAGATAATAGTTGGCGAAGTTTCTGCATTTCAAATGGCATGGATTTTCTAAATTCCTGCGTGGGACAGGCGATGAAGGGGAGATAAGTGGAACACTTTTCCATTTGATTCTTTTCCTATTTGACAAGTGACACATTTGTCAACCTTATTTCTATTTTTTTTCTTTTGATCGAGTGGGATTAGCAAATAACATTGCACTTGTATAGCAGAAATTCCCTGTTCCCTTGTCTTGCCCCACTAGTGTCATCACACGTTAGTACCCTCACCAGTCTCTCTGAGCTGCAGACTGAGCTTATTCCAGTGGTTGCCATTAAATGCACTGAGTACCCCCCCCCCTCTTTCCTCCAAAAAAAAGACTTTAAGACTTTGGGAACTAAACAGACTCTGACAGGGAATGTCTTGGTTTGAGAGATTTGCATGAGTAAGCTAGGATCCGGTGCCTGATCTGATAGTGCAGTGTGATGCAAATGAGATTGAAAAGCCTCTTTTGCTCAGCATATATGCCACCCCGCTGTTTGTGCCCTGGTCCCTGTCAATCATGATGTTCCTTTTGTACAGTACGTTGAAATCTCAGCTGTTATTTTTTAAGGGCGGCCTGATTAAAAATCGGCTCCCTTCAAAGCCATCCATCAGTGTTAGCCTCTTTTGAGAGATTTTTGAATTACTGCTGATGCAACGGCAAAACAGTGGAAAATGAGGCGTCATGAATGGATCTGTCTATTTTTTTTTTTTTTTCAATTGACAGGATAATTTTGAGGTCCTGTCGCAAGGGCATCAGGCGTAACGGGTAGGAGAAAGCATGACCCAAGCAATTGGTGTTCAAGCTGAGCAAGATTAAATCAGATCAATCAAAATAAAAATGTAAGTCATATTCCGAGATAAAGTGCTCAAGTTAAGCTTGGCAAAGAATTGACCTCAGCTTTGATTTGCTAAATGGATTCTGAGAGATATTAGTCTGTGGGTGGATTACAAACAGGAAGAAATCGCCACAGCAGAAAACTAAATAAGGCAGAAAATACACACTTTCACAACCACACACAGCGCATACACACACACTAATACAAATCCACACACACACACACACACACACACACAGCACATACACAAACCACACACACACACACACACACACACACACATAGACAGATGCATATAACTGTTTATCTACCGTATGCATAAAGTTCTACATGGATGTTCTATCCATGGATAATGCAGCAGTAGCTTGATGTAGAGGAATTCTTTGTGATTAATTGTTTTTGTTCTGAAACAATTACATTAATTTTCTTAATTATGCGCTGTCTAATGAGGCCAGGCTCTTTTCTCCATTTAACACAGCTGCAAGGCATTAGTGCAGCCCAGCTCCGAACCATAACAGCCAGCCTGGGTGCAAACACGGCTTCACACCATACGGTTGCGGCAGACTTGCACACCTTTGCGAGTGCACCCAACCTCCCACGCACGTTCACGCCAACAGAGACTGTCAGATTGTTTTAAGTGCACTCCTCCTCATCTCTGCAAAAGTGTTTTTGATTATATTTATGGCGTTATTATTTATTTTTTTGTTTTTTTATTTGTTTGTTTGTTAAAAGCCCTATTAAGCTATGGCTGGCGTTGTGGGAGAAGCACAGCGTGGTTTGTCTGTGTGACCCAGTGATGCTGCAGTGGCTGCCACTGAGGACGGTGACCTACATGTCGACCATATTGAATTGGGTTGCCCGGTAATCAGGATCTGCACCCCCTGGAGCATTGTTTATGTGGTGCTGCTGGTCTCTGTCTGCATTTGTATTGGTGGGTGTGCACTGTGTATGTGTGTGTATGTATGTGTGAGTCTGTGTCTTTGTGTGCATGTGTTTGTGTGTGTGTGTGTGTGTGTGTGTGTGTGTGTGTGTGTGTGTGTGTGTGTGTGTGTGTGTGTGTGTGGTTATCTGTCCATATGTATCTATCTGTTTTTTTGTGTGTGTGTGTGTGTGTGTGTGTGTGTTCACCCGTCTCACCACAGGATCCACTGTGCCCGTACTGTCTGTGCGCGTTTGTGTGTGTGTGTGTGTGTGTGTGTGTGTGTGTGTGTGTGTGTGTGTGTGTGTGTGTGTGTGTGTGTGTTTTCTCTCTGAGCCACATTCAGAGGTTGTGCAAGTTCGTGCAGGCACTTATCTGACAGCATATGGTGGGTGCCACCATTTCCGCAGCATGCACAGGCTATATGCACTGGAGCATCACTGAAGTGGCATCACAGGAATTGCATTCTGCGCAGCCCTTCGAGATGAGGCATGTTGCGGCTTTAATTTTACGGCAGGTCTGTGCATCTGGGTGATTGCCAGGCCATAATCCATAGGGTGTTCACATAAATCTGGGCTACAATGGACCCTGGTCTGCTCCAGGCACCGACGGCGCTGTGGAAATAGATCACAGTGAAGTCAGCTGGGCTACCGTGGAAAAAAAAAAGGAGAAACTACTCATTAGGACTGGCCTAGATTCTCAGCCTTAACACCCAGTTTCCCAATCAGGCGCCGTACAGCTCTGCGTCCCTTCATCGCTCCTTCTCACCTCTCACTGAGCTGCGGCTACTGCTAAAGAGAACAGACTGGACAGCCAGGCACAGAGAACAACGCAGAGTTAGGGATAGAGAGAGATAGAGTGTGAACACGGAGAGAGAGAGAGAGAGAGAGAGAGAGAGAGTGATTGACAAAAGCAGGACAGACTGCAGGGCCGATGAGTGTTTTGATTTTAAACACGCTATGTGTGTAAATGTGAGGGTGAATGTGATGGAAAGTAATAAATAGAACAAACAGAGGGAGCATGGAGCCACTGCCTCAGAATCACAGCCGGCGCAAAAAAGATTTTAGATTTTACAATTCTCAAACCACACCTGCAGCTTGATGTGTAGATCAACACATGTACAATACACACACACACACACACACACACACACACACACACACACACACACACACACACACACAGATATAGCACAGCTATACAATAACAGTCTACACATGCATAATGCACACACGCAGGCAGTATTGAGGGGAGGGTGCTGTGCTGAGAGGGCACGAGTGCTGCAGTGGGCCCTTATTACTGTGGGCCGAGGCCAGTGTGAGCGTCAGAGTATCCAGCAGGCAGCGAGGATGATGAGGAGGGGGAGGCGAGGCTGTGTCAGCTGATGATGGGAGCAGAGGAGTGGAAGCTGGCATCCTGTCAAACCTCCGCCAGTGCTCACCGGATGAAAAGAAGGCACCCACACTGTCTCCAGGGTAGCTTTCTCTCTCTCTCTCTCTCTCTCTCTCTCTCTCTCTCCCTCTCTCTCTCTCTCTTTCTCTCCCTGTTTCTTTCTGTCTCTTTCTTTCACTGTTTCTCTATCTCCTTTTTCTACAGCTTCCTCCCCCTGTCTGTCTGTCTGATTGTTCGTGCAGCTCACATCTTGGCCTTGCGCAAAAGCAATAGTCTCCCCATTTACATTCAGACTCCTCAAGAACATAGCTGATTAGCAGGTTTTGTATCGCTGGAATAAAGGTGATAAGTCACGATAACTGCCAACACTACCTCATCATTCCATTTCCATTCACACAGAAATAAGAGACCACATAAAAATAACTTTAGTATCATTGCTATTGCAGGGAATGAGAATTAAACAGCTTGTAAATCCATCTCACCGGTTTAAACTTAATATCGGTGGTGAAGCGTAATTGCAGTGCAAGCTAAGGTCACATCAGGCTTAATGTGTTAGGTCAGGGCCATTTTCAGAGAGGTAATTTCGCCACTGTCTGTTCATCTACTTCCGTGACCAGCCAATCAGTGCTCACCGAAGTGGTGAATGGATTATATACATTATACGACTTATGTACATATGCTGAGCCAACATAACTTGGAGTGAAACGAATGAAGCTGATGTGAGCAGCAGTGGTGGCGATGTTCTTGACATGGCAATGAAGACAGGCAGAACAATCTGGAGTTTGGGGGTTTGTCATGGGAAAAGTGCAGCGACAGCACTTTGACCACCTCCAGGTCTGTGGGCGTGACACAAGCTTCATTGTTGCGGATTAGTGACCGCTGTTCATTTATTTATCTAGCCCTCATTTACTCCGCTATCTCGCAAAGCCACCGCCGAAGGTTCCCTTTAATCAGGTCATGTTTATTTAATAGACGACTTTCTTCTCTTCACTCTTTTGTGTACTGCATTGTGCATGGTAGCTGAGATGCAAGCACACTTCAAAGCCGGATTTTGTTTGGTTCAGAAAGAAAATCTTGATGACTCCACACTTGCGTGCAACTTGTCTAATGGTTCTCTGGCTGTTGCTTCACTGTAACAGTGGCCCAGTCTGATAGGATATGATGATTTTCAGTATGCTCAGCAATTACTATCAATTGCCTCGTCAGACCTGCCATTGTTTCATTGTTAGCCAACTGAAGGAGGGTTGAAAATAGCAACATTGGCGCTATACAGGAGCGACACCGTTCCATCACGCGGCTAATTAACAGGCCACAATTAAAGCGCTCTCGTTTGGAGCGCTGCCAAAGGCCTGAATGGTCTGCTGACTGTAAATCACTGTGTAACACGAAACGTGCCCCCACCCACCACCTACCCACCTCAGTCTGAACCATCGACGGGTCACATGTGCCGATACAGGCCAGGTCGTGACACCGTTTGGTCTACTGAGATGGTATCGGGCTCACGCTGCATCTGTTTCATGTCTAATTGGATATTGAACGCTTATGTGTCCTGATGCATTGTTGCTAAATTGACCTTATCTCTGTGATTATATATTGACCACAACGGCCCACCGTGGTGTCAGTGTCAGCGCTGTGGCCTGACCTCAAACTCCACCTTGTCTAGAAAACTTGTCTCCATCACACCCATGACCTGGTAGACTTCGAGTAAGACGAAGGCAGTCACTAAACGACACAATTCTTGTGACTTTGAATAAGACGAAGGCTGAGTCACTACGAGGCACAATTCCCAAGTTCTGCTCAGAAAAAGACCACCAGTAATGTGCTCGAGTCAATGCAGCAGTGCACTGATTTCACAATTCGATTTTCTGCTGGCTACATCTTATGCTTTCCTGGAAGCAAGAGGGGAGAGTTGACGGGGGGGGTTGAGTTAGTTAGTTGGGTAGTTGAAGGGCGTTGGCCTTCAGGGTAGGCACTCCAGTGGCTCATATCACTGACTTATCAAGAGAATTGTCATGCAAGACAACTGACACCCTGCTGCAGGAGTCAAGTCAAGTGGGTTTTTTTATTGTCATTTCAACCATATACACTGTATATAGTGAGACAAAACAACGTTTCACCATGAATCAAGTGGTGTTCCATTTAAAATATATAAAAAAAATAACATTTGAGACAGGCTACATTTAGTGCACACACATTACAGATATACATAAAGTGCAATTACTACTTCAAGTAGAGCATTTAAGACAGACAAGGGACAGGACAGACAACAGACAACAAAAGACAGGGCATAACAAAAGACAGAGCATGGACTGGCTCTGTTTTCAAGAGGATGAGAAGAAGAAAACCACATGGGACTAAAGCCCTATGATTAAGCTGATTACCACCATTGACTGTTAGGTGAAGTGCAAGTGAGGCTGAGCATCTGAGCATCTTTGTATTCAATTGCTTACAAGGCGCTTAAATGTAAAGTGGCTTTCGGTACAGGAAGGGTGTCCTTATTATCACTGTGTAAACTTCTTAAGCATTGAGCTCATGGCCTGTCTTCCCCGTGGTACATGAAGCACTGGAATGCAAACACAGAGATGGAGATAGAGAGATAAAAAGAGGGAAAGGGAGGAGGGGTGGAGAGACTACAAGTGGCAGAGCTTTGCACAGGTGACAGTCGCTGTTGACGCGGTGTGTCTTGTTTGTTGTCCCCTGATAGACACGTCTGGTGTCTGTGTAATCAGCTTGACTCCGCGGTGTCTCAGGGGTCACCGTAGGAGGGGTTCCGCCACACAGGGCGCACATTCCGCTTGTCAGTGCATATTTTCCTATGGCCCTGTCACCAACAGTGCACTTTATTGGTCCCTTTATCTCCGTATTACTGATTTTTTAGGGTGAGATATACAGACACTTACACAATGCACTACAAAACAAATCCAAATCAGAACATTCTAAAGCACTATAGACCTCATTCGTTTTAAATCCGGGATCTACTATAGACCCATAATGATAAACCTGAAGGAACTGAATGAAAAAGGAGAACTTATTGAAAAAAATAATACAATCTGAGCTTAGCAGAAATCTCTATTTTTGCTCTGTGATCCGTACAAAAGAACCTTTTTGCTGTGCCTTCTTCAAGTGTCAACTGCCAAGTTTTCAGCTTAATTAGCATTTCTAGCAGAGTGCCTTTTTTTTTGCATGTTTCCCTTTTGACTGGGCTGCGATTGCAACCACGTTGGGCTCCTTTGCAAAGCGAAACACAATGGATGCGATGGAGGCGGCATCGACGGCAAAGGAGGGTTTTGAATGCGCTGCTTCCTGAAACAGCATCCCGAGCGCTCCCCCCGTGGTTGCGTGCGAGGCGAGGCGGGGGTCTTTGTGTTCCTCCCCGAGGCTTGGTGCGGCTGTACCCGGTGCAGTGAAAGAGAGCAGGATCCGCAGCCCTGGATCATGTTGGCGGAGTTGCATTAAAATGACTGGAAATTATTCCCAATTTGTTACAAGTATCGAAAAGCGAAAATTAATTTAACACTCAGGGATCACTTGCTTTCCAGTCACCACACACCACAAAGAAGTCCTAGTTGTGTGGCTTGCAACTTGCATCTTCCTCTACCCTCTACATGTAGTTGAAGTGTTAGTTGTTAGCCTTAGCAACTGTTTGAGTGGAAGCCAATTCCTTTATTGCGTTTGGTCACAACCGAGTTGTCAGAAAGGATCTGAAAGAATCCTTATTTGGTAAAAAAAAAGTCGCCATTGCTTACAGAGCACAAAAGCGTCATAGAGGCTTTATGCCACTCACATCATCTGTTTCCCCTATAGCCATTGGAACGTAATACCAGATAGTTTAAGCATGCCATAAGGTAACCTACTGCATTGTTGTATTATATAAATTGTATGTATAAGTCAAAGATACTTGACCTTATTCAGTAAGGTAGTGATTCAGTAAAGTATCTACATACACCATCTGTGGTCTGTGTTTGTGTGTGTGTGTGTGTGCCCACGCACACTTCTGCACATCTATGTGTGAGTTAGTGAAAAGGGGGGGGGGGGGGGGGGGGGGGGGCAGTGTCAGTGAGAGGTAGTGACTGAGAGGCAGGTATGTTATTCATGTTGTTTGTTTGTTTGTTTTAGTCAGCACTTGATGGTGCCTCGGCCAGCATCCATCAAGAAGATGTGTGCCTGTTATGAGAAGAGTGATATGATCATTTCTAACATAGCCACTTTTGTTTATGTGTGTCTCTTCTTCCACAGAGCCTCTCATTTCATTTAGAGGAATATAGACACATTCATCATTTCACAGCAGTAGCATGGCTACGGGTGCTGCGTCTAAAACAGGGAGCAAGCCATTAGCATAAAGAATCAGTTCCCCCAATGCAAATTCATACAAAACTGTTTACCACACACTTCAGAGAACACTGCATAAATCCAACTTCATGCATTACTTTGTGGTTCTCAGAAATCTACCAGTCTCTTGTAAGCAATTTAGTTTGTTATGTATTCACTCTGAAGGTTTGTTATGCTTTCACACTAAGGACAGTGAGAAACATGTCAGTGCCAGGGTATGCTTCAGCGAGATCACATCAGAGAGAGTGCAGTTATAGTAAATATTTGCACAGTGGGGATTTGGTTATAGGGACACTGCCATGGCAAATGGGTCTACTGATAAAAACAACATCCACTTAACTGCAATATATTAAAGATTATTTGCATTATAGTTTAAAATGTCTTGCTCAAACAATACAAAATAGATTTCATGTCACTCTCCCTGAACAGAGTGGTAGTTTTTTTTTTTTAATAAGGACAGGACTTAAGATACTTCTTGTTAAACAGATTAGAAAAGGCATCTCATTTGCCAGTGTGGTTTAGTATGAAACATACAGTGTGTGTTCTGACATGACTATTATTACTGTGTCACATCACAGGAGCAAGCCTTTAGCTTTTTACTCTTTAGTGACAATCTTTATTTAATAGCCCTAGGCTCCCTGAAGGATGGAGGCTTTATTTTCTGTGGCGTAATTGCTGCTGGATGAGCCAGCTTCTGCATAGAAAATGCTCTGGCTCTATATTATTTGTCTCTTCTCTTTGGAACAGAGGATCGCACACCGGCGTCCATTTTAGCATTCCTTCTCTCATATATAATGGGTGACTTGTCTTTTTACCATTATGTTTGGGGGGCAATTGTACCACCATGCTGATATTATTACTGTTTTTATATGCGATGATAACAACCTAGGAACATATTCTTGTGTGTGTGTGTTTACATTTTTCAATGTGGCTGTCATAACTTAATCCAGTACCTAGGCGAAGCTCCGTGGGCCCATAAAGCCCACAGACCTGGCCTGATAATGGGATATATTCTCAAGTCCTCGCAGCTCAGTGGTCTGGCTGATAAAAAGGCGATAAATCAATAGAGAAACAGCCTTCCTCGTTATTGAGCCCTCCTCCTTAATTAAACACCTCATACATTCAGCAAATTTTTTAAAATAAAATAATTAATGAACTAATCTCTCCTGCCAAGTTGCGAGCATCTGCTACAGAAGACGCAGAGTCAATTTTCATAAAACCTCCACACTGCAGGGAGAGAGAGAGAGAGAGAGAGAGAGAGAGAGAGAGAGAGAGAGATCGGCATTGGAGCGTGCAGGCTATGGAGGTAAACAAGGTTAATCTATCTATCTGCCCAGGCCGTTCTGACCCATCCTGCCCTTTCCCTCTCGGCATTAGAGATTCCTGGAACAGGGTGCAGCTTTGCCGTGGTGCTCCCCATTTGTCTACCTGGCTGCACTTTTTGTTTTGTCATAGCGGAAACACTTTGCATTAAGATGCCTTTATGAATACCATTACAGACTGCATTACCCAACGTGAAAAAAAAACATTATATTATGGTTTGGCTATCACAGATCACTTAAGTGTACAGGAACAATTAAAGCAATTCTATGCAAGTTTCAAAGTAATTTTGATGGGAAACTAACTTGTAATAAAGAGCATTGTGCACCTTCCCGGTGGTAGCCTATCCGCCTATGGAGAACTTAGCTCTTCCCTGACCCGGAGAATCACAAATTACTTTACGGCAATTGTGCAGTAACATACTATTTGTGTGGAATCGTGTAATGTCTTGTCAGTCAGCATGGCTCTTTCCGAGATTATCTTTGCCGATTTGTAAACAAATCCACAAGGGGTAAGGGTGCAAGCCAATAGTGGTATATTACGGCAGTTGTGTAAGATATAAATACTCTGCTATTGTAGGGGTAGCCCAGTAGCAACAAAAACCCTGCAATTACAATGGACTGCTTTTTACAGCACAATCAGACAGTGTCATCCTGTACATGACAAGGATGTCTCAAGAACTGATACTTCGGTACCAAGTTGATAGCCTGGCCCCGCCCACCTAGATCTTCTTTCAGGGAGATCTAGTCTGGAACACCATAGTTCATAACCGTTTCCCTCAGACAAGACAAATGTCAATCAGCGATGAGAGGGGACGACAAAACCAAAACTTATTGTGGTAAACAGAAGTAGCAACACCTGCAAACATCAAAAGCTGGAGTTGGAAAAATGCAGACATTTATTTACAGAAAAGGTATACCCACATACATTGTTCCCTGACTGTTGATTGTCAGTTGGTAAAGTTTAGATGAAGTAGGAAGTAACGTTAGGAAGAGTTAGTGCCCATCACGATTCAAGTGTTGGAAACTAATTCCAATCAAGAGTCACCAGACTCTATTCACTTCGTGAATGAGTTTGGATTTTTCCAGGCTACCACCAAGTTGATGCTAAAATTCTTAAAACATGACGGTTTTTTGACCCAGTTTTTTGTTTGTCTTGTTTCTTTTTAGGTAGTGAATTACTGTAGGTCCCGAAAACGCAGCTCTGCCAGACCTGATAGGGTCAGCTTATGCTCACAACTATTCTAGTGTGCCATAGTTCATTCACTCACATCCACAAACACACACAAACACACACTCCCTCTATTTGTCTCTCTTTAATGTGCCACCACATCTTGCATGGCTGACTGTACACATAATCCTAGTGAGGTTTGTGGATCTATGTTGAATCTATGAAGTGTACTACCCTCACATGAACGGTTTTGCGTTGAATCTCCGTAGTGCTTACAACTAGAGCTTGAAGGTTATTATGTTGACTTTTGTTATTGTTTTTGCTGTAGCCTACTATGGAATAGCGTTATCAATTAAAATTGAGAAATCTTGGTACTTAAAGATGTTCATCATTCAGTCACATCTTTTGAGAAAATAGGCATGAAAATATGGTATTGATTTGTGAATCAAATTGTGTAATTTCACTGGTATTGGTATTGACTACTACATTTCAGGTACCGTGACATCCCTACATGATTCCCATGTTATCTCTGGCCTGCAGTTAAGTGAGGGTGACCTTAGTGTGAAATACCCACCATTAATGTTCTGCACAGGTGTCTAGAAAAGACAAGCTTCAATTGCGATTTCGTTAGAATTTTGACTTGGTGCCCATTCGCTTGAAGTCCTCAGGGTATTTACCGTACTGGATTTGCACATTCACACATGCTGGCATGGCTTTTGCAAGTGACCGCCACAGACTGAAAAGACTTCCAGGGAAAGCCTGTGGCAGAGGGCAGATAAAGGAGGCTCTTGCGTGCTTCTTTTTCCCTTCTTCTGCCACCTCTCCTCCGCCACCTCTCTCTCCGAGGGCATCAGCCGTAGCGGTTTATCCACTCACTCCCCCCTCCTCACTGTCTCTGGGTACCCAGGAGGGTGTGTGACTGGCTGGGGCTAAGGCTGGCAAGAACTGGGGCTGTGGCTGTGGTGCCGTACAGCCCAGCACGGAGGAGTTGGCCAACTCCGCTGTTAAATCCCATTAGACCTTAGCCGCTTTTCGGAGCTCAGAGCGGCTGATTAGCCGCTTCTCCTCAGGTGTGTGGGCGCCTTGCTCCGCCACCAATCCGACCCGTCTCTGCATAGCGCACGCCGGCTAAATATGGGGCCATATGGGTGCCGTGTTGTTTTTCAACTCGCCATTAACATGGAGGCTTCCAGGCTTCATGTGCCCGTTGTGCCAAGCTCCAACCCAGACAGCTTTAACATGCACATGTCGATTGATTAGGAGGGGTTACAATTATAGGGAGCGCCTTAAGCAGCATGAGGGGAAGCTTGGCACTCGTGCAAACTAGTCTTGTGCAGCCTCTCAGTTGGGAGGAGAGGCAGCATCTTTTGCAGATAAATGTATTCAAATCAAATCATCTAAATTGCAACATGGCCTACAAATTGAAGTGTTATTTTAAGCGCAATGCTGCGCTCCCCCAGGATGGTAGCTTTGCCATTTTCTTCTCCCTCGGCATCTTCTACTTTCCCCCCAAAAACAGATTTTTCTGCTTTGATCCCTGAAGCCTGCAGTCTAAGTACTTCCTGGATGAGGACAGACACAGCAAAAACAGAGAATCTATATTTGTTTTAGCATTCGACGATAATAACCTAATACTACTATACTAATAAGGAACACCATCACACCAACCCAAATTAATTTCCATTTTTAATGTTTACAAAAAATGGCTCTGATATGTACTGTAGACAGAACCCATATATATTCCAAGCATATAAGATGAGACATGCTCATTTTCTATTTGCAGTGTATCCCGTTGAATTTCCCGCTGCATGTAGGATAGCCCTTTTTGTTCCACTTCCTGCCACGAGAGCCCTGGACTGCATTCTCAGAGATCAATCTTAACCTTCCTGTTTAATTTGCCACGGTCAGTGGGCCCATCCGGACTGCCCTTGTCGCTTGGCTGCTTCACCCAATTACTAACATAGCTATATCAGGTTATTACACAGCAGACTGTGTGGTATTGACAGACTCTTGATTTGGTGGAACTCCTACCGGAGGCACTATTAATTAGAGTTCTGGCCTTGTTGGATTTTATGACTGGTGAATGAGGATACCTGCTGCTTAATTTTTGAAAGATTATTACTCGTTTTCTGTTTCCCTCACGTGTAGGACAGATTGGCAGGTAAAAAAAAAACATTCGAGTGGAGGAGGAGAGGGTTCAATCAATCAGGTTTCCCATGAGGATGTTCTATCTGTCTCTGATTCGTGTCAGGATTGTTTAGCAGGTTGTGCTAAACAATCAGGTTGTGTTGTCATTTTTTTTCTTTCAATTTTTTGTTGTTTGGGTTTTGGGTCAAGCGTATGTGGGTGCTTTATCAAGTCTCAAATCTGCATCGACCTCTTTACGCTGTTTCTCTTTGATCTTCCTGTGGACTATGTAGCATCAGTGACATCTAAGCTGGAGAGAGCAGAGCGGAGATGTAGTGTGCACGTGTAGAGCCGGGCTTGAGACGTCAGCGGTGAACCTGTTCACCATTCCCCTAGTGTACTAGACTCCGTCATAAGTGGGCTTACTAATTAGATGTTAGAATGGATCAAAAGAAAGGGGCAAATTATGTTTTTTGATACTGTCCTTCAGTGATCCGCTATGAAAAGCTTCTGTTCTACCTTAGCCCTGCCAGGCTCTTGTTATATGCCTACAGTTGCTTTTCAACGCTATGTACCGCACAAGTGTACTGCAGAACCTGTATAACTTTCGTGTTGCCTAAAAGCCACTGTGAAATGAATGGGAATGTAATAGCACTTTATGTGTGTTTGATTTGAATAAGATTACTTCTGAGAGACCTCTCTCAGACACTTGGATTCAGCCATGCTGTTCTTAGATAAAGCACCCCATTTGTCTTTCTAACCGAATCCCTACCTGAATATAGGTTTGTGTGAATTCATCTCAGATGGAGACCCTGGTGGACCATGAAGGGCAAAAGTTTTATCTCTCCTCATAAAGCCCCTGGAAAGATACTATTTTACTCAAAAGTCTTTAAAGATGGCTACCGTGAGGAACAGAGGCGAAGAGCAGTTTTCTCTTTTAGCCTTGGTTAGACATGATTCGGTCCTAAAGGCTTTTATCCCACTGGGCAGATACTTATCTAGCTGTTCTCCTATCCTTCAATTCATTCCTGAGTGTTCTGGACCTTGAATATGTTGTGTGATTTTGTGTGTGTGTGTGTGTGTGCGTGTGCTTGTGTGTGTGTGCCTGTGTGTTTGTGTGTGTGTGTGTGTGTGTGTGTATACTCACAGCCTAATTTTAGTACACTACTTCTTTACGCTATTTAGTGTTTGGCTCCGGAGTTGGAGGTCACTGTGACGAACGAGCAAATGTGCTGCTTTCATTATTTAACTTCGCTTTTCTTTCTGCTGACGGGCCTTGTGCTCGCAGCAAGTTTTAATCTTGAAACATCTTTAATAGTGGAATTCAGGAGCAAAAAAGACTATGGGAGCTCACTGCGATTAGGAATTAGACGACGAAGGTCACATCCCATTGGCGTTGGAAGCTAATGTCAGGGCTCAGCCCTTGTCATTAGGCAGGAAGTGAACAATGAGTCCACTCCTGGAGATAAGGCACTTTCTGTAACCTTTTTCTACCGTCAGCTAGAGAAACTTTTTTGGCTTGCATGCATTAAGAAAGAAACTAGAGGTATCTCTAAGATTCTGACTGAGAAAGATGAGGGCCAGGACAGAGACCGGACTACTGCAACGGGAAAGTGTACATTATAAACAAACACACACACACACACACGAGAAAGTGTACATTATAAACAAACACACACACACACACACACACACACACACACACACACACACACACACACACTTACACACACACACACACACACACATTCACACTCACACATACACACACAAACTCGCTCCTTTGCCATTCTCTCCTGCTTTCGTCTGGAGAGTTCTGGCCACCAGAAAATAAATTGGCCATCTCAGCTCAGCCCACTGAGCTGTGGCCTTCTCGCTCACTCCAGCTGGTACCCTGCACCCCCCCACTCCCCACCTCACCTCACCTTATTATGATCCTCAGCCCTCCCTCCCCCACACCTACCCCACCCTCTACCGGTGACTGACCTGCAGTCATGAGGGATGACGGGACGCGGCTGCGTTGACAGCCAAAAGAAATGGCCGCATTTAGGTCCATTACTGACGAAGGGCTAAGTGGAGCCTGGCTGTCTGACTGGCCATGAACCAAGTCATTAAACTGAGTTGTCAGAACAATGAAATACGGGACCTATTGATAACGGCGTAATTTGAGCTCCCTATTTAACACACAAGAAGCTCTGTCTTTTTTTTTTTTTTTTTTTTTTTTTTTGTCGTCCTCTCTTCCCAACCTCTCTTCGTCATCATCCTTGGAAGTGTCATCCTGAAGGGTGTGCTGATATCTACACAAGGCCCCGTTGGGAGGGGAAAGAACCTGCTCAGTTTGTTTAGCTGTGAGGTAGTGGCATTGCAAGTTAATTGAGTCCTTTTTATGATAATCCAAAAGCTGACATGATATGTCCGCGTAGCAATTTTAGATAAACATAATGTTAAGTGAGGAGTATATATAATCTTACGTAAAAGCACTGTATTAATCTGGAGATGTCTTTTAATTTGCAGAACATTAAAAGCATGATGGGTGCAGTTATCTTTAAGTATGTCTCTTTCTATTCTGTTGATTCTTTGAAATTCATTGACAATGAAATATTGTTATGAAACCCATCACTTATTGCATTTGGAGGAAACTGATAGGCACCCACCCCAACACCTGGTCCCCACCCCAACAAACCCCACCAAAACAGAAAAATCCAGTCGTGGTGGGTGAAACAGAAAAATCCAGTCATGGTGGGAGCTCCGTCTTACTAGGCTTCAGTATCTTGTGTCAAGTTCTGTCACCAGCCTTGAGTCAGAGTCCATGGGAATGTGGTCGACCATGTTTCCCAGGGTAGATTAGGTGGCTGATTCCCCCTCTCCCTGTGTGCGCCGTCTCCTTTTGGTGACAGGTCCTCTCACCGGGGTGCTCACACAACTGCAGGTGGTGTCGGGTGGAGTGGAGGGGAGAGTGTAGGAGTCGAGGGCAGAGGAGTGGTGGAGTGACTGGCATCGCACTCCAAATGTTGGGCTTGACGTCTGAGGCTTAGAGGCGCGTCGTTCTCTCTTGTCACCTCGCTCGAGTTCATGAATTACACAGAGAGCAGCAGCAGCAGTAAGCCCATACATTTTTCACGTTGCTGAAATTAGCTTCCCACCGGCGGTTGTCATGACTTTTGTTGTATGCGTTGTGTGCAGCGATTGTGTGCAGGTTGTGTATGAGATGTGTACAGAGATAATCACCACATGAAAATGCTCCACTGTTTACACAGGGCCTATGGAGTATGTCTACAGTGTAAGGTGTAAGTTTCAAAAATCTATATTTTGATGATGGCTCTCAGGAAGTTCAATGGCACTACATAAATAAAAGAAATATGAAGAAAAGGAATATGAGATGAATCTATTTACATAGTAGTGTTATATATAAATGCTCAGTTTTGTATATTTAACATAACATATCCTGTTGAAATGGTCACATTTTTACCTATACTATGTATCTACTGAAATGATGAAGTAATCTCAGTTGAATAAGTACTGATTGCAAGATAGGTTTCCAAAGCACAGCATGTGCCTTTTTGACTGCAGATCGATGTTCCATGTGCTCTTTCCTGGGGAATAGCATTGGCCCATGATAGCCATCATCACCCCACTGACTCAAACTGACACTAACACCACTTCTCACTTTTACATTCGAGCTCTCGAGCACGGGCTCTGGTGGACATTATCTGGGTCACAGCACCAGCATTGCGGCCCAGAGTGGAAAAGCTTGACACACACTTTGCCTCCCCAGCAGCACAATCCCCATCACACTCAGCCATTCTCATTAACCGTGATAATGCACGGTCCCCTGTGCTCAGCATGCACAAGTTCACTGGGATCAGAGTTTGGTGTTAGCAGCACGTTAGCTCGTGATACATTTATCCAGTGCAAATTCATTTAAAGCTCTCCCAAGAGCAATATATAACTGTATCAGGCATAACTTTAGAAATTTGTTTGAAACTACTTGTTTTCTGTAGGCCTGCCTTTGTCATTCTCTGAGGCACACACACAGAAGAATGAAGATATCAATTTGACACCAAAAACTCTAGCATTAGCTTTAATAGGCTAAATATTCTTTGAGAAAAGTATTTAAAATGTTATTTTCATCAGTAGCACCATCTCATATTTTGAAAGGCAATTACTAGGTAGTCAGTCAACCCTAAAGAGCTTTAGTGCAATCACTCATAACTCCAAGTAAAGGTGCTCTATGAAAATAAAGCTGTTTTTAAAGACAATTAATAGATACTAATACTAATCGGAAACTATAACCTGTCACCGTGGCCTACTGGTTAGCGCTTCAGATTTGTAACTGGAGGGTTGCCGGTTCAAACCCCGACCAGTAGGAAGTGGCTGAAGTGCCCTTGAGCAAGGCACCTAACCCCTCACTGCTCCCCCAGCGCCGCTGTTGTAGCAGGCAGCTTACTGCGTCGGGATTAGTGTGTGCTTCACCTCACTGTGTGTTCACTGTGTGCTGAGTGTCTTTCACTAATTCACAGATTGGGATAAATGCAGAGACCACATTTCCTTCACAGGATCAAAAGAATATATATACTTATACTTACTTACTTAATTCTGTCTCTGTGGTTGGGTTTCCACCCAACACATTCAGCCAAAGGAGACGTGAGTCAGAGTATGCTTGCATCCTCTGTGTTAGACACATTTAAAATGGACGCCATCCAACCCAAACAAGTTGTGAACAGGTGTTGTGAATTAGGGCAAGTTTTAACTGAAGCATCTCATGAAAATGCACCAGATTTAACCTTGTTTCCATTCTTTTTTTGGATTAAGACTTAATCCACACCCACCCCCCTATATCAAATATATAGATGAGATTAGATTAATTTTATGTGAATGTAAAGCATTTTCATTTTGTTGATTTCCTGTTGAAATGGTCAAAACTTGTTTTAACAAAATGTTTGGATGGATACCCAGCTGTTCTGTGTATATTCTATGAGGATCATTCACACTAGCAAGGGCATAATTAAAATGTTTTTGTGCCTTTTTGCCACTGAGCCAGGAGCTGGCTCTATGCAAATTTAAGCTGGGTTCCATATATAGTCTTATGGGCAGTTCATAATTTGACAAAGGAAACATCCTGAGAACATTCACCCTTGGGCATGACTTAGCCTGCTTACAGTCTGTGTAAGTGTCTCAGGGTTGCTGTTCATTAAAATAAGAAACGACTGCTGGTGTTGACAGTTTGTGAGGAAAAATATATAGACTCAACTTTTAAGTTAAAGAGCGACTAGGGTCGCTGCTCGCTGCATGCACAAGTCAGTTAACTTTTGTTCATACAGCAGTTTTATTCAAAGAATACATAATAGTCCAGGCTGCCTAAGAAATGTTTAATGTGCCCTAGAGCTAACACAGAACATTTCTTTGCTTGTTCGGGTATTTTAATCCTATGGATTTAAAATCAGATTTAGCTGACTCTAACCATAACACATCACATAGCATATAGTGAGCAATGCAATTTTGTAGTTTCTCACATTATGTCAGGGCTGGTAATGCTCAATGCATCATAAATCACATAAAACCTGCTAAGATCCCATCCCCTGTGAACAGTAGGTCAGGAGAAAAGGTAGAATACATTGCTGAAAAAACAGTCTTGCCGCAATTAAATTACATTAATTCTTTCCTTTCTGCTGCGGGGCAACAAGATAAGTGATTTGTGGTTCATGTGGTCATATTTTGTGAATGAACGCAGCCTTATGGAAAGTGAACCCATATGACAAAATATGCAATAACTGATAAATACGATTGCTTAGAAAAATGTGCAGATTTGAGGCAGATAACTCCTGTTCAGTACGGTCAGGTAGAGTACATGTTAGTGAAGACCATCAATTGGTTGTTGGCCCAAAGCTATTTAAAAAAAAAAAAGAAAAACAGTTTCTTTCTTTCTCTCTTTCCAAGGAGGACACAGCTGCTACTGTTTGCAGACTTAGTAGGCTAAGTTGTGAATCTGTTTCCCAATGGTAACATATGTCTACAAGCAACTCTACACAACATCACCAATTAATTTGTCCTTCAAATGACCAGGCTGGTGAGCTATTGTTTGCGATCTGAAAAGATTTATCTGTTCCGCTGTCATACAATGGCCATTTCAGTTTTATTTGCCTGTGTTGACCACAAATGGCTCATCGGCCTTAGCAGGGGTAGCATTATTTCTTATTGCTCTGACATCAATATACCCTAAGGTCCATACAAATCCATATACCATTAAAGAAAACAGTTTAAACAATGGACAATGTCTCCTGCCACCCTGCCATCAGTCTTGCAAAGGGGCTTTTCAGCTAAATGAAGTGTCAGAAAAACACAGTCCCAGGCTGGTTCCGGAGTTGCAATGAAAATTTCATGGACATGTTTGTTATTTTACAGGCTACGTTTAATAGTGTTTGGCTCATTTGTTTGTTTTTGCGTCCTTTTCTCCAGTTTTAAAAGACACCACACATCACCACACATATTCACACCATATTCACACACATATTCACACCATATTGTCTGTGTGTGTGTGTGTGTGTGTGTGTGTGTGTGGGCGCCTGTATCTGTATGTGTGTGCACGCGTGTGTGTGTGAGGTGAATACTTAAAAAACAGTCCCACTCCGCAACCTCCTTGACACTGTCAAAGACCTGTCGTCCTGAAAAATGAATAACTATCGCAGCACAACATTCATTTTCCTTTCTTTGTTTTACTCTGCTGAATATCCTTTTGTAGTGTTTTATCCCCCCCCCCCCCCCCCCCCCACACACACACTGTTTGGCCCTGGGTATGTCCCTAGTAACCGTGAAAGAATAAGGAATGTCAAGGCTTTTCTAGAGCAATTAGGAACTGGTGGAGGCAATACTCAAGCACAGAACACATTCTTGCGGAAAGCTTAATCCATTTCAAACTGTCTCACCATCACCTTCTACCAAGTTCATCCTAGTTATCGCAATTCCCACCACACAGCCGCATCCATTACACCGGAGATGACTTCCACATTTTTGGTTTCATAACAATGACTGCTGAGAGGCTTGCCCTTGTTTACCTTACGTGCAACACAGAATTTGCTCATCATAATGCTCCTTTTGAGACTGCCGAAAAGGGAGGCTAATGCCTGACACTAATTGTTCTTCTTCAGCTGCCGTTGTTGTGTGCAATCCACCAAACTGCTTTCTAATGAGTCAGGGGGGTTAAAGATCAGTCTGAAAAATTTGGTGGTGCATTGTTTACAAGCCTTGCTTTCTGCTTGGTTAATATTTTGAAAGCTGCTCAGCCTTTTACCTTGTACATTCAACCAGAGACCTTTGCTTAGCCTACCAGTACTCTACTGAGAATAAGTATACATGGGAGCTACTTGACCAACGTGTTTAATACTTTAGAGTTTTTGGAAGGTTTTTAGCTTTCCTGTAGCTGCTGTCATTGGTCAGTATACATTGTTGTGGAGATCAGTTGATTGAACCCTTTCTTGGACAGTGACAGTGACATGGCGAAAGTTGGTCTACACAGAAGGCTAACAGATCAGAGAATTGCAGGATATGTTGTCTGCTAAGAATGAACAAGACCTGAACAAGAGCTTGTCTGTTTAACTATAGAAGACAAGCACAGTTCAAACATTTTATTTGCTAGTGCCGCTTGTGCACAGAAGGGAGAGGACAGGAACTCCTGGTGGCCTCCTGTAATTGTGTCTGCATTCTGTATTTCCGTCTCAGCATGTTCCTGCGATGCCCCTAGATACATGATCAGCATTAAACTGCCCTGGGGTGATACGAGGAGAAGGCGTATATCACGCAATGGTAGCAAGCATAGAGCAGAGCAATCTTTCAGCCTCTTGGCTAAATTCAAATGCAATCATTCACAGAGTGCTCCCACTGCCCCACATTTGATCACTGTCAAAAAAGGCGGACGCATTTTTTTTTCCCCGCCCAAGAGCAATCCGCCCCAGTCACGTTAAAAAGCAAACTTTTTTCAGGAAATATGAGCGTATTTATGTAGTCTGGGCACTTTGATCTTCCCCTGTGGCTGTGCCGAGTTAGGCCATCGAAACAAATCAAATCTAAGAGTTACTAAGGCTTTGGTGCTAGGCAGGGATGGAGGGGTTGGTGGGCTGAAAGGAGTGAGTAGAAGAGAGAGAGGGAGAGAGAGAGAGGGAGGGGGATGTAGGGGTGGGTGGGCTGAAGAGAGTGAAAGAGATAGATAGAGAGAGAGATGTAGGGGAGGGTGGGCTAGAGAGAGCAAGCAAGAGAGAGAGATGTAGGGATGGATGAGCTAGAGAGAGCAAGTAAGAGAGAGAGAGAGAGAGAGATAGGAGTGGGTGGGCTAGAGAGAGAGGGTGTGTGTGGGGGGGTGCTGTAGAGATAGCTAGAGAGAGGATGGGAGGGAGGAAGCATTTGATCTCCTGAGGAGGGCTCAGCTCTTCCTCTGTCTCACTAATGACCATGGAGGGGGCTCTCACAGAGGGATTAAAGAGTTTAGCTCGGTCAAGCCTGGCAAACAAGCCCACTAGTATTAGTATGCACAGGATCATACAGACAGAGAGAGGAACTGAGGGAGAGCAGGAAAGATGGAGGAAGACACGGAGGTATGGAAATACGGAGAGAGAGGTGAAAGGAAGGGAGGGAGGTAGAGAGAGAAAGAGTAAAAGAGAAAACATTGAAGAAGTGAAAGAGAAAGAGAGCAAGGGAAAGATGGAGGAAGACACGGAGGTATGGAAATACGGAGAGAGAGGTGAAAGGAAGGGAGGGAGGTAGAGAGAGAGAGAGTAAAAGAGAAAACATTGAAGAAGTGAAAGAGAGCAAGAGAAAGAGAGCAAGGGAAAGAGAAAGGAGGAGAGGATGGAGAGAGGGGGACATGATGAGGAGAGACAGAAGAAGGGACTGAGAGAGAAATAGAAGGAGAAGACAGAAATAGAGTGAGGGGAAAGACAAAGAGGGATGGAGAGGGAGGTGAGCATGTTAAGAGGAGGAGAGGATAGAGAAGGATGATGGGAGTTGATGAAAGAAAGAGGGAGAGAGAGAGAAGGAGAGAGTGAGGAAGGGAGAGAGCTTGTTCCCCTCTGAGATATCACGAAAACACATGCGCACACACAAACACACTCACAGATGCACACGCATACATGCACATATGAACACACCACACTCTCTCTCTCTCTCTCTCTCTCTCTCTCTCTCTCTCGCTCCTTTCCTCTCTCACATAAGCACACACACACAAATGCGTCCGCCTGTGCATATGATATGATTCCGAAGATTCATTGATTAGGCCTCAGGAATCCTTCCCCTGTGAGGAGACCTGGGGTGGGGGAGGTGTAGGTGGGGTGGAGGAGGTGTGGGTGGGGGTGGGAGAAGGTGTGGGTGGTGTGGAGGCCCCCGCTGGGAGTTTAGTGTTCCTCTTTGAAATTTCAATTAGAAATAACTTTATTGCTCATCGCTCCCTTGAGAGGGCAATCCATCTTTTCTGTCAATAAAAGGCCGCCCGGCCCGTCAAAAAGGCTTCAGAGCCTACCGTGGCATTTCTGGCCAATCCAATCGTACGCGGTGTGAAATGAGACTCGCTGCTTCTTAGCACAGATGTAAGGGCAGTCGCAAACTTTGTGGACAAGCAATTAGGGTGAGAGTTTCAGGAAACATCTGAGATATAGACTCAATCTGATCTGATCTATAACGCTGATGGATTGGTGTCCAGGCAGCATCTCTGTTCTGTTGTGCAGTTGGAACAGTACAGCTCAGGTGAACGCCGAGGCAGTATCTTTAGTGTAGTTTTCACAGGAGTGCCTCCCATGATGCAAAATGAATATCATATAATGAACACAGCCTTGATTGTAGCTGGAACAACAGTACATACAGTATCACCATATTACTTGAGGTCTGTTTTAGAAGCTTCTGGAAAGGGTAAGATAGTGGAATATTACATGATTTCTGCAGTGACAGTGAAGGACTATTGCTGTCCACTCGCAGGACATTATGAATGCTGTTGAGCATATCTATGAAAGCACTGGCCATTCCAGGCCAAGAGGAAACATAACACATACCATTTATGGCCTCAGGCTTTGTATAAATTATATGTAGCTCCTGGGCTGATCATAGATGCAAACTCCTTGCCTTTTAGGTGAAACTCACCATTTTGATGTCAGAATAGGTCACTGAGTAGATTTGTACCAATACCAATACGTCTGCACACTCTCAGTTCACTTTCGATTTCTGAGTGTCGTATCCACCTTTCAGAAGTACAGCAAACACATTGTTCTTGTAAAGAAATGTTTTAAATTCAGTTGTTTACTCAATTTCAAAGGAAATACACGTTGTCTATGTTGTGTCATTAGTGGTGCACAACCTCTAAAACCCTTTACCTGTTTGCATTCGCTCTGCGGTTGCTTCAAAAACAACCATCTGTACTCTACATGATGTGGTTTGAC
The DNA here is from genome assembly GCF_018492685.1 of Alosa sapidissima. Taxonomy (NCBI): domain Eukaryota; kingdom Metazoa; phylum Chordata; class Actinopteri; order Clupeiformes; family Clupeidae; genus Alosa; species Alosa sapidissima. Next base: position 12,572,723 of record NC_055971.1, on the reverse strand, counting down.
CTTTCAGCGTTACATGATATATTACATCCGCCTCAACAAATGTGAGTGCGTTTGATGAGTAAACATGTCAGATAGAGCTTGTTTATTGTTGGTTGAAGATGTTTGTTTTCTGCAGTGGCTCTGTAGCCGCTCTGTGAAGTGCAGGTTCAGTTGCCAAGCCGTATCTGCTCCTCGCCATCTCTCAAGACCAAGTCCACCTGTCCTTTGTCCATTTGTTTGTTTGTTTGTGTGTGATTGATTGATTGATTGATTATACTTGAACGTCATCCCCAATCAATTTTTCCAGGTGGTTCTTTTCCTGATAGCCGAGCTCTGTCCCTATTTTCCTCGTACTCTGTCTCCTCTTAGCTGCCCTTCATACTGCACCTTGCACCCTCCACCCCCCTCCAGGCACTTTCATGGTGCTCTGCCTCCAAGGCCCCTGGCACTCACTGCCATCAATCGCTCCTTATTGACAGCTGCGCATCAGCCGGTGGCGGCCCAGGAGAGAGAGACCGAGAGCCAGGCAGGCCTCAGTGGAGAGACATGAGGAGTGTTTTCCTTCCACAGAGAGAAAGAGAAAAATCTTCTTGACTAGGTTGGTGTGAGGAGGGAGTTTCTCTCGTCGAGAAAACCAAGTTGACTCAAAGGGAGGGTAGGGCTGCACTCGGTGTGGGGAAGTATAGAGGGATCCCACGCTGAGTGAGCGATAGTAATTCCTGCAGTTCAACAACACAGTAACCTTGCGAGAAACGAGGGAAAATATGTGTCGACGAGAGGAGAGAAATCGAGAACAGATGCACGGGATAATTAAAAGACCCAGACTGAACATCAGAGACTCCGCATATTATCATGCATTTAGTCGAGATTTCTTTTCCCGCTCTTTGGTTCATTCTTTCTTTCGTTTTCATTCACTCTTGGAGAAAATGTACAGCGGTCCACCTATGCTGTGTATGTGCGTTGGGACTGCAGAGCAAGCATTGGGCCCCCACTATTGATTGCTGGAGGCTTATGTTTTATTGAGCAGAGGGTGAAGCCGGGCTTATGGTCTGACGGATGGGTTATGTGCTTGTGCTGTCAAGGTAGCTCTTCTCCTCCACCTCTTTGAACATCTTCCCCACCTTTTCCCCTTGTCTTCCTCCTCGTTTCTTTATCCTTCCTTCCTTCCTGCTCACGCACCCCACCCCACCTCCTCTCTAACCCCCACCTCCCCATATCCTTCCTTGTTGGCCCACTTCACAGTTTTCTCTTGTGCTTTGACGTTTCTTTTTTTTACCCCTTCCTTTTTCTCCTCTCTCTCTCTCTCTCTTGCTCTTTCTCTCTCTCTCTATGGCTCATTGTCTCTTTACCTTACTCTGTCTTTTCTCTCTCCCACTTCCTCTTTCTCTGTCTTTCTCTCTCTGTATGATGTCTGTCAGTCTGCCCTTGTCTCTCATGCACTGTCACTATCGTCTCTCTCTCTCTCTCTCTCTCTCTTCTGGATTTTTCTTTGTTTTCTTTGTTTTGTCTTTTTTTCCCCTTGCTTTGTTTCTGACTCCCTGCTTCCATCCTTGGGCACTCTCCTCTCTCATTCATACACTCTCTCCTTCCATCTCTCCATCTCTCCCACCCCCACCGTCTCCCCCTCCCTCCCTCTGTGGGAAGGCCGTAAGATAAGTGCAGCACTTTTGATACGAGTGTATGCATATGTGTGTGTGTGCGTGTGCGTGTGTGTGTGGGGGCATATGTGTGTGAGGCGTCTGATTACACTCGCCCACGGAGGTGCCTGTGTTTGTTTCAGTGTGTCGGATGCATTTTTTTCTCTCCGTCGTGTGTAAGCAGATCGGCTCACGCAGGGCCCCGGCAAATCCTTGCTGATTAACATTGGGTGGATGATTAGAATCCTAAGACCCCCACCGCCACTGTCCTCACCCTGCGTCATCCTCTACCACCACCACCATCACCACCACCACCACCACCATTAGGCTCTCTGTGAGGGCAGAGAAGTAATGAGAAAGATGGCAGACATTGGGAGAGAGAGAGAGAGATAGAGTGAGAAGAGAGAGATTGCAGAGATCTCTTCGTTGTCATATTCCCGAAGGTCCATGCACCTGCTGAGCTTCTAATTTGGGTTTGAGGAGGGAAGTGATGTTTGACAGGGTGGCCATTGTTAAGGCGTGCTGTTTTCTGATTAGGATTGATGCACTAATCTCTTTTCTTGTTTCTCCCTCTAATCACCATCATATGTACGGGGACTTACATTCTCATACAAGAAGATCCATAGCTTTAGATCGACCTAGTGGCCTGGCATATAGTTTGAGAGCAAGGGGCTAAATTGCATTTTTCAGCCCCTAAGTGAGAAATCTGCTCTCGCCCTGGCCTGCCATCTCTAATGACACGAGGAATGAAAACAAGTAAATGATCAACTGAACGCATAAATTAAGGCTGACAAATGCACAGATGCCTCTGAGCTCTTATCTGAGGCTACCATCGCAGATGCAAAAACAAATTACTGGAGGGAAAATGCAACTGTCTATCAAAACAGGGCTTCTTAGTCTTCTCAGCCTGAAAGTAGTAGCATGAACATTCTGTAATGCAATTATAAAAACGGGGGGAAAAACTCCAGAAATTCACATTATGTGAATGTGCTTGTTGCAACTTGCAAGCAGCAAAATTACAGAAATCATCAAAGCGCAAACGTGGATCTATATATGCTTTAATTCAGATGATTTAATATACACAGTGCTTTTTATCTAGAAATGTTTTATATATTTCTGTACAACTATTACCAGAGGAAAATTCATTCAGTTACATTGGTGTTGCTTATAAATTGTTCTCTAGGAACTGAGTTGGTGAACAACATTGTAGGAGTGCATCGGTTTACCCCCCTTGCCTCCTTGAAGCAGTGGGGAAAGCCAGACGGAAATGGAAGGATCCAGCACTGCTTATCATTTGTTCGGACCTCATACATGTAGAAGGGTCTTCCCTGCGGAGTCAATTTATATGGCCTCACGCCTTTGTCGTCCTAGAGGGCAATGCCATACAGGGAGTGCAGTTAGACTGAGTATCAGCACAGAGGCTTTATAAACAAGCACTGTGTTTCTCAATATATAAAAACAAAGTGGTAGAACATCCAAGAAAAAAGGTTTGGGATTGGAAAGAAGTATTCCCTGTTATCACTCTGGCATGATCTGACACTCTGACATGATCTGGCGGTCATGTTAAAAATAAATCCTGACAGGAATGACAGGACCTTGATGTGCGATATGCTTTATTGTTTTGGGAAGTAACTGTTGCCGTATATATTAAGTGTGATAATTTATTTGGCGGAAATACTTAACCTTCGTTCAATACGCCGGGAGAGATCCATTTTATTCAGTGGAACGTTTTGCAGTATTTATGAAGAGTCATATATCAAATAAATAAAAAAAAGAGCTTTTCATGTGTTTCAGTAGCCCAGCATTTACGCATAAACAATTTGTTTGGTCAAGGACTTGTGCACTGCAGATGATGGAGGGCTATGGGAGAAACCCTGCAGGAACTTTACCTGCAACCTTTCCGATGTGCCAGCCGTTTAATTAAATGTCAGGCGCACTTATGAATTTCCATGTACTTCTCATTTACTTAAGCAATCAATATGCCATCCAAAAATGACCTTTTCTCCCATCCATCTTTTGGAATTGTTTACCTCTGGCCTTTGTGTGACATGTAATAGTACATACACACACACACACATGCAATCCCCTGCCCATTTACATCACTACTGTATGTGTATACGTGTGGTGCTGGAGGTGATTCTTGCTACAAACAATTATGTAGTGTAACAGATAAGAAAGTTTAAATAGATTAAATACTCAGTGTTCATAACTAATATTAAATTCAACAGATAAGAAAAGAAAGGTTAAAATATTTGCTCTGGGGCTAATGTTGTCTCTGCAGTGAGCATAATCTTCCTGTGAAGTCAGAAGTAAACATTTTTCACTCGGCTAATCAGCTAGTCCGTTCTGCATTAGAAAAGTGAAATATACCGCAGAGTATTTTTAGTTCAGATGTGCATTTTCTGCGAGACATTTGTTAGAGTGTGACATGTTGAGACCTTCAATAAAAAAATCGAAACCACCTACAGTTATTGATTGGACCAGAGCAAAGGTGATCGACACCAAGACAGTCTATGGCCTCCGGTCTGTAGACGTACCCACTGTCAACTTGCCAAAGGCTTTTTCTGCTGGAACATCTGTAGGGCCAAATTACCCGAGAGAGAAATGAGTGGTTGCTTAGATTATGAATTGCAATGCTGGATGACTTGGGAAGACATTGTGTGGAGAAAGTTCATCACTCTGTAAACCTGTATGCATTGATTGCATACGGATACTGCAATCTTTCGTTGGCCTGAGTATAACTGGATAGTTAGTGCTCTCTGTGTGTGTGTGTGTGTGTGTGTGTGTGTGTGGACAGTAGTGCACATGCACACAGTGACCCTCCATCCATGAATTTTAGCAAGGTAGACTTGCAAACCGCAAAATGATACCCACCTGTGTGGTGTTAGTTGGCACGGCATATTCAAAGGTGAGACGTTGAGAGTTTTAAATCCCCTAATGCTACCTCTTCCCCGTAATTTCCTAATCTATGAGTCATCACCTGCTCTCTGGTCTAGTGCGCATAAGAGGAAGCTCCTGGCTCGCGTTGCTTTTTGCAAATACCCCCAGTCAGCGTTTAGCTGCGCACGAAGGCCAACGATAATGTCATAACCGACAAATAATGACAAATGGCTCTCCAGGCCAGCTACACTTTTGGCTGTCTCGCATGGTCTTTGACCTTGCCCAAGGAGGCACTCCTCGAAGGCTTTTAGTCGGGTGAATCGATAGCCAGCTGGGCCTCTCTGGCTCACCGTAGAGTCTGTGAGCACGACAAGCTCTCCCTGCGATATCGCCGAGAGCCTGAAGATTTCACCTCAGACGGTGCAGAGGGAAATCAGCTGCACACACTCACGGCCATTAATTATAGTGGGAGCGCAGGAGAGAAGATGATACCAGCGGAAGGGAAAGGTTAATTCTAGAAGCACACACACAAGTACACTCAGAGAGGGGGGGGGGGGGAAAGGGTCTGCGAACGACAGGCTTGCGGGGAGACAGGCGAGTTGGGTGATTTATCATACACTGTGGCTGCTTAGGCCCCCAGGAACAGTTTGTCTTATCACTTTAGTGTTCTGTTTTTTTTATTCATTTTTTATTTGTTGGAGTTTTTTTTTCTGTGGCTTGGGTATACACAACTTCATCCACCAGGGTCTCATGTTGGCTAATATTGCAGCAGGGATAACTGCTTCCATCTGACACATCAGCCTCAAGCAAATGACCCATAACTTCTAGAAAAAAAATGTTGTTTTCCTCCAAACAATGAGCCACCCCGGTAGCCATGTCAATACGGCCGAATCGATATTGATTTAGTTCCAGCATTATGCCCTTAAGACTACATTATCATTGTGTCACGTTTGAGAGGATACTGGAAATAATGTGCCATTGTTTTCTTTTCTCTTCCTCCCTCCCTCTCTCTCTCTCCCCCTCTCTCTCTCTCTCTCTCTCTCCCCCTCTCTCTCTCTCTCTCTCCCCCTCTGCTTTCTGATGGACCTGTGGGATGCCATCATCTCAGGTAAGGCCAATGTTTGCTCTTTTTCTAGTCATGATAAATCTATACAGGACATGTATACTGTACGAACATAGCGTCACTGAACTGACTTGGTGATGATGAAATTAGAGCTTGAATCTTACCAGGAGCATCCCTTCAGAGTTTGTTAGTTTGTTTGTGGATGGAAAACCCTGAGGCGACTACGAAATTTGTGAATCGTTATATGACACCCCCCAATAGTATCCCAGCAGGATAGCCAAGAGTTGCAGCATAGTTATGCATAATTTTATAGTTAGCTCTCATTACTGTCAAAACAACATTATAAAAATCATATCAAGCTCTCAAGTTCCTGGACCTAGATCGCATGATCTCATGTGTGTTATCAAGTTCAATCTGAACGGGTACAAATGTGTGTGGTGTACTCAAGTGGCTGTGCATGCTTTTGTTGAATGTGACATGGCTGCATGCACAGACTCAGACCTTAGTCTTGTCCATGGCAAGTCCCTTCATTTGTATTCCACGAGCTCTCAGCTCAGGCTTTGAAATATTTGCTGATATTATTAATACGCACCAAAATAGTATATTTACAATGCATTTAATTTCAGGCTTTTCCACTGTTGAGCAGGTTTGCGTCTGTGTGTGTGTCTGTGTGTATCTGTGTGTGTGTGTGTTTGCACCAGTGTTGAAAAATGGAAATACTCTGTTGAACGAGGACCTGCTCATTTAGATAAGGCACAGCTTAAGCAGGACACGGGAAAAAAGGTTCTAGTGGTGCCGGTGTATCAAACCCCACGCCTCCCCGAGGACTATCAGCTGCTGTTATTTTTTCCCTCACTCTCGCTCTCTCTCACACAGCTTTCTTCAGGCAGTCAGTCAAACTTTAAGTAATCCTATTTGTCAACATCACAGATGCTCTCTCTCTCTCTCTCGAATCTCTGGCGGTCAGCGTTAGCAGGCCCTCAGGCCGTGGCGCCCGTTTCAAGTGCTTTTGATCCAGCCGCACCTGGCAGCACGTGTATTCAGGTGTCTCTAAACATTCTCACCCACCACCCCCCTCCTCATGAACCCAGACATATTCACGGAATATTAAAGGGAAATCTACATCCCGAACATACTTGCGGGACGTGATTTGTTGTGAAATATTCGAACGCGGGCATCACGCCGTGTGCACGCAGCAAAGTCATTTCATGGCCCGCAACAGTGCAGATTTGATTCAGATTTGCATTTATTACGACTTGCTCTCAACTGCTCTGCATGGAAATTGCCCTATTCTTCCTGCCATTAGGTGCTGTTGTCGGGCAATTTTAGCTGTCAACGAGTTTCCCGGCTTGGTCACCCTGAGTTTGGTGTTGATTTATTACCTGGCCCAAAGAGACCTGACAGAGGATGCTCGATGGCCGACGCATAACAAATGGGATTAGTGTCAGGGTGTAATGCACTTACAGGGTATCAAGTCACCTGTATTCTACAGGGTAAATGAAATAAGATAGCATCAAACGACAGCAGAAGTTCACCTTGGTGCAAGGTTGCCCCCGCTAAGTAGATCTTTATTTGTGTGACATGTGCGGGGTGTTGGCATGTGAACAGGTACTGTGCTGCTGTGCTTTGTGGATTTCAAACGGTACTGAAGGCCTGCTTGTCGTACCTCAGACTAAAAGCGGGCGAAGACCTTAAATTTCATGTTGCCATTTCAAATCGATGTAACGCAATTAACTTTGAATCCGAACGAGGAGGCCCCTCACAATAGTGTGCACCTGGTGCACGGCCCCGTGATGAGCACTTTGTGCCTGTGAACATCCTTTGTGCCTTCTGATTACGGGCGCTACAGAGCTGCTTTGTGTCGAGGCAGAGACAGTGGCGCTCGCAGCGGGACTCTCCCTCTCTCCACTTTGCCCGTGAACACTTGGGGGGAAAAACAGCGAGGGGGATTTTCTGCTGATTCGCTTCAGCTGAATGCAGCTTTGTGTCAAAATGCGCCTGCCAGCGCTGCCCACTCGCCACTCCCCGCCCCGGCCGCGGCAGCCTCTCCCCGAAGGGATCAGGTGTCCGATTTGCCGTCAACCCTTTTAGCACTGCCCGTCTTACTCTCCCCTTCAGACCTCCCTGACATATTTCTTGTGGAGTCAAAATAAGAAAGCACAACTCTGTTGCTCCCCAAACACCTCGGCCTTGGCCGAGCAAGTTCCGGATGTTGTATCGCTCTGGACCTCGTCCAGAAACACCATCACTTACTTTCCGTGATGTTGCTGACTGGAACTGATGCATTCTCATTTCATAAGGTCGGCGGATACATCCCCCACAAACCCCCCCACCCCCGCCCCCCGCCCACCCGCCACAAGCAAGACAAGAAAAACAAGGCGCGTGGCTCGATTTGTCATTCTCGTCAGACGCCACCCGCCTTTGAGGGCCAAATCGGGGATTATTGTGCCAAAGCCACAGATTACGAGTGGGAGGTCGTTCTCCATCACCACTCTTGCCGCTTGACTCTCTCCAGAGGCGGGACGATAATTAAGAAAAGTGCCAGGCACCCCCTGTCCGGCTAAAGACGCCTGGTAGCTAAGCAGCTCTATCTGAACTTATTAATTTGACTCTATAAATGATACCATATTGTGGAGAGAAACTGACGCGGAGATTAGGGCTGATTAAAGAGGGAAATCAGTTAACATAAGCCCCATCCAGTTCAACATTCCTTCTAATTAAAATCAGTCATCTGGAGCAGGCTCATTTTTCCCTCGCTGCTCTCAAGAGTGTTGGCGCTCCAGTGTTTGGTAAAACTTGCATATCAAATATGATATGTAAACTATTTTAGATGGAGGACAGATGGAATTAATTAAAATGAATTTTGAAGCTACATAAAAGTCCCACCAGACATTTTAATGGCCTCTTTTTTGTTTGAAAAGATATTGTCTGTTTTATTTTTATTTGAATCTGCAGGTCTAAAGAGCACAGGTTAAAAAAAAAAAACTATTAAAAGTATACTTTTTGAAAGTGTACTAAGTACAGTTTGTACTTTTTTCGTCAAATCCCAGTGTAATTAAGTGTATTGAATGATGTATTAAGTTCAACTTAATACCAACTTGACTATACTTTGAGTGTAATTAGTGTGCTAAAATGGAACAACTTTTTTCAAACTTTGTGTTCTTAAGTACATTATACAAAAAGAGATTTTATGAGCATTCGGAACACAGTCGCAGTACAATTTTGTAACATCCCAAGTGTATTGGAAATGTACTTAAAAGGCATTACAGTATAACTAATAATAGTGTAGTAGTGTATTTTGAATACACTCTCATCATCCTCATTTCTATTCATTTGGCATGCTTCTGTAATATTTTAAATTAACTTCAAATGTACTTCCTGACTACAATAAGTGCCTTGAAAGTTTGCAGTTATGTTAATAAAAGTATAGTCTTAAGATACTTTAAGCATTATAAAGGCATGCAATTTAAGTATAATATTAGTGTGATTTAAAATTGTACTATTAGTACTCTCCTACCTATTCTGTTACATGACAAATTACACTTTGATTATGAGAAAAACATTTTATTGACATGAATGAAAACAAAACATAATATTCATCCATAACAAAAGTAAAACATTTTTCTGAAAGTTATGGATCTCTTGAGCATATCTTTTCAAGTTGGATGTGGTAACGCGATAAAACATGCATTTGGGCGTATTATATTATTTCACATGCATAGATTTTTCTAGTGGCTGTTTGGAGTGCTGGTCAGATTCCTCCTTGCTCGCAGCATTTTCTTCCATGCTTGGGGAGCAGTTTCCTCTGAGTGCGCACGTGCAGAGAGAATTTGTGCGCACGCATTTAATATCTACGTGTGTGAAATAATATATAATATAATACACCTGAATGCATGTTTTATCGCGCAAGTGCTTTTTGCCACTATTGTGTCACGATACTCTACAGCCTCATTGGTAGACCATCAATTCAAAATGCAGATTTCATGAAAAACAAAAGTTGTTTACCCTCCTAGGTGAGAGAATTTGCCCTCTAAGCTTGAAATTGTTTACTGGACACCCAGCCTACAAGCCAACAACTTAACAGTCTAACATGGCTAAATTTGTAATGCATGATCATTTATTGCTTATTTGTTTGCAAAGTCTTCTGGCCCAGAAAGAAAACCATGGTGGTTACGGATCATGGCTGAGGAGAAAAGGTACAGCTGGTAGAGTTGTGCAGTGAGTGAACTTCCCTCCCAACACTGAGATGTGGTGGCAAAAGCTGTGGTAGCTAGCTTCCTTACTAGCACACCATCTTCCAGTCCAAGATGCATAAAGTTTTCGGTGGCAACCCGGGGCTGGACAGCAGTCAAATGCATTGACCTTGGTATTAGAGAATTTGTCTCTGTTGTCTGTGAACAGAAAGAAGATGGACAACATTTTACAAGATAGACAATATTTTACACAGAAATCCATTGGCAATGATGAGATTAATACAGATTATCTGTACCTATTTGACATTTACTTTTTATGGGTCAAATTGGTATTGACACCATCTGTTTGCCATCCTGGTATGGGTAGACCTGGCCAGGTAGTCTTTCCTTAACGCGTTGTGCACCTTGGCACCGATATGAGTGCAACCACCCTGTTTTCTGCATTTGATTACCTTAGATTCATTTGTTTCCAATACAACCGTATTATCGTTTTCGGGTCAAATGGCATTTTAAATGGGAGTCGTAGGGGCACTAGCCTATTATTTTGATGCATGAATCAAAATCATCATGTATCAAAATAGTTCTGCCCCTACGACTCCCATTCAAAATGGCATTTGACCCAGAAACGACAATACAGTCAAGCTTAATGGTGGCGCTTCTGACTTAATTACAGTATGCTTTCAAACGAAAGTTTGACTCAGGTACATTCACAAAAAGACCCTAGGTTGCATTTTGGCTTGAGTTATGCTTTAAGAGTAATGGGGCAAGGCCCTGGATGAAGAATATTTACCTTTACTGCTGATTATTTGAGGCGTTCAGACATCTCGGTTTCAAAACTGTCCAGGAACACCTGTAAAAACATAGTTAGGCTACAGATTAAAACTAGGTAAATTACAAACACTACCATGAAATGAACTTGAATGCTCTGTCAAACATGAATAATTAAAAACATCTAAATCTATTGCATAAACCAAGGCATAATATCAATCATGTAGCCTAAGCTTCATAGCACTAACTTAGTAGAACACCAGGTTTAATTCCCCCTCTAATATCAATGGTGGAAAAAAACGTTCTACTTCATAAAATGCATGTAATTTGTCCTGTAGACTCATTTTAAAAGATGTCTCCACAATTAAAAAAAAAAAACAGCTACAATGTCATTAGCATGCCTAAGGAATGTGAAGTGTGACTAGCCTAGCACCATCCTCCTTTCTGTGAGGTAGCCTACACCTCATAATATTAAATAACATTGGTGAACTTTAGGCAAACGTTGCTTAATAAAGAACACACTTTCTTCCATCATAGTTTGTCTAACGTTAGTGCTAGCCAACGCTTGTCAATAATCCCACAAACACAAAGCAGGCTAATGTAGTTTTCTTCTTGATAGGGATCTGGGTTGACATTTATGACGTTAACGTTAGCTAAATTAGCTAACGTGATCTGGCATTGCTAGCTTGTACTAGCAAGGATAAAAACAAACTCTTGAAAGATTGCTAAGCCATCAATTTAACTTCTCCAAAGACTACCAAAGGTCATAAAGAGTAAGCTACATCAGAATCATTTAACAATATGCTTTGGGACTCACCTGATAACGAATAACTTGGCACTTTAGATCCAACTGGCTTCAGCCCTTGTTATCTCATATGAGGAGTCCTTCTGGCTCTGTAGGACCAACGTCTCTGGCATGACTAGAGTTTATGGTATCTTTAATTTGGACAAACCTGTAACCTTATACGGACCGTAAACGTATGCATTTTCTGGTCTCTACAGTCCATCTGTCTTGCAAATAAAGTTACAAGCATAGACTGTATAAAATAACGTTAATGTTTGCTCACACCACGTTTTGCTCGAAAGGTGCACAGATCCGCCCACTCCATTTCAAATTCAAACAGCCATGTTATTGGTCAACTGGACTGCCTATACATTTAACTGTGTTGCCTATAAATTTAACAAAATGCCACATTCATCCTCTCACAACCTCTTCTACATCACAAACGTATAGGCTACTACCTTACTAAGACACAAAATCAGCAAAAGAAAAAATATTATTTGATGACCAAAACTGATAGATCAGTGTGTCTAGGCTAGGTTATTGCACATTGCCATCCATGCGGCTGACATATCAGGCCTAAAGGCTACACACATTAGTATTTTATTAAAGGTGAGATGACTATGAAACTATACAAACAATGTATTAGGCCTACCAAAAAATATACTTTCCATAAGTACACTATATTACAACTCTAAGTATTAGCAATTTAATACACTTAAACTAAATAAACTTCTTTACCATTTAAAATACACTAACAACAAAGTACACTTTTAAAAAAGCTGTTCCCGCCGTCACTCCCGCTCTCGCTGCCGCTCAGCTCCTCCTTGCTCGCCACTGGCGCGAACTCCATCGCTAGCAGGCCCGAGCATCTCCTCCGTAACTGGCACTCGTCCTCCTCTCCCAGCAGCTCGAGCAGACGGCCCTCTTCCTCGCCTGGGCAGAGGTCCCCAGGTGCTTCTTCTGCAGCTCGGAGCCAGGTCTTTATGACCGCGCCTCGTCTCCTCTCCCTCCTTCGGCAAGCCTTGGTGCGAGCCTTGGGAGCCCTTATAAGGGCTGGCGGGAGCTCGAACGGCCCCCACCCCGGGGTCAGGTCGCCTGCCCTCAGGATAACTCCCGGGGCAGGGGCAGCTCCGCCACACGTTCTCGCAATGGAGGCATCCATCGCTTTACTTCTGACACCACTGTAACGTTTGAAGGTTTCAGGACGCCAAGAGTTGTTCAGAGCAAGCTTTATTACTGAGAATGAGGACAGGGACACAGACACAGATCACAATGCACACATGGCAGGTCAAGAAGACACACACACTACACCAACAGGGGAGGTCCAGCCCCCCACACAAAAAGGAACACACATGAGGGGAAACTAAAAGGGAAACATGTTACACTAAAGACACTAACTTTACACTTATAACTTACGAGAATAACAACATAAACCCCCCAAATGTTCGCTCTCGTATCCCAGCATGCTTTTCGCGGGAGAACGCTAACACTGTCTTTCTGCGCCGACGCTACAGTATATTTAATTTTAGTACACTGAAGTTGAACTTAATAACATCTACTTTGAAGTATACTTTCTAAAAGTACACATTAAACATACTTTACATAAAGTACAAAAAGTGTAAGCATACTTGCTTTATACTTCATATTCTTTAATCATATTTCTAACACACTAAAGTATACTACTTTTTTACCTGGGAAGTCATAGAGCCGTGCACATTTTCATCACTGAGTCTGACAAAACCAAACATAAAAAGGAAATTTCTCATTAGACATACACAGATTGTTATTTGTGTAAACTACACACGGTAATTTAAGGATCAAGGATGACACATGAATTCAAACTTCACCAGGAATGTTTTGCAGTGCAGTACAAATTGTCCTTTTAGATAATTATGACTGTAATAGTAAGGTTTTATACAGTGCTGCTCAGCATACATACTTATAAGTACAAAAAAAGACAAATGAGTTAGCTAGTGAAGACAAGACTATCACAGCATATACTGTGATAGGTTCCCAGCTTATTGCATATGCTGTTATGACTTCTTGAAATTGCTAATGGTAACCTCACAGTGCTATATAATTAGTATTGTCTGTTAAACAGATTTGTGAAAAACAAACAAAACATTGACATGCTGATATGAGTTATGAAGTGATCTGACTTTATGTAGATTTTATATAGCATTATATTTTCTTTCCTCAAAGGAGGAAATGTCTTGTCAGTGTTGTTTTGTAAGAAATATATGGTAACACAACACTTTGAAGGTATCAACATAAGAGTGACATAATACTGTCATGAACATATGAGGGACATTGTTGCTCCATAAACAACTGCCTCTGCATTGCATTCCTCTGTGCGTACATACATATATACAAGCATCAACCTGACATGGGAGTGCAACATGCATTACTGATTGAACACTGAGGAGTTATTTAAAGGGCAAAACAGACTTAACTCTACAGACTCTCAGACACATATTACTACTCACTATGCTGAAAAAGATGCCACTGATTTGTACCAGCAATTAGCTAAAGCCGTGCAGGGTCCATGCGAAACAGCTCTGGATTTTATTGTTCGAGTGCTGGACCTGCGGCAGAGAGTATTGAATGCATCAGAGCGAGCTCCATCAGGCCTGAAATACAACTGCGAGTTAGTGCAACGCCAGTGTTTTCAATCCATTGTGACAGGCTTGTTAAATGATAACATAAGAGCAGAAATGAGAAGTTATCTGCAAAATGTAGACATCAGTGATGAACTGCTACTAGAGAAAATGCAGATTGCACAGTACAATGAAAATGAGCGGGCTCAGAAAACAAAAACAGTTGCCAGAACATCGCTCAAGGTTAGTGTGAATTCAGTGGAATTGACTGACAATGCAGATGTGCCTAATGTGGCCCCAGTCCGAGCTACTAAACAGGCCAGAGAGAACCCCTTGTTTTCTAAATTGGAGGAGAGCAATTCTGTTATCAGGGAGCTTACCTGTCAAGTAGCTTCATTAGTCCAGATTGTCCAACGTGAGAGAGGAACTGGTGATAGGCCTTCTACCAGACCTGCTACATCAGTGAGTAGAAGACCCAAAAGACAACAAGTGTCAGCAGGAGGAAGCACCCGACTGTAACCATTGTTTCAAGTGTGGCAGTGACTCTCACTGGTCCAGGGGATGCAGACTGGAAAACAGCCGTAGGTGGTCGGAAAACAGCCGGAGGTTGTGACTGAGGGACGAGTCATGGCCTCTTCTGCAGTGAAGTCCCACAACCAGGCTGGTCAACAAAGCTTGCCATCGGACCCATGTGCACTGGGTGAGTTGAAAATGTGTGGGGACAATCCACACATTGGCACAGTAAGACATAGAAAGCAAATTGTAAGCCACACTGCAAACAATCAGACTGTACCCCAACAGTGTAGGCCAGCAAGCAATGAAAATGATCATTGGCCTACCAGGCGCAAAAACATTGCACAATTAATTGGCAAAAAGTGTTTAGTGTGGTGTACAATGAACAACGTGAAAACTCAAGCGCTGTGGGATACAGGAGCGCAAGTCTCAATTATGAGTGAAGAATGGAAGTCTAAGCATTTGCTGTACACCCCAATTCATCCCATCAGTGACCTGCTAGAAAATTAAGAACTGTTGAATTTGAAAGCAGCAAATGACACAGAAATTTCATTTCAGGGGTGGGTGGAAGTGAATTTCAGTCTGTTTGAACCAAAGTCTAAAGTAACTTCATGCATGTTGGTGCCAATGTTAGTCAGTAAAGATGTGGGGGAGAAACCGATTGTTGGTTTTAACGTCATTGAACAAGTCATGAAGAACATTGACAGGGGCACTTCAGAGACTACAGCCAGTGTGTGTCTGCTGAGAAATGCATTGAGGCTGGGAAAAGGAAAAGCTGAGGCATTGCTCAGTCTCATCCAGAAGGAGGCAGATGACAATGATGGGTATCAAGTCAAAACTGAAAAGTCACCCTTGACCATTCTGAGTGGACAATGGAAACAAATTGGCTGTTACGTCAAATATGGTATTGAAGATCTCAACGCAAAGATGCTGTTTGAACCAGATGAAGGAATGTTATTGAATGAGGGGTTGGAGATACACTGTCAGTTAGTAAACCTTCACAAGCCTCGCAAAATTAATGTCAATGTTTACAATGCTACTAACCATGAAATCTCCTTGCCACCCAGAGCAGTTATAGGCCGTGTCCAGAAAGTAAAAGACTGTTGACTGGCGGACAACATTAACTTTGTGGGGGAGAAATGTAAGACCTATGTAGTATTCAGTATTTCAATCTGTTACAGCTATAATGTTTGTCCAGGGGGTGGCAGTAGAGCGTTTATATCAGTATCCAAAATGCTATGGCTAGTAGAAAAGAAGAAGAGTGTGTTCAGTTTTTAACGTGGGTTCTGCAGTGTGCTGAATAGCAGAATAAACTACGAACTTTTCTAACACCGGTGTCCTTATTTCAAGTCGATGCCAGCGGTGTAATAATAGCAAGGGCTTGTTGTAATCAACCAACTCCCACAAAACTATGGTTCGAGTTAGATTGAGGATTAGAATAGGATTGAGTACCGAGTAGAGTGGCAAAGTGCTGTCACAAATATGTGTGGGTGTTGGAGCAGCGTGAAAGTCACCACCTTCAATCGGTTGGCTCGGATTCAATTCCCAAACTCGCCATTGTGCTTTGGATAAAAGTGTCTGCTAAATACCAGTCAAATAGACATTTAGAGTGTTATGTTCTACATGATGGTATAGTGCAGGGATGTGTAACACAATGTACTCCATCTTCACTGCTATAATATTCAATGGTGTGCATTAAATATGAAGTACAGCTCCCGTATAATGACTACTGCCAGCCTGAGTACTCTGATCAGTCTGGTCCGACTGTTCTTCTCATGAAGAGAGTGGGAAAGTGTCTAAATCAAAATCCGTGCGCACACAGCCAATAACCAAGGTGCTGGTTGGTAGCAGGAGCGTATGAATGAAAATTAAGACAAACTACAGTGGCCTACATAAACTGGTGGTTATTAAGAGTGAACGATGCGGCTTGCCTGTATGCTACAGGTGCGCTCCACGAGGGGAGAGTATGTTGGTATGTTGGATACAGACATCACCCTGTCCTGTCCTTATGAGTCTGTTGTGGCTATGAGGCACTGCACAACATGGAGTCCCAAGGGGCAGCCAGCATGACATGATTAATTAAACATCAGCAGGGTGGACGGAAGGTCGTCGTCAGACATCTACATGGACTCTTAGACGGTGCTTTGGGAAATGAGCCATCTTGCCATCGTCTTCACATCCTTGCTGACAAATAATATAATAATAATATTGTCCCAAGCGATTTGCGAAGATGTGGTTTATTTGTTTATTCTTTATTTTTGACATAACTACAGTGTGTCCTCCTGGGCATTGAGAAACGTGAAAAGTAAAACATGGAAATTAAGTGAAGTTATCCTCAGTAAACAAACATTCAGCCGTTGTCACATTTTCTTGATGTTATCACTGAGTCGTGGGGGGGGGGGGGAACAAGTGTCAGGCCTTATCTTAGCAACCTGTATTTTTTCCCCCTATTTGCACTTTAAATGTACTCCTCTCAAGTGGAGTAGGCCTATGCAACCTAAAGCCATCCAGACAGAAATCTGCAACCTCTGGCATCGCATATGCTCAGTTGAGTGATAGCGATCGTCACAATATGTTCACTGTTGCAGTTTAAATGGACAGTTGGAACACAGATTGAGAAGCACATGCATCAAATATTTAATGTTTATGTCGAGCTCCCAGCTGCAGGAAGAGCAAAGCCAGAGGAGTATGTTGTTGGGCATGATGCTTACCAGTATTCTGACAGGCACTGCAAGTCCTTCATCAGAAGAGCATAACATTTTGCAGCATTCGCCCACCACCAGAAGAGCTCCGATTTTAATCACTGCAAAATTTATCCCCGTTTTCCCAAATTAAGCTGTAGTCTCCTGTAGTCCCGCGCTGCATGGAAATGATTAACTTTCTTCCAGCACTGCTGTCTTTGTTGTTTCTGCTCCAGAGAGAATGTCAGTCAAAGAAACGGGCGACATTTTGAAGTGCTTAATTGAGAGTGAGAAAACAGCTAAGCTTACCATTAGCCCCTGCTGTAGCCAGCGGCCTGTGAAATGGACCACATTTCACGGCATTTCCTCCAGCAGACATGAAGCAAATACAGTGGACTTCCAAGGGAGTCGCACTGACAGAAATTCTCTTTGCTATTTTTCCCTGCTACTCGAAATCCCTGCATGGACCCATAGCTCTGATAGGGGGGGTAGAGAGAGCTCAGGTGCTTGGAGCAAAACAGGAGACAGCAGGTATTTTTATTATTTCTTTTTTTATTATTTGGAACTGGACCGATGTGTTAGGCTGCACCGTGACGGGACGCAAACACAGCTGAAATCAGCCTCTTGGGGACAGGTCTCTCCAATGAAACGCTCGGAGGTGTGCATAACTAAGCGCTCATTAGCAACAACACCCTGCACAGATGGACTTCCAGTTGCATGCCTTGGCTCGCGACGGGTTTTCGTCCTGGAGGCTTAGCTGCAGAATATTCCAGAAACTCCAGCTGGACAGCAGGATATAACTTCATGCTTCTGTTTATCTGCAGAGGTTTTTTTTTTATCTTAAATGTTTTTGGGGGTATATTCTGGTGGTTGGGAGGAAAAAGACCCAGAACCCTGGAACCGTAGTGGAAGCTGATAGAATACAGTTTTTGTCGCACTGAACACAGACCTTTAACAAGCAGCATAAACTGGCACAGTCATTGTTCAGGAGCAAAATAGCTCTTTGTCTGAAAGCAGTATATGATGCTATGTTTCCATAGTAACAAACCAATTCACTGTCCTTTGTGGAATAATCCCCAGAACCGGGTACCAATGCCAGTAGTTTATTATATCCTTAATGGTAAATGCTTTTGATGAGGACGGTGTGATTTATTGTGTGGTAAAATTCCAATCAGTTGTTCAGAAGGCCCTTATTCCTGTAGTATGTGATTGAAGCCCTTTTTTAGCACTGTTATTGAAAGGGATTTCTTTGAGTAATTATTTGAAAGAGTTTGGTTCATCCGCATTAGTGGTAGAGCCCTGTATAGCACTAACTTTCCTCACAACAAAGTACAAGAAGTATTTCACTCCCAAAACACCATCTCAATGCATATTGATAAAACCTTTTCTACTGCTGAATATAGATAGATCATCCAAGAATGTGCTCTACGAAATATGTGTTGTACAGATATTATGACCTTGGAGGGTTTGAGTGGATTTTTTTCATCCAGTTTTCTTAGAAGTTTATCAGTGTATGGAGTACTTTTAAAGCAGGAGTACCAGTCCCTGGGTTGAGTGTGTGTACTCTCTGGAGAGATAGCTTTGTACCTCCAATCACTGCATGTCTAGCACTGACAGACACCCTTTGTCAGGGCCAGAACTTCCCCTATATCAACTCCATGCGTCTGGATACTTTGCAGTCATTCAGCGAAGTAGCAACTCCACCCTGGGTGTGTTTTGTCTGCCCCCTCCCAACACACCCAAACACACACACACACAAGGCAGACAGGATCACAGTGAGTTACCCATCAGGCAATGCAGCACTCTCCCAACTGCTGAGTGCTCAGTGCCCATTGGCGTCGTACACCCCCCAATCACACAGACACACACACTACGCAGCTGTCCGTCACAGTGCCAGCTGACAGCCTGGGGTAATTATCCGCTGTTGCTGGGCCCAGGGAGGCGTGGGCTCGCTCCAGGAGCTCAGGTCGGCGTGCTGCTGCTTCGTCGCGCAACTTGCCGCGGCCCCCTGCAGAGGGCTGTGGCAGGCCGTGTCGGCCGTAGCGGATGGATGGGTGCCTGCCGACCCGTGGATGGCAGGCAGTGGGCATGCATGTGTGTGTGTCTGTGCGTGTGTGTGTCTGAGGATGTGTGTCGACGTGCCTGACGACACCCTCTGCCCTGCTATGAAATTTGGCTAAAGCAAAAAAGGACCTCCTGGGTACCAATTTGCACTGTAATTACAATTAGAGTAGAGTTTATAGCAAGTATGCTGTGTTAACCTCTTTTTGTTTATTTCTGTGATTGTCTTTTTGTGCAGTTTATTTTAAGTTTTCTTCTAAACTAAAATAAATGTATAAAATAAAGCGTTTACAGTAAAAGCTTTCTGTACTTTCCTGATATTCCCTAGATAGTAAGTACGAGTGTTGGGGGGGCATATGGCCTTATTGCTTTTCTGTGTTCCTGTAAGGGTATAAACAACCATTTTTTAAGGCTTCCTGTGTTCCAGGCTCTCTGACATTGATTAAGTGCACATTCTTTCTTACATACATTCGTTCTTCAGAAGCCAACACACACACAGACACACAATAAAAAGAGTGTTGGCAAAATATTCATCACGTTTGTGTTCCAGTTTAGCTAGCAGCCTCTCTATCGTTCCTGTGATGTGGCAAGAGATAGTAATTAGATATTCAAGCTAGTTTATCATTCTCACTGTGTTCTCGACTCCCTTAGAGGTGCATTGAGTTAGAATAGGCAATTTTACACTCTAATGCACCAGTATTTACAGCGATTAAATCGGGGGCCCCATCAGCTCTACCCGCTGGTTTTTGTAAGTAAAGTCAAGGAGAGTGTTGTTATGAGGGGGACGCCGAGCCGATTTGCTCACACAATGCAGGAAACGACCGGCGCTTGAGTGATACACGTTGAAAAGGCAGCGTGTGGTTCGCATGTGGGAGGAGATCGGCGCCGTGGATGAAGTGTTCAATTACCTCGTAATTACCCTGCGAGTTGGATCCGAGAGGGGCCGGCTCCACAGGTGCCGTCTTGACGAGCTTGGCGAGCTCGAGCGCAGATCGATGGAGACGAGGCGCGCCGTTTGCGTTAGCAGCTCACAGTTCATGAAGGCTTTCCCAGCCAGAAACACAAACCTGGACTTCCTTGCTGTTTTTTTTTTTTACTCCAATAACCCACCTCCACCCCCTCGCCACCCATACTCCCACCCAATAGAATCCTAAAATGCTGCCAACTTTCTACTTGGCTCAGCACCTTCATTGAGAGGCGAATCGATAAGTGCAACCTAATCAACAAATGTCACTTAGGAAATGCTAATGTCTGAGGCTGACGGTCTCAAACAGACCACAATGCTGCTGTGCTACTGCTGAGGGAGCACCTCAAGCAGTCTACAGCAACTGGGTGCATCTACAGAGTCTCTAGCCCCAGTGCCAGTCAGACAGACTGTGTCTGGGACTACGTCAGACAAATCTGAGCTGCACATATGGAACTGGCTGACCACCATCATAGTAATGCCCGCCAGTTAGAAACCAGCTTAAGGGGATTAGCCCAGCAGATGTATACCCCAATGTTGTATATCTTTGTGTGTGTGTGTGTGTTTGCCATATGCAGCCCTGGTTTAATCGTGTAATTGCGGTGTGTCAATGCGTCGCCCGGGAGCCCCACCCCGCCCTTCAAGCAGCTGTGCCCCCGCAGAAATCAATTTTCCAGCCATTAGCCCCTGAGTCATCTGATTTGGTACCTGATGCAGCCCAAATTAATTAAGCATGCCCCCATGCAGGGAGAGCGTGTTGTTGGGTCTCCCGTCCATGTGCCGTCTAATGACCAGCAGGTTTTTGGGGAATAGTCCCATGCATGTATTAGCTTTATATGTTGTGTGGGATAATTGTATGCTCTACTAGGCATCAGTCAGATAATGATAATAATCATCGTTGGCATCTTCATCATCATCGTCTTCAACTTGTTCTTTATCATTGTCATTAAAAATAATAGGTTGGTTGATTTACACTTGTGTCTTGTCTTGTGCGTGTGGGTTATATTTTGGAAATAATTTTGTTACTGAAGATTTTTTTTTTCTGTTGAAAATAGCCTAATGGTGTGAAGTGAGCATGAATATGTGGAAAATATGACCTTGGCTGTTTTAGTCCAAAGATGCAGATGAAATAGTAATGGGGGATTTAAAACCCCAAGCATATCACTGAATTACTCATGAAACTTGGGTTTTACTGGTAAATCATTAAAACTCCAATCAAAGTGGGAAGAAGCCAAAGGGAATGTGCGAAAAGCCTTCAGACTGTTGAGTTGGAACATGTGATATGTGTCCGATTTGCTCATGCTCATTGTAACAAGGTTTTTTTTGTGTGTCGTTTGGTTTTGTTTGTGTGTGTTATATACACATATATATATATAACAATCTAACAATCTCATTAGATTTGTAATCCACTAACCTTTATGCCACAGCACTCACACACACACACACACACACACACACACACACACACACAGTGTAATTCTCTAGATGTCTGAACTGATCCACTGCATCTAATATCATAATTTACTGTCATTATATACCTTACTTACACTTAGGCTCTACGGTCTCAACACACAGTTAGGTTGGCATTGAAAGTATCACTAATATTATCTGGAACAGGCTTTGCATGAAAATGACTTACTTCTTTTGATTAAATGTGGTTGTTATTCATCTCGAGTGAAAAAATAAGAACTGGCGGTAATTTGGAAGACGGAGTCACAGATTAGCTTTCCTAATTGTTGTTAATGTCACCTAATTCTCTAACCTTACATAGCTCTGAATCGAGTTAATGAGTCCCAGTGAATTTAAAA
Organism: Alosa sapidissima; assembly: GCF_018492685.1. Lineage (NCBI taxonomy): Eukaryota > Metazoa > Chordata > Actinopteri > Clupeiformes > Clupeidae > Alosa > Alosa sapidissima. Next base: position 12,550,795 of record NC_055971.1, on the reverse strand, counting down.
GGATGGAGGAAATGAGATTTATTGTGGGACTCAACAGGTTTTATTTGGCATTTGCTCAAACCCAGATTGGCAGCTGAATTGCCTCTGAAGCTAATTCCACAATCCCTTCAATGTTTCCTTTCAGTTCAATTGCGTCCAGTAATTTCTACTGGTGTATCCCTGTTGATGTATTTCTTTTACGATGAGTTTCTGTGTTCTACAAATATAAAGAAATGAAACTTTATGCGGCATTTAAAGTATGTTGGTGTTTAATGCATTTACAGTACGTCAGTGTTTAACACTGCATTTACAGTATGGCGGTGTTTAACACTGCATTTACAGTACATCTGTGTTTAACACTGCATTTACAGTATGTCGGTGTTTAACACTGCATTTTATTTTGTTCTCGTTTTGTTTCTCTTTCCACTCACACCTTTGTGTCTCTTTGACTCTCTCTAAGGAACCACTTGTTCATACATATACTTTGTGTGGGCCAAACACATGTTTGTGGTCTGTGTGTATGTGTTATAGCTTTACGCCAACGGAATTGTGATGGAACACTTGACATTTGTGTCAGCCATGCGACTTGAAGCTCCAATATCCTCTCGTGATCACCCACTGAAGTCCAGAACTATTACTTCATTGTGAAACAATGGTGCTTAAGTGTTTGGCCTGTACTGAAAAGAAAAACAAAAAGGCTTCTTTTGTCCACCCATTGTGTGAATATGTCTTGTGTTGCTCGGTGTGTGTGTGTGTCTGTGTGTGTGTGTGTGTGTGTGTGAAGGAGGCTGCATTTCCCTGACAAAGTCTGGGCTAGCAGAAGGCAGGCATAATTGAAACACTTGTCTGTTTTGGAGGGGAGGCGTGGACCCATCCAGGTTCGTCAGCATGGCATATGTTTATGCGTTTTTGATGCAGATTTCTCTGATCTTTGCCGATGTGCCTGGAATGCAGGGCTTCAGTAATGAGTGCCATGGAACAATGCTGTGTTTCACGTCCGGAGCCACACAGGGCCTCTCTCTCTCTGTCTCTCTACATCTCTCTTTCTTCCTCTCTCTCTCTCTCTTTTGTCTCTCTCTCTCCCTCTCTATCGCCATCTCCATCTCTCTCTCCCTCTCCCCACACACACGTGTCAGGAGCGCGTGGGAGGTGACTACAAAGTGCATGCAGCATCTGGCTGCTGTGTTTTTGAGGCGACGTGCCAGCATGCATGCACGATCCTCAGGAGTGAGAATGCGCTCACAACACCGGGCACACACACACACTAAGGAAATTTCTATATTTAATACATCACAAAGGCCCTTTTAGGAGGCATATGGTGAATGCTTGAGTCCTGAATATAGATGGGTGACTTCACCCATGGGTGCCTTACTGATGTATCCTGACACCATCCCTGGATGATGTGATATGAGTGGAGTAGTTTTATGAAGTCAGTTTAGTCTCCTAGAAGGCTCATCTCATGGTTTTATTTATGGCATTCATTGGCCTTGGGGCAAAAAGAAGTGATTATGAATGTTGAAGTGGACAAATAAATTAAAGTGGTTTGTGTAAGAGAATATTATTTTCATTGTTCATAAATGTTAAGCAAAAACCAAAAAAGAGAATGAACGGCATAATTCATGGAGGGTTGTTCTGCTGGCCGTATTAAATGGGTGCCGTGTAAATTCAATTAGATCGGAGTTAAAGGTAATGTTCTTTCACGGGAATGATAAATGTATGCTAAATTCACACAGCACTGTGTGAAAATGAACATGAGTCATCCTGAGGTGACATCTTGCTTCTGCATCTGTTTGATATCTGTCAGCATCACAGTGGGAAATAAAAGGCATCGGTGACTCTCATTTTTACATTAAGACATCCTCGTAAACCTGAAACGCATTCCGTGACCCCTCGCAGTGGATCGGTGCTCCTCATATCAAGATATTACCTGAGGCTAGGTCTAGCTGTCTCCATAATCAAGTGCAGAACTTCACAGCGTATGTCAATGGACTTGTAAGAGTCTGCATATGGCCAAAGTTCAGGCCTATTGGCTCTCCGCTCCAGGCAAGGAAAAGAGTGTATATATTGTGACTGTGAGGGTAACAAAGGAACTGGGAAGAGTGTGTTTTCTCCTGCTCTTCACTTTGCTTCTCACTGTGAGGCTGATGTGATAAGTAATGACTGCAAGATACTGCTGGGAAAGTTTCAGTCGTCTCCCCTGAGATTTTGAAAACTAATAACCCAGTGGCATACCTTTCTTACAGGTACCCTTCACTGTTCTTTCTTTCTTTTGTTTGTCTTTATTTCTATATATCCTTTTGTCTATCCCTCTGCCCTGCCCCCCCTCTCTCACTGGTTCTCTGTCTCTTCTCTACCTCTCATAATCATAGGCTAGCTGAATTGTACATGTAATGATGGCTGCAGTGCACAGCCTCATTCATATACGCCTGCATCCACAATCTGTTGCCATGGGATTAGCAGCTCCAACAGATGAAAAGACGTCTAAATGTCACCTCATCCCTTATCCTTCTGTTCTCTTTCCCTTCTCTTTCTCTCCCTCCTGCCCTCCACACACACACACACACACACACACACACACACACACACACACACACACACACACACACATCTCTAGCTGTCCTCATCATCTCACCCCTCTGAAATCCACTTGATCTTTGTGTTTGGCTGCACGGTGGCTTGGAAAAGGAAGGAACGAGTGAAAGGCGGCGGTGGCAGCGCTCACTAATCTGCCGTAGCGCCCTGCTGCTGCTGCTGGAGGCAGATCGCAGATGCCAGTGTCAGTGACCCCCCCCCCCCCCCCCCCCCGAGGTTCTTCCCAGAGCGGGTGCTGGTGGAGGGTGGAGGTGGTGGTGGAATGCCCGCGTGGCGGTGCAGTGCGGTGCCCACGGTGGCGCGAGGTGAATGCCCGGTCTGTTCTGGTTGATCTGCACGGCTCAATGCAGGGCTTGTGCTGAGGCTGCCCTTCAGTGCAGGACACGGCTGTGCCAGCCGAGGGTTATATACCACTGAGTCATTAGTCTGTGTGTGTGTGTGTGTGTGTATGAGAGAGACATGGTGTCTGTGTGTTTGTGTGATTGTGTTACGGTGTGTGTTTGTGCCTCTGTGTGAATGTGTGTGTCTGAGAGAGTGTCATTATAGTGCACTTGTGTGATTGTGTATGTGCTCCCTGCAAAAAAAAATCTATTATTTGTTTGTGTCCAGCTCATGTGGATTTCATGGCGTATTTGATCTGATGTGGTTATGTCTGGAGCTGAAGGAAAGGTGTGTTTGTACAATTGAAGATGGAGCCTAAGTGCTTTCTCTCCCTCTCTGCACACACCCCCCCCCCCCACACACACACCTTCACTCTCCCCTTCTTCCTCTCTCTATCCTTCCTTCCCTCTCTCTCTTTCCCTCCCTCTCTCTCCCTCTTCCCTCTTTTTCTACTGAACACATGGCTGGATGAAATAAAGTGTGCGTGGCTGTGCCTGGCCGCCCCGACTCCTGTCTCCACTGCCAGGCCTGGTTATGAGAGGTTGTTATCTGCGCCGTGGCGCTGCATGTGTACTGAGGCGGGGCGGCAGGGGGGCCGGCGAAGAGCGCCGGAGCTCGGCGTTAAGACCGAAGACGGGGAAAAGGTGTGAAATTGAACAGATGTTCGCGTCTTTCCAGATGCCAGCTTCTCCCCGGCAAATAATAATGTTTCAGTCGCTAGCGGATTTCATGGGCGAGCGGCATCGACAGAGAGAGGGTAGAGGAGAGCGGGGGAAGTCCAGGGCCAGTACTCGAGCCAGTACTCCAGTCTCACTGTTAATCGGGCCGGGCGAGCTTCGCCAGAGACCGTGCAGCTGGGTTACACACACAATCAGTCTCTCGCTCCTTCTCTCTCAGTCTCACACACACACACACTCATACACGGGGATTACACCCTTCCACATCCATAAGACAATCGCTTCCACACACTGTCCTGTCTGTTCAGGCACGCCTGCGTACACACACACTTCCATTTACGCGCAGTCATGCACACAGAGACACATTCCCACATCGGTAGCTCACTCTCGTCTGCTCATACACACCTGCCTACCCTGGCCAGCAGGCACAGATCGCTCACTGGCACACACGCACACACATAATTAGCATTCCCACATCAAAAATGCACTTGCCTCTGCACACACCTATAGGGCATATAGCAAGCATTCGCGGCTAATTCAGTTTAGTTCCATTGTTTCCAAGTGGAATGACGTAACTCGGGCGCAATGTGACACTGCTGTGCAGTGTGCCGTTTTGAGCACAGCTTTTGTCGGACGCTACTTTTCTTTCTGTCGCTCGCATTGTTCTGTGTTTTGAATGAGAAATGCGACGAGCAATAATAGAACTGCATGGTTAATCGATGCACAATGGACAAAGAGCATTCAATGCTACGCCACTAGTTGGACACTCTTATGCATTTAGGATAAGCTATAATTAAGCAGCCGTACATACATATGCATTCTGCCACAGTTGCACAAATGCACACTCTCACATTCACCCGACCACCAATCACCAATGTGAACACTAGGCAACCCTCTCAGTGCTCAGCCCTAATTGAAGCCCTCTGTGGTGTTCTCCTCTGTAAGGGGCCCCGGCGTGGGGATTTGAGCTTCAGCTCCACCGTGCGCCCCAGGGCGTTTCTCACACCGATCCACCCTGCTCACACTCACAGCCCTTTTTATATCCCGTCCTGTCAGGTGCCCCATGCCAGGGGTGCCATGCGGGGCACCATTAACAAGTAACAGCGCACGACTTAATGCGACACTCTAGGCAGGCGGTGCCACGCCTTTAGGAACCAGGCTGTTCCCAGGCTGACTGTTCCCAGTCCTTTCTTTTCTCCCCACTACTTAAAGGACACACCAAGGTGCTTCCGTTGAAGGGATGGTAATATTTTATACACTTTGTGTTGGTACACCATGCTGCCAGTGTTCCCATAACAATGTTGGAGCTTTTCATATGATCTGCATAGCTTTTAAGCAACCAGGAGTTTGTTGGCCATTTATTTATACATGTACATACATTTCCGTCCTGCCACCTTATTACAGTATGTCTTAATTACTATTGTGATAGTGAGGGGGTGTAAGCAAGAGGCTTACATGTGATATGGCACTGATGTTTTTGTGACTTACTTACTTACTTTAGACCACATTCTGGTTGTGTGTTTTTGGTTTTGTGTGTTAAAAATGGCATTATTAGTGTGGCAGGCTTGCATGGCCCCTTTCATTGTCTGATTTAACCTTTCCTCTAAATATTCTCAAGCAGGGCTTGACAATCGCTTGACAACCTTTACTTTCAAGAGAGTCATATTTTGACCAGACACACTATCTGTATGCTTCAGCTGAAATCAGAGGGCAAGTAAGCTTACCAATTTTTTCTTAATCAATGAACCACAGACCAGAACATAATCTAACAAGTTGAGGAATGGTCCCAGTTGGACACCTTTTACCTTATCCAAATTGTTCCTATATACTATCAATCATAATGATAATATATCAATCATATCAATACTATCAATCATATCAATCATACTATCATATCATACCATCATACTATCAATCATATCAATCATACTATCATACTATCAATCATAATGATAATGATAATATATCAATCATATCAATACTATCAATCATATCAATACTATCAATCATAATGATAATAGCAATTAAATTATTAGAACCAACCTTGCATACGTATGTAACAACCTGTACATTTCTGCTCAGTGTTCAAACACAGAGTTACTTCCCAAAGGCGTTTATTTGTTTCTAAGCCCGAATTTCAAATCACAGTTTTCAAATGACGGTTCCAGATCATGACATGACATGACATTTAGCCTGCATGGAGAGGCTTCTCTTTTTGGGGATTTTGAAACCATTCCTATCTTGGAAAAAGCACCACTCAAACCACTGAGGTAAAAATGTATTATATCCACAAAGACGCGAAAAGTATTGCACAGGCAAGCCAACCGTACGGTAGAGTACAAAGCTTTATTCACAAAAGAGGAGACAAGTTACAAACACACAAGCATCCTAGCGAGCATGAGAGTAACAAGTCTGTCTTAGACAAAGTCTCACCATTATTTATAGGACTAAATCAGGATAAACAGGATGTTCTAGATGGATTACATGAAAAGAAAATACAAGAGCTGTCATAATAAGCTATTTAAAGTTATATTCCAGACTCCCTAAGGAAGGTTGACCTCAGAGGTCATGGACATAAGTCATCATTGTAATGTTTACATTTCTTTTAAAGTATAGCCAGTTGATTCCAAAAATAATTCTGTGGAAATGCATGGATTTCAGTTGCTGCTGCTGGAAGAAACTGGAATCCATGCATTTCCACAGAATTACTTTTGGAATCTGATCCCTTATCATACCTGTTCATTCTTACTCGACGCTCGACTTATCATGACTAAATTCAAGATGGCTGCAAACGCTAAACTTCGTGAAGATACCGTCTGTATAAATCGTCTTGTTAGGAAACTACCAGTGCTTTTTGAAAGTTCTCAATGTCTCGTTTTAAATGTTAGGGCCCTCAGAAGTCTACCAATGAAGTGTGGAGATACGTTGAGCCTCGTAAATGGTGTAAAACAGTGATTTATTTGCATGGCTAGGCCGATGCCGAGGCACCCCCATTGAAAAAGCTTTTGGTAGCATCGGCTAACTAGCGCCAGATTTTGGAGTGCAGGGGACAAGCCGTGATGGGCTATGAGACATACGTTCACACTCGGTATCATGTTTTAACACACTTTAGGTAATATCACACCGGAATTCTCCTTTAAAGTGTTGTCTAATTACTGGACATTTCCCACACCACCACAGAGTTTGGTCAAGGGGTGTGAGGCGATGACATATGACGCATCTGAGTTGAGAAATTGTATGACGCATCTGAGTTGAGAGAAACAAATCTATGGCTTTTAGCTGACAAAACATTTTATTTTCACAAGTTGGCAGAAGGGTGGCTTAAAGTTTGACAATAATAGTTAATTGTAAAACAAATTTTATTCATTTCCATTTTCAGACAAAGCTAGAGAGCCACTAGAGGGTGGCCCAATGCGGCTCCAGAGCTAAGGCGACACCCATTCTAAAGGATAGTTACAGCAAAGACATAGCCTACTTCATAAACACGTCAATGCCACTAAATATCTCTCGAGCTCATGAACACAGCTCTAAACAGTGGATGAAAAAGACTGCAACCACAGCATTTATTACAGGCAATTATATCACCATAAGCAATGCATGGCCCTCAACACTGCCAGGTGTTATTGGTAATGGCCACAGTGGTGTGGCACAGTCCCTTACACCAGAGACTAGGGCCAAACCTGCTGGTATGTGCCAAGGCTTTGTGTCACCATCCACTCTGAGACCAGATATCACTATGACATGCTGTGCCTTTACCATCTCCTTTTGCTGCCAAAAAGCCTGGCAGAGTTGTGCCAGGGTTCCAATTGGAGCTCTTCCTCTTGGCGACAGGTAGGATAGCCTCGGGCACCAGCAGCTGGGGGGCAGGGGCAGCTGGTGTGTGGGTAGAGCGTCCCACTCACGGTGATGTTTAACCTCTTCCGTTTGGCAGTATGGGGGTGTGAGTGCCAGGGGTGTCAAGTGAGCCTGAACCACCGCTGTCCCGATCGTTACGTTTTAAATGATCACACAACGGATGTTATGCCAGGTCTGACACTGGATGATATGACCACCGCAGTGTTACAATGGTCTAGCCCTAAACTATTAAAAAGTGCTGGATGAAAGAGCACACACTGAAGGCAGACATCAGGCAGAAAGAGTCACACTGGGCTCCCTCTGTACTTCTCCTTCAGCTCCTTCATAGAGAGAAAGAGAGAGAGAATCCTTTGTGTTATTAATGCCAGGCGCAGAAATTACGCACAGGGGGGGGGTATTTGTCACCTGGTCATGTATTTTTCATCTCTTGATGTGGGATTAAAAGCGGAGGAGGGATGGCGTGGCGTGGGGGATTTGATTTGAGTGTGGGTGGGAGTGTGTGTGTGTCTGTATCTGTGTGTGTGTGTGTGTGTGTGTGTGTGTGTGTGTGTGTGTGGTGGGGTGGTGTACTGATAAAGGTACCTTAATCTTAGAGAACATGATGCTGAGCTTCAAAGGCACAGGAAAGCCCACTGCAGAAGCACAAAAAAAAGCCTAGTGGAGCCCTCTCGTATTTGATTATCACAGGACATGTAGCCCAGCAAATTGCTATGCTAATTCCTCGAGTCATCCCGCGCCCTCCCCGCCACCTTACTCTGGCCCCTGAGGGACATAAAGGATATTGGATATGAAACTGTGTCCCCCTCCTCCCCTCACTGTCATCCCAGTGTGAGCTGATAACACATCACAACCATCAGTCATTTACCACCACCTCTCTCTCTCTCTCTCTCTCTCTCTCTCTCTCTCTCTCTCTCTCTCTCTCTCTCTGTTTTTGCACTCTCTCACTCTCTCTCTCTCTCACGCTCTCTCCCTCTGAGGCACTAAAGTGTGTGCCACACATTAAGTTGTTTTTATTTATTTATTTTTTACCTCTAAGAGTCACTTCACTCTGAGCCCCGAAGAGAAATGATACACTGAGGGTGTGACAAAATGAGAGGCATCTCTCACACCACCCCCCCCCCCCCCCCTCTGTGCACCGCAACCATTACGCCACACACCCACACACACACACACATGCACCCTCTTGTCCTCTCCTTCTTTTCTCTCAAGCCCACAACCGACAGCAAGGAACCCATTTAAATGCATTAAGAATATGCAGGGTGGATTGTTGATGACACCGATTCATCTCCATGGCGGAGCACATTCTTGTAAAAAAAACACCCTAAGCATGTGCAAGCGCACACAGTCATGCACACACGCACACACACACACACACACACACACACACACTTTACGAGACAACGATGACGACGAAATAGAGTCTGGCCTGGAGGAGTGCGTTTTCCAAAAAGAGCTCATGGGTTATTCATGCTGTCGTCTGAGTAGGAGGAAACCCTCCGCCTTAATGTTGACTTCCCCTTAAGTATGATCTAATGGCATGCAGGATTGTTGGGGGGGGGGGGGTGGGACAGTATGTTGGGATGAGGTTGGGGATTTGGAGAGGGCTTGTGGAGAGGTAGGAGAGCTTCTGCAGTCGTTCTGGAGTATGCCCATAAGGCACATTAACCTGAAGTCATGACCAAAATATATCCCCCTTGTTGATGTGCTCTGACTTCAAGTTTGTCAAGTAAATTCCCCTTGGGGATCAATAAAGTATCTATCTATCTATCTATTTATCTATCTATCTATCTAATTATCCATGTACAGGCTTCTTCGGGATAAGATCACATTTGCTCGGTGTAGGGATTGTGTAAATTCTGCCCAAGTGTTGTGTGCTTTATGTACGCCTTCCACTGCCAAAGAAGAAGAAGAAAAAAGACATATGATCAGCCTCTTAGGGCCATCAATCTATTCTGGACTGCTCATTTATCACCATAAGAAATTCTTCACTCGTCACCCTACTATCAAACCTCAGGCCTGTGATGCATCACATTAGCCTCAACGCATCTGTGCTGGCAGGATACGATCTCTCTTGGTGGAGAAGGGAGTATTCATGAGGCAGTCCACACTGTACAGGTGAAGCCGGCAGGGCAGTTTCTCACATAATCATTGGAGATGAGGTGCAACATCAATAGATTATTTTCAAGTGCTTACTGGAATGTATTGTCCTAAGGCCCGGCCTACACCGGGTTCGCAACTGAAGCTTTTTGTTTGCATAGCGTAAAAATAGTTTCAGAAGGCTGGATTATTTTTTTTGAATGTACATGCCACTATCACATCTGGTGTAGCCAGTTCCATTGATTACAGTGGAAGCTATTTCTTGCTGCAAACGCTACTCGACTGGAACACTTTAGTTACGTGCCCGGCGGTGTGGCCTCCCTGTAATACTTGCCCACTCTTCAGCCCTTTTTTTCTGACAGTTTCAGCGTTATAATTCACACATGGCAGTTTGCCCATGGCTGCGTGCTGTTGAATCCAGCTGTGCCGTTGACCTCAAGCTCCCTGTTGCGTGCTAACTAAAAGGATGCACCCTTCTTTGTGACTTTCCACTGCACCCTCCAACTCGAAGCGAAAGGGCTTTGAATGCCATTTGTCACTCTTACATTATAGTCATACCCACCCCACCCCAAGGTTGTTGTTTTTTTTATACCCTCCCAGTGCTACTGTGAGTGACCCTTACACTCGTCTGTGTCTGTGATTGACTCGGGATTGATGGCAGAATGTCCGATCCATAAATGTCAGCCAGTGGCTGGATGGGAATTTGTGCCAACATCTCACCTCTAGGCAATAAAGCAGGCAGTGTAGCACGAAGGCAATGTGACTACGACCGAGATAGTGACTGTCCCATGAGGCAGAGGACTCTGCTGACCCCTTCTCGGAGGGTATTTTGGGATTGCTCCAGCAGACTTAACATTTCAGTGGATTAAGATCGAGGGGAACTGAACTTTGCCTAACTGGGTCTTGGGTGTTTTATATAATGCCTGCATATGTCAAGTGAACTCTCCAGGATGATACAAAGGGGAAATGTAGACACCAGCTATTCGAAAAAGGGAAAGTTAACATCAATCCTTCAGCATCTGGCCAAACTGCTCTCACAACTTTTATATTATATAATAGTCGGGATAAATATTTTTTTGTTTGTTTGTTTTGTTTTGCTGAAGAACACTTCTGAAGTCTAAATCAGTGTTTTCCGACATGGAAGGCAGCAAGCAGTAGGGGGCGACATAATGAAGTAGAGACAAAACAAACAAACAAATAAACAAGTGAAACGTCTCACAGCGGCGAGTCTTGTGCCAAAAGGACTATTGTGTCACGCTTGGTTCTTTTATTCCATGTGGGAGGGCTTTCTCAAAGAATGAAGTAGCCTCATCAAACTTATATCAAAAAGAAAACTGATTTTGTTTCATCCTGTGCGACTACTTTGATTTACAGATCTGTTACAGACTGGGAGCAGTTCATGTAAACACACAGTAAATATATGACATTGATGAAGATCAAACAGATGTGGTCTCAATCCCTCAGAAAGAACTGAGTGATTTCTTGCAGACAATATAGCTAGGTGTTTTGGCTTTAGCATTAATGTTTCTGTTACTATAGTTATTGTATTTTCTGGACTGTGTAGGGTACCTAATGGTGTGTGCAGAGTGTTTTTGTAACAGTGATTTCCTGTGTCAGCTCCATTCATGATTTACCACGTTGATCTAAAACAGCTTTTTGAATGGGAGCATGTGTATGAATTTTTGATAACAGCACTGTCTGCGAACCATTGTTCTGTATATTGTCTCACAGTAGCAGCCATAAGACAAAGTACTTACCCAAAATAAATTATAGATGCAGTAAGAATCAGAATGACAATGAAAGCCTAGTACTGAAATGACAAATGACCTTGTGGTTTTGACAGGTGAAATATCACGTGCAACATGTCCATTGGTTCAGGTTCACCGCTGGAAGCATCTGTGTTTTAAGTTTAGAACAGTTATAAGGAGGTTAAATGCACACTGGTTATACAAATATAAAGGGATAAAACATGAGCACAAAAATCATTACGAAGGCACAGGCACAGCAGTCTAACACTGTTTTTCACCCTTGTGGACCGAACTGAACAGACTGAACTGTAGTGCCTCAAATGCTGTGTAGTTCACGAATGCTGTTGGACTTCAACAGGGCAGCTGACAGTCTTTCATTTCTAATGCTATTATATAATATAGACATGTGCAAAATCCCCTGCTCTGCTGGCTTTGTATATTTTTGGAGGATTTTCATGCTCTTTAGAGCATGACTACAAGCTGCAAGCTTCCCATTCCCATTGCCCTGTCACTTGCTCTTTGCCTTTGAGGTGTCATGACAGCCAAATGACAGAGCTCCATTCTCAAAGTCTGCTGCATCAGTCTATAGCTCATTGTAAGCTGGCCTATACGTTTAGATAGATGTATGCTCACACTAGAGAAACCATTTGTTTGACTGAAAATAAGACATTAGGTTGCCATAGATTGGATACTGTATTTTTTCAAAAAACACTGAATCATTCTGAATCACCGAAATTAAATAAAGTCTGTAGTATTACATAATAACACACGGTTGCACACCATGCACACTTTAATCACTGGACTCTGCCCACAGTGTATTGCATGGGAGTGTTCCAACCGCCAGCACTATAAGACTTTCACCTAGTTGGAAGTATGGGGCAGGCAAGTCAGGGGTTTGCATTGTGTATTCTTGTCCATCCTGTCAAGCTGCAGTGGCAGCAATTGTCTTCCCTTGTCAATCACTGAAGCAGTAGCAGCATTGGAAAGCAGGCCCTGTCCAGCCCATAATAATCAATACATCTTCTAAAAACTTTTAGAGAGTTGTTCTGATGTACTCTTTTTTTGGATGTTGGCATGCAGAGCAGTTTTTCTTTTATTGAAGGCAGGTGGCATCGGGCAGTGAAAATCTCCAACTGGTACTGAATAAAAATGAACAAAGAGAATGTGCTTAATTGCAGAGTAGATAGAGTAGTTATGGTCATTCAGTTACAGCCATGCTCACAGTTTGTTGGTGTCTATTCAGCATTCCTTATTAGAGCCAATGTGTTAAAAGGAGCTCTGCAGAGGTGCATTGCTTGAAAGAAAAGGGTAGATATCAAGGGCTCAGCTCAAAGGACTGAGATAAAAGCATAGGCTTAGGCAAAAGTTATCATTATGTTCCACAGGAAGAGCTCAAAACTCTGCTCCTGGGTAATTGATGTTTTAGGGAAAGTGGCATTGCTTTAAAGTCTCTACAGCTTCCTTTGCTTCTTACTCTCTTTGTTTATCTGTATTTTACTCTCTCTCTCGCTATTGCTCTCTATCCCTCTCTCTTTGTCTTTCACACTCTCCGATTATTCCTTACCCCACCCCCCAACCTCTCTGTTTTTTTCAATCTGGAAAATGCCTTCAATGATGGCTCTATCGAAATCTGTGGATCCTCTCTTCCTTCTGGATGGTTCATTAGCTGCTATCCTCAATGCTGGAGTGGGCCGGCCAGCTGCTGCTACTGCTGCTGCTGTCGCCACCACCGCTGCGGGTGCTGTGGCTGCGACTGCGTCCACCGTCCACGGTTATCAGCACACCATGCTCCCTCTGCCTCAGCCCCTGCGGTGGCCTACGTGACAGTCTCCCCAGATAAATAATGCAGCTCGGGAGCCAGGCTGACAGCAGCTGCCGGAGCTTTTCAAACTGCCTTCAAACAACCGCCATGGCATAAAGAGCAGCTCCTTCTGCGTCGCTCACCTTTCGGGGGCTCGTCCGGGATAATTGCACTTACTTCCCACTTTCTCGCCCTCCCCTCTGTAAAAAAAAAACACACACAGCGCTCGGCAGTGGCTTTCTCCAACCGAAGAAACCTTTGAAAGGAAGAGAGAGTGGAGTTGAGGCACGCCCCATGGGGATTTGCCATCCCATTAGACTCTGTTGTGATTCGCTGGCAGTTGTAGAAGCATGTTGTGCTCATCACAGGCATACTGAAACTCTTGGTCCCCACTTCAAAGCCTGCCTAGCTGAGGTTTCTATCAGTGGGTGATTCAAGCAGGGATGAAAGCCCTCTGGACAATGTCTTTTTTTTGTTGTACAGAAGCCTGGAAAAATCCAAACTCATTCACAAAGACAATAGAGTCAGGTGACTCTCGATTGGGAAATGTTTGCAACACTTGCATCGCAACACACAGTAACTTTGAAATCATTGGTCCAGCCTTACCAATCACATTGATCAGAGATTCCTAACGTTACTTCCTACTTCGTCTAAACTTTACAAACTGACAATAAACAGCATCAACAGTCAGGAAGCAATGTATGTGGGTTTTTGCTGCTTCTGTTTATCACAATAAGTTTTGGTTTTGTCTTCCCCTCTCGTCGCTGATTGGCCTGACATTTTTCTTGTCTGAGGGAAACGGTTATGAACTATGGTGTTCCAGACTAGATCTCCCTGAAAGCAGATCTAGGTGAGTGGGGCTAAGGTATGAAACTGGCCTGTTTATGTGTGTGCATAGATGTATGCGTTCATTTCACAGAGCACACATTTTTGCATTTGACTTGATTGAATAATCTAAAAGGCCCCTGACAGATTGGGTGAGAACACATCAGCAAAATCATTTTATTTCAGTCATGGATTGAAGATTCCGTAAATTACTTTAGTAGGGGAATCCAGATTGAGTTATTGCAAAGCTGTCCATGGCTCTGAAAGCAATGCAAATTACAAGCAAACCAAAGATTGGCCTATCATCACACTTTATTTTTCTAAATACTTTAGATCAATTTGGAGACATATCTAGCCTTATATTACTCTCCATGGTTCTCAATGATGCACAGCATTTATATTTTGTATGTATTTAGTAGAAAATAAAAATATATATTTGTCTGATTTTGTTTGACCGCCTTTCATGCCTGATTCCTTGTCTTGTTGGTGTTTTAACCCAAACGTGTGGTCTTACATGCTGACCTTCACGTCTGTGAAACCTTACATAACAGTCATTCGGGTTTGTCAAGCTGTTGTGCTATTTTCTTCAAATATTACTCGCTGAGTGTGAGAACGGAAAAAAAAAAAAGTTTGAGGTCGATGGCTCTTGGCAGTTTTTAAAATAACAATATTTTACCCTGTGAAGTCCTTGTCCCTCGAACTCCAGTTGCCTCCAGTTGACACATAAAGCATGGAACTGTCACCATGATTAACTGTGTTCTCTGCAATGGGTTACCCTGACAAAGTGCTTTGAAATCGCTCACCCAAAATCCATCATCATGAACCTGCCCGAGAATGCGCTGATCCTCAGCTCACCTTCACAGACGTGTCCATCACAGATGCCCACAAGCAGTCTCCGCTCATCTCTTTTCCTCCACCTTTTCTTTAGAATGTACCGCACGTACAGTATCGCATTCTTAATAACTCCTATCCCTGTGAGTCAGGGAATTTTCGTTCTGCTCCTGCATGTCTTATCATCTTTTGCATCTTCTTGCTCCATGTATACGTGATTAAAGGTAGTTTAATTAAAATGCCCTTGATTAGTGAAAGAAGGTGTGCTTGACTAATCAACAGTGACATTGATGATTTCAGTCAGCTACGCAAATAGAAGAGAGGCAGATTGGTAGCATGCAGTGCATTATGTGTGGAGTGAAGGACTGTGATTGCTTTCCAGTTATCATCAACAAATCAAGCTGGAGTCACTGGAATAGTTCTGCCCCTGGTTGCAACACAATGTGGAAATCAGCATTCAGGCTATCATTCAGTCCAAGCTCCCCTCAGTGTCCCAGCTGGTGTGAATGAGAAGCTCTGTGTGTGTGTGTGTGTGTGTGTGTGTGTGTGTGTATGTGATTCTGTCAGATTTGCTTTGAGGCACATTCATCTCCTTGTTTTGTTCTTTGCCCAGCAGGGCCACCAGACTGACTTAGTCCACTAAGAGAATGTAGGAGGTGGGTTTCTCACACAATACAAAATACAAAGAACTTCAGACTTGATAATAATGTGTTTGTATATCGTAAGGCTTAGCTTATCTAAACACCATACAGCCAGCCCAGCTGTCTTTGGGCTCTGGTCTATAGAGTCAACAATATGGCTATCTATAAGTGAATCCTTCATCTACAATATAATCATAGAAGTCGTTTACATTTTAGTCAACCTAGAACTTATGGCGCGACCCTGGGAGTGCTGTATTAATTATAGTAATTCCTTTGTTTTGTATACATTGTGGTGGAGCAATTTGTCTGGTTGTGATGAAAGTGTGTGTTCACAGTGTGATTATGGCCACCAGCCTACCCACAATGAGAGCTTTATCACTTCCTGTTTTCTCCACATGAACAAATAGGCACTGGATGGTCGTGCACCCAGTAGAAAACAGACATTATCTCTGTGCCCTGTAATATTGTGTTGAGAAGCTCCTCCTCTCAGTGAAAAGAGTCATTGTTTTCCCTCTCCATCCCGTGCCTGATGCTGTTAGATGGATTATGTCTGTGATGTTGGGCCCATGTTGGGCTCTGCTGGGAAGCCGGAGGAGAGGAAGAAAAAAAAAAAAGGAAACAGACAAAGAAAACCAGAGAGCATCCTTGTGTGTCGTCACCTTACAAGTGTGTTTAGCCTAAGTAGTTATAGTTTGTGGATGAGGTTCTTATGAAAGACGACAGCAGTGTGTGGTGCAAAAGCGAGTGAGTGCAAAAGCGATTACGCGTTTGGCTGTCACTTAAAAGTGATAGGCTGCATGTTCCACAGTCAATTGGGAGCTACCCCTGCGACAAGTGAGGAAATTGGCCAAGCTGGGGCCTGCTGATTTTTCTCCCTTTTTTCCACACTTGTTGTTTGAAGATAAGCCAACACCGTGAGGCAACCTCAAGCTAAGCTTTTCGCTGAAATAAAGAAATTTCTTTGCTTGTGTGCATCCATGCAATGTCTCAGAATGTGGATGGAAATGGTGGCAAAATGCATTGAATTCTGCTCCGACACCTGCTGTGGTCCATTGTGTTTAGACCCACATTGCATTGCATGTAAATGAACAAAGCACACTAAATGCCGACACGGCAGTCTCTCTGTCTTTGATTTTTTTTATTGTTTTGTTGTTTTTTTTATCCTGGTCATGGCCCCGGAAAACAATCACTCTAGAAATGCTTATTCTGAATGCTATCAGTGGCCACGCTATCAACGTCATGTATTTACACTGAGAAATGTCAGGATAAAGCCATACAGACATGATTTTGATAGTCTTCATCCAGCATTGCTACAGTAGTGAGATGTCATATTTAAGACCAGAGGAGCTGGCACACAGACTGAAGTCCTTGCCTCTCGCAGTTGTGTTTGGGAACACAACTTTTTGCAGAACATCTGATTTAGTTTTTTTTCTCACTTGGCAAAGGATTGATGCTTATTTGTGTTGCCTACTACTACTACTACTGCTACTACAACAACTTAATCAGTTTGCAGTTGATATGCATACGGAATCAAGAAGTAGAGGCGGTTGTGTTTGGTTGCCCTCTGTTGCATTTAAAACACTCCAAAATATTAGTAAAACATCAGGGGGGAAAAGACTAAAAGTGTGAGATTTATATAATTATGCAAAATAATGCATAATTAATGGCCAGGTAAAGAATTCATGTAAACCCCAGCATAGTTGATGCAGTGATTTCACTTGGCAAACATCTTGAAAAAGACACCTGAATGGAAAAGTAGAAAGTCCTTAAAGCAACACCAAAGAACTTTCCCTCTGTCGCACGCACGCTATTTGTTTATCCAGCACCGGCTTTGCAAATAACGATGTCCACAGACAAGATAGAATATTTTGCATGACCTATAAAAAAAGTGCAATGTATTGCGACATCAGATGCAAGTCAAATTTGTAGTTTCTCATGTCTCATTCCATCGAACTACAGATCCGCTACCCGATCTGGCAAACTTACATAGTGCGGTTATAGCCAATAGAGAGCCGCGAAGCGAATGCAGAAGTGCTGTTCACCCTGTTACGAGTTGATGAACCACTGAAACGATTTTGGAAACATTAACATTAAGGTACAAAAAACTCTTTGGTGTTGCTTTAACTGCAGCCTGATTTTTAGAGCCATGGTGTTGTAAGAACACACCCTGCTGGGAGGTGATAATGGAGGAAGGCATTGTCAGGTCCTTAGAGCTGACAACAGGGTTTTTTACTTGCCAACATGATTTTTGTATTGACATAGAGGACACATGCAGCAAAATGTTTCACAGGTCTTTGTTGTTCTGGTGACTTTTCATGTAGTAAAAAAAAAGAACTTTTCCTCCTACTGAAGTTCTTCTCCCTCTCCATCTGGCATTGACAAAGGTTTACAAAAATAATGATGCTGTTTTATCTTATGGACCAGTTGGTTTGATGGTGCAAGGCAGCCCCATTACCCCCCAAACCCATTCACACACACACACACACACACACACACACACACATACACACACACACACACACACACACATACACACATACACAAACATACTGTACACACACAAGCACAAACACGCACACTCACACACTCTCACACACACATTTTTACCAAAAGAAAGCCAATTAATAGCACAGTCCACGGATTTACCTGATATCGCAGCAGCCTCTCTGCATTACTGGATCATTATCGGGCACCTTCATTATACATTGTTAGTGTCAGATATGTAGATACGCCGCGCGAGTGCCAGAAACTCTTAAATTGCTGATCATGACAGGCAGGGATAAAGATTCATTTGTTGTGCCTCAGCAATCTATCTTACCCTCTCTCCTCAGTCACACTCTCTAACTCCCCTGATATGCTTGACTTTTTTAATGACATTGAGAGAAAGTTGAAAAATGTATGAATAGATATATTTTTTTTCCTTGGTATTTGTTGAGATGAGAGACTGACAAGTATTTGCCTCTCGGCTGCTCTACTTCTGCTATAGCGACTTAATGAACAGACTGCAATTAAAACTATGACTCATTAATGGTGGTTTTAAAACTAATGACCTAGCTAATGATCCAAATTATCTTGCAGTCTTGTAGTTGAAGCCAAATGATGTAACAGAGAATCCATATCTGAATTTGACTTTGAGATCTTCTGCATCGCCAACATTTTTACACTTTTATATGTATTCAATGAGTCCGTGAGTGAGGACCTGTTTGCTGAGAAGTGGTCCTCAACTGATGTCCGTCTTAGAAACTGATTTTATCAGATAAATATTCTCTCTAAATGTAACAAACTCTGAGTTGTTTCTGAGCTAATATTCCCCTGAAACGTTGCAGAGAAAACTTGCCAGTATCATTCAAGGTTCTTCTGTTGCATCATAGTATGCTCTACTGAACCGTGTGCTGGAAGGGATTGTGTTATTATTATATCACTGCAAAAAGAAAAGGTCCTGTTACCAATGCATCAGGTAATAGGGGCTGTTCAACTGTAATTTACATGGCTAATTGAATGTCTGATATTAAGTACCACAAAGCTAAATTGGGGTCTTTCCTGTTAGATTGCCATTACATGATATACTGTATGCACAGATCATCTCTTCTCTCTTATCTCTTGAACGCCCTTTTATCTCTTTACCCTACCCACTAATGTCAGCTAAATAAACACAACATTATATGTCTCCAGTAGTTTGGAAATCTAGTTAACTATGCTCATTTAATTTTTCCTCTGAGTCCCTATTTAACTCATTGAGTGCCAAAAACGTAATATTACATTTTTAGTTTTTTTTTTTTTAATTACAAAACTAGACACTCTAACACACCTTATATGTGATTTTGGGAACTCTGTGATGAATGGAAATGAAATATATGACGATCGAAAACTCATGAAAACGCACAATCTGGACATTTTATCTGGACATTTTATCATAACTCGGTTGCCGCTTTGGGTCGAATCAGTGCGCATGCACATCAGCTGAAAACCAGGCCATTTTCGTGGGTCTATCACTAGGTGGCAGTCTCGCCAGGTCTCGCTGATCACTTCCCGGAAAGTTTACAGGCAACACTTCATATTTCATGAAAGACGTTATATCTCCATTTCTAGAAAATGAAAACTAGCCACTGTTTAGCTTGGGATTTATCAGGAACAGAGGAGTGTAGAAATACACGGTTCGCACCCACTGAGAGCTTAAAGTCTCACCTTTTAAACGAGCCATTGTATGTGTTCATAGCTATAACACAGAATATGCTGTGGCTGTACAAAAATCATCAACAATGGTCTAGATTGCTGGCACTCTAGGACAAAGCTTCCGAAAACAGCTTGGCATTCAATGAGTTAAAGGGGATCTATGCAGTTTGTTAATTTAAAATGTAGCTTAATTTACCTTAACTTCACAGCTTTGGAGGTTATATTAGTTTTTTCTAGGGCGAATGGTGGCCGTCTCGCTTCCCCCTAGCATCTGTGAGCAGAAAAACCAGCCTTGCAACTTTGGGCCGACGGGCCGCCGGACTTAGAGACGAAGTCTCGCAGCCTCGCGATGTAACGAATTGCTTCACTGCACTACACACATACATGCCAGGCACCGGCTTGAACAGGGTAGTGATGGAGTTTCTCAAACAGTCGTCATGGCAGAGCCAGCGAAAAGAAGCAGAAAGTGAGTAAACCGTTGTCGGAGGAACAGGAAAAGAGAAAATGACAGACTGACCGATTGAGGAGTGTCGTAAAATATATACTCTAAAGCTGTAGGGAGAGCTCTGCAGAGAAACCTGCGAGCAAAAAGCGAGAAAACCAAAGAAATTGCCAAAACTGCATAGTTTCTCTTTAAGTCCTAATAATTTCCTAATACTGCAAAAACAGAGACATATGCAAGATTTGGAAATCGGAATTCAAAAATTCGGAATTCCCATGATTACCTATCCCCTCAAGGTATCAACCTCCCTTTTGGCTATTTCTCTATTTTTAAGCTGGCGGGTAAAAAAATGAGCTTGTTTTTTCTGTTTGTCTGTTCACTTGACATGACATGCCAGTATGCTAGCTGTCAAGAAGTATGATTTCAGCAGTGGGTGTTGTCAGTGAATGTGTTGCCATGGTGATCGTTGGTTGTTGTAGCTCTATTAGGGGTTTGCACGGACGTCATGTTCTGGCCGGTAACCATGGTAACCCAGCACGCGCGGCCATATTGGCGATACTCGGTGAATGAAGTACAATGGAGTATTATGCACTTTGGATATCTTACGTGATTGTACCCGTGTCTAAACAACAGAAAAGCTCATCAAAATGCGTCTAAGATGCAAAGGCATATGGGGCAGGACTTGGACCACAAGAAAATGTGCGATGTTTCGAGAAATTACATTTTATTGGCAGCGCAGATCCATATGAGTTGGGTGAGGGAGACGAAGTACCAAGTTCAACCACAAGCGCCCCCCTTCCTCTGATAACTTCTGGCATTATTCTCCTTTCTCTCTGGTTTTTTTTTAATAACTTTTGGAAGTCGATACCTACACCAGATGTTTTTCTCAGTCTGACCTATTGATACAACCTAAAACACGGCAATAACTAACCATTTTCCTTGACGATGTTAGGGATTTACTTCAGTGCCTAATGCTTTCTAATGAGGCGAGTATCTCCAATATGGCAACGTCCAAATCTGATGACACGCCGTGCAAACCCCTAATACATGTTGCACCAAAAATATCTGTTCCGTAGCAGGCTTCACTGGCATGTTTTTACTCAGTTGAGAATAACAGAACAGAATAATTCACTTTTGTTATGACGTTAGTCATTATCCCTGACAGATGGACATTACTGTTTAACTTTTTGTGTCTTAATGGGTGAGAAAACTGATAAGTGGGTGGTGAAGTGTGAATGATCTGCAGATCAGCATATTATGTCACAAGGAGGATGTGACAGCTAAATGATCCCCTCATAAACATTCATTAAGCTAGATGCTGTCAAAGATAAGAGCGGAGAGTGCTTGCTGATGAGGTTTGAGAAGTGTACTGGATCTTTCTGAGCACATTTCAGTAGAGCTGTCACAGTCACATCTCTCTCTCTCTCCCTCTCTCTGTCTCACAGTCTGTCTGTCTCTCTCTCTTTCTCTGTTTCCTTGTTTCTCATAGATTCTGAAAACAGAAAATGTGGAGAAAAAGAAACCCTTGCACAATCAAATTTGTATGTCACCCATGCTGCCCTGTTCTACTGTCAGCTCTGACCAAGAGAAGTCAGCAAACACTCCCAAGTCCCACAGCAACAAAAAAAAAAACATGGTCACTAAAAACATGGCTCAAAGTGGACATAATCCCCAAACCTCGTCCACCCACCACGTCATTGTCCACTCAATTCAGGATCTTGCGATGAAAATGTAAATATACACAATTCACTTAACTTCTAAAAGCCATTAGAGAAGGAGAGAGACGGGTAAGACTTTAGAAGGACACGTGATGCCACTTTGCCATCTTGCCCGAGATTGAGGGAGCTGGAGGGAAATGCAGGGGAGGCTTTTAGATGCCCGGCTCTCAGCTGCACTTTCGGATGTGCTGAAGTTACTGCAAGGTCACTGAGGTGTGTCCACACAAAGGCAGAGGGACGTCTGATTAGCCACAGTGAAGGGGGGGGGGGGGGGGGGCAGATGTGGTACTAACAGTGCTGGGAAGAAGCTTAGTATTTTAACAAGATAGCAACAGTTTGAGAGACAACATAATTTTTCTTGCTATTTCCGCCTTCTCCAAAACCATGTATAACCATAGAGGTATTGTAATTGTCATTACACATCCACTGTTCATTGCATTATGAACCTGTTGAAACCGGAATGGATTATTATTTCTTTTCTTTGCTTACTGTGTTTCATCATTCAGATCAAACACGAGCACAACTAAAGGAGGTTTTAGAAGTGAATAAAAGACAGCGGGGGATTGTGTTGTTTCTCGTTCCTAAGTGCCTCTCCCCTCAGCTCAGCTCAGGATTTCTGCCCCCTGAAACAGACGGATTTAGCGCCGAGTGACTCACTCGACTGTTTGTTCTGTTTTACCTCTGAAGACGTCTGTAACACTGAGGGCAATTTAGATAATGAGTAGAGAGGCTTACAGACAACAGTTAGCCTCAACAATAACAGTGCCATTATTATGCTATAGTTGTGTGTTTTACATGGTTGTGGCTGACCCCTAACAATGAGATGATGACCATTTAAACATTTAAGTACCTTGTGGAGAACATTATTTTTTCTTATGCATAATATGAATTGTGCTTATGTGTGAACGGCTGCTTGCCCCAAGTAATGGAGCTTGCAGAGCTGCTGTGTGGAAAATGATCATGCATATGTTAATGCATATACATATGTATTGTGAGTGAATGGCTGCTTGTCAGCTATAGGAAATTGCAGGGCTTCTGTGTGGAAAATGATCATACATATATGTTAATACGTATATACTGTATGTATTGTGTATATGTGTGAATGGCTGCTTGTCAGCTTAAGGAAATTGCAAGGATGCTATGTGGAAAATGATAATCAGCTGTACAATGGCTGAGCTAGAGCATCACTTGAGGTGACGGCGAAGGGACTTGACACATGATGGCAAGTCAAGTGTCCTAATGCACAGTTCATATAGTCTGCCTGCGTGAGAGAGGGGTTTGGAGTGTGATGAAAAAGGGTTTGTGGAAATGGATTTTTGAAGTGAACCAGAGACATGATGGTGGGAGGGAGCAGTGTTTTTTTTAAGCTTTTTGCTTATTAAGGAGCTTATTTCTGATTCTGAGTTCATTATTCATTTGGAATTAGAAGATGCTGAACATTCAACAATCCACAGGCGAAGAAGAGGATGCTTGGCTTTTATTGTAGTTGTACAGTATCTCTGAATCTAAGCCTGCACATGGTTTCTTAGTGATTCCTATTCCTGGCTTTGGTATAATTCTCATTTCAATGTCAGAAGTGTTGACTGTCATCTTCAAATGTCTGTTACGGCATCGCTATGACAGTTATACGCTTAATATCCTTAGATTATAGCCTACTGGCAAATTGCTGCAACATTAATTAGACAGGTAGATAGTAGCTGTTTTCTTGAATTCCATTAATTCATCAAAACATTGCAGCTTGTTCTTCCAGACAAGTCTCACTTGGCAGTTGAAACCACTTTGCATATGTTGTCCTTCATATCTGCATATTCATTTGCTTCAAAATGCAGTATCACCTCCAGCATTTATCTGTAGTCAGGAGTTTAATTAGCTTTAGCCCAAGCTAACCCTTTTAATGAACAGGATGTCTTCACTTCAGGTTTTCAACAAGTCCTTGCATTTAATCACATACTATTTTACCTCATATGGAAGTGAACAAACTTCTCTTACCAAGCGTCTTCTCGTTTTTTAACTGGGAATTTAGGGCCTTACCTGAAATAATCTTCAAAAGGGAATGAAGGAAAAAATAGATCTGGGGCATAGACACCAAAAGAGGGATGTTGCCATTCTGTCTTTGAATTAGGCTCGGTGCTCAGGGTGAACTTTAATTTCCGAGTCTGTTTTGTCAGACAGAGAGAGAGAGAGAGAGGAGGGGGGGGGGGGGGGGGGGGGTCGCTGCCTGCAGCAGGGATTGACTGGTGTGTAGGGCATACAGTAGGCCCCTGTGTTAGCCTAGCGCCAGATATCTCTTCCTAACACTTATTGGGTTCCTCTCAGGCTGCTGTACAGCTGGTGCCTCCGACTTCCCCCCACACACGCACACACTCCCACCCCCCTTTTCCCCCGTGCTGGAGGCTGTCATGTCCGCCGTCTGGCAGACTAGCGTGTCCATCTCATTAGTGCTTCACACCAACGTGTCTTACTCCTGCAAAACACTGCTCTCCCCTCCACCCCCTCTGATCCGTGCACAAGCCCTCCAGCCTTCGTCCAGCAGATGGGTCCATCCAACCTCATTCTCATCTTGCCTCCACAGAGAGTGAGACAGTGAGGCACGAAATGGCTGTGCCATGGCCCATGGTGTGTGGATGCATGTCAGGTCATCGATAGGGGCACTTTAGGGGCATTTTTGCGATTCAGCCCCTTGCCATGTTTGGGTTGCTTACGTGCCTACCCAAGGGAGAAGTATCTGAGATTTGACTCTTTACAAGAGGCAGTGTTTACTTACAGTGCTCAGGAATAATTACCACTGGACAATCGTTTTCCCCTTTGTTTTTCTCAACATTCCAAAAGGATCCCTGGGAAGTACTGTAATTAATAATATACTAAAGTCCTGGCATTGTATGTACCGTATGTGCGTATGCAGACTGAAAAGCATGCACCACTGTAACCTGCAACCCTTTCTCTGCCTCTATAGGTGTTACGTGGATGACAGAGTGTCCAAAGTGGCCTGGCTCAACCGCTCCAACATCATCTTCGCAGGCCAGGACAAGTGGTCCCTGGACCCTCGCGTGGAGCTTGTGACCAAGGGACAGCTGGAGTACAGCCTGCGCATCCAGAAGGTGGACGTGTACGACGAGGGCCAGTACACGTGCTCCATCCAGACCAAGCAGCGCGCGCGCACCTCTCAGGTGTTCCTCATCGTGCAAGGTCAGAGAACTGAGAGGCTCGAGGGTTTTTAGAGAAGCTTAAGGCCTCATTGTTAGTCATTGAAATTCTGTGTGTGTGTTGTTGGGTGTGTTTGGGATTCTGCATTTATGCAGGAAAATTGAATAATCTATTTTTTTAACAATGCAATGAAATATTATGGTGCCAGCATAATGGGTATAAGCCTCATTTGAACCCATCTCTCTGTGATATACAATGATAATAATGAATGAAAAAACTATTTACAGATAATACTACAATAACACTAGATGTAACATAACTCATTCTACGGGGGCTTTCAGCTGGCCCAAGCTAAGTAAGGGCATTTTACCACAACTGAAAACATAACTTTAAAAGGTATACTGTGCTGTTTCTGGTGTTTTTGGCAAATATTTTGTTTTTTTCACCCAAAATAGGGGAACATTTCAACATATGTCTTTCGTTGCTATTCTTCTGCTGACAACAAGATTTGATTACAGATTGGCATCAAATCGTGCTACAACAACCATGCAGTTATCTTAATAGGCTAACTTCACTCTAAGGTCGCCTTCAAGTAAGCAGAATTATGCTTTTAAAACATCTGTTTAGCTGGAAGGGGGAGGAGGTAGCAACAGGACAACAGTACAGAGACTTACAGATCCAGTGGTAGGGCTAATGTTATGAGAGTGTAGTACGGGATATTTTACGGGAAATTTTTTAGAATATTTAAATATTTTACGGCCACTCGTGGGAAGGTTAACCACTGTGCCATGTTTTCGCCATTTTTGAATAATGGCTCTCACTGCAGTTCACTAGAGTCCCAAAGCTTTTGAAATGGATTTATAAGATGAAAATCTTGCAGAGTGTACATTTATTAAAACTTTAACACTGCCACTGTGGTGCGTAAAGGTGAGGCAGATTGAGTGGATGCTTTTAGCTAAGTGACAAGGACGTGTAGCATTCATGCACAGTGCTAACCACCACAACCACTCTTAAACCAGACATACAATGGAAAACCATTTACAGTATACCTTGACTTTGTTGAACAAGGAGAGTTTGGTGCATGGGCACAAAGCCAAAACACGGTTGTTTCCTCCTTCATATAAAAATATCAGGCTTTGAAATGACCACCAGAAAAAATGCCAATCAGAGTGTGACAAAAACACAGACAAAAACAGAGTGTGACAAAAACACAGACTGTGACGCAAACACAGACTGTGACACAAACCATCCCTCTGATCTCCGCCCTCCTGCACATGTTACGTTACCACTTTGAGTTGGAGATTCAGGTAGAAGTTGCTGGAGCCTGCTGTGAGCTGTCTTTGGCTGCAAGGCAGCCAATCACCGTAAAGCTTACTAAATTATTCATGTGGGTACCAGATAAACCTGAGGTGGTACTAAATATCTGCTAAAATGAGCCATTTTATTCCCCTAATTATAGAGTTGTAAATGGACTTGTAAAATAGCATCAGAGAATGTTTTTTGACAGACCAAGCTTATCTTCTATGTTAACATCAAAGAACAAGGTAAAATACTTCATTTGTACATACATTCTATGTCATTTTTAATGCAGGACAGTCACTGTTTATTGGACCGTCACTGAATTGTCCTGTAGGCCTCATTGAAGTGCATAATTAGTTTTAATATAAAGAGAATTTTAGTATTTTCTATACCATAGAAGTTGTAGGCTATTTATAGTGCAGTAAGCTATGATATATTAAGTATTTAGAGATACTGTTTCGTAATCAACTTTGAAAAATAAGACAGCTTTTTATTTAATGTAAAAAGCTGTTTAATTAAAACTTTTAATGGGAAAATATAATTTAACTCTAAGTGCTTGTATTTATGAATATGAAAAGACAAGGACAAGGGTCATCTTGATACATTGAGAATCATTTTATAATCGAGAGAGAGAGAGACTCTCAGACAATCCAAGGGCCTAGTTCTGGTCATACCTGAGTGTGTGAATGTGTGTGTGTGTGTGTGTGTGTGTGTGTGTGTGTGTGTGTGTTCTGTGTATGACAGCCACTCAGAGAAGCTTAAGACCACACCGCACAATGTCAAAATCTGTCTCTGCCTCCAAGGAAATCTTAAGGCATCATCGCCCCATTGTGTGTCTGTATATTTGTCTGTGTGTGTGTGTGTGTGTGTGTGTGTTGTTACGTCCTTGCCTCACTTCTTTTTTTTTTTTTACTTCTGACTGTGACATGTCAAAAGGATTAAGTGTGTAGAACTGACTACAAGAGAAGCATTTTAGTCCTTGTTCAGGTTTCCTCCCTGACACTGTGTTCCCTCTTACTTCCAAAAAGAGCCATATATGGAGTAGCATTCAAGTTGATAGTGTCACATTGTTACTGTCCCTGTTATTTTGTTGGGTGTTTTTTTTTTTTTTATCCTAAGCTGTGCCATGATGAGTGGGAATATAGAATATGTGATCCAGTATTTGTCAACATTAAAAGCTTTGATCACCGTGAGTCTGTTTCGGGAGTATGACAGATCAATACTAGATCATACCAGATTGAAGCGCTCGCCGCACAGCCTCTGGCGTGACGCAAACCCCCCAACTCCGCAAATGAAAGGGAACAACTGCACCGCGGTCTATTCAATGAGGTGACAGATGACAAATGGCTAGATAAATCTTGTCTCCAGAGCCTGGCAGTTGTAAACACCAGAGGGTGATTTTCATTTCTGAAATGACTTCTGAGCAAACTGTCGTAAGATGGGAACAATCTGCTGTGAGTGTAGTTGTAGGGTGTGTGTGCGTGTGTGTGTGATAGAGAGAGAGAGCGAGAGAGAGAGAGAGAGAGAGAGAGAGAGGTGTGTGTGTGTGGCAGGGTGTGAGTGTGTGTTTGTATGTGTGTGTGTGTGCGTACGTACGTGTGGGTGTGTGTTGGGTTGAGGTGCTGTTTCTGTCTCATCTGTCTCTATTCTGAAGTCCTCCCAGTTTGGCGATGCTAACGATCACCGTAGATGAGGTGTGAGGCTGTGGGTATCAGCTCAGCCAATGATCTTTTAATTGCCCAGAGGTCATGTCTTGAATCGATAGCTGTGTGGTACAGGGTAGATCCATATTAGTAATTTGTGCTGCGTGACCAAAATCTATGGAGGCTTGTTAAAAAGAATTTGTTCATTTAAATCACCCACGAAGATACTGTGTTCACTTTGTGTGTCTGCATTACAGACTAATGTGACTTTGATTGCTGAGCATTAATTCAACAGTAGATTTCCTTTCCGGTTTTCAGACTGAAAAAGCAAAAAGAGGCAACAAAAAAAAATCCGGAACTTTTTAGGCAGTCAGAAGGATGATGATGGAGTATATCTATTTTTTATGAAGGTTATGAAATGAGGGTAATCTCGTAGTTTTGGGGAGGTATTCCTTGTCTGCTGTTGAATATGAATGGAGACACTCAGATAGTTGAACAGCTATCTGAATGGAGATAGCTGTTCTTTGAGTGAGTACAGACCTATATGATGCGTGATGTAATGATTTTCATTTAACAATACTTGTTCTGAGCAGAGTCTATTTTGCAAAACTAAATTTAGTTGTTTTTACGGGTCATTCCATGTGAAAACGGCCAATATCGGGGTATCATGTACATGGTACCTCTCAGATTTTGCTGAAAAGCGGTGAAAATATGCCTTATGTTACCAAACAAAGGAATCTGAAGTTTCAGGTCAATATCTCAAACGGTTTGCCCGTGCTGTCCATTTGAAATTCGGGTGCCACGGCCCTAATTGACAC
This sequence comes from Alosa sapidissima, assembly GCF_018492685.1. Lineage (NCBI taxonomy): Eukaryota > Metazoa > Chordata > Actinopteri > Clupeiformes > Clupeidae > Alosa > Alosa sapidissima. Next base: position 12,522,131 of record NC_055971.1, on the reverse strand, counting down.
ATTGGAATTTCACATTTCATCCTTTGCCATTTTTGGAAGCCCATAACGTCTGTTCTAATAGTGGTAGAGGGCTGGAAACTGGTGTGGTAGTTCATTCTAGCCTGTACTACACAATTCTGGAGGCAGAATCAACATTCCTTACTGTTTGGGTGAGAGGTGGGTCACCAAAGTCCTAAAAAATGTTGACGGCATGTGTGATTTTTCACTTTTTGGGTGGCCGTAGCACCACGATTAATGATCATATTTATTCTAAACAGGATTATTTGTTATATTTGGGAATTATGGCACGTTGCCGCATCGATGCTGAATCGTGCATGCCCCGCATTGCAATGCATCGCCGAATCGATTATTGTTGACACCACTACAGGCTACATTGTTATTGATTTCCACTGTATCGGTCAACCATGAACAATTGTGTTAATAAAACCAGAAGAGAATGTCCACGTCCTACAGAATCATGGATATAAGGACACAAGGGTGGTCTTTAACCCTTAAAGGAGTACCGTCACACCGGTGTGACGGGAATGTTGGGAAATTAACATTCTAAAGAATATCTGGGTTCATTGAATTCAACATAGAATTTTAGAACCTTCAATTGTTGCGGAACTTAGAATGTTCAAAAACCTACACCTTTAAGGGTTAAAAGCCACTTTTGAACCTTTTTGTGTATTTTTAATACTTGTTATTGCACACAGTCAGAAACATAAATGTTCTATAGAAATATTTGCATCGTGCATTATTCATAGGCATTACAAATATATTTGGGTCTATAGGCAGTTGCGATTGGTGATCACTGTCATGTTAAGAATATGTTTCCTCAAGGGTAATTGGTTGCTATTCGTCCACACCTCCACATTAGAATATTTATTTACATTCCAAATACAACTTCACAACAAAGCTTTGTTTTGTTGTTTCCTTTTTGAGCAGTTGGGTGCTACAAAGACTTGAAATACAAATGCCAGGAGTACCTATAATCATGCATCTTTCACATTTTTGCTGGCAGAAGTGATCTTTGTGATGTCAGTTTGAGAGACAGTAAGAAGCTTTTCTTGAAGTAGCAGGTAGCTTGCTGAGCCATTTGAGACCATTTTTTTTCGTGCACCTCTTCCTTTCATTCCCGATGATCAAAAAAGATAAGAGGCTTTATATTGTGGCCTACACAATGCACCATTAAGTATTTATGCTGGTAGTATTTATGCCTGGAGCACAGCTGTGTGGTATTTAAGGGGAGATTGAGAGGCCTGCCATGGGAATGTCTGACGAATCCCTGCCATGGGAATGTCTGACGATAAAGATCATCGGCGTGGGAGGTGTATGTGTGCATGTGTGTGTGTGTGTGTGTGTGTGTGTGTGTGTGTGTGTGTGTGTGTGTGCGCATGTGCACCAGTGTGTATGTGTGAGGTCAGGGAAGTGGCGTATAGCACTTTAAAATCCGTGCGAGACGAAGTGGTGACCTTTTCCAATTATCCAGGGACAGTCGGAACCTTTCTGAGATTCTTTGGTAGCCTTTCGCTCTGCTCCTCTCTTCTCCCCCTCTCTCTTTCTCCTCTTTCTCTTCTCTTTTCTCCATGCCTTCTTCTCAAAGAAAGCCCTGCACTCTTTCTTTAAATCGATAGTCTCTACTGCCAGGCGCTCTGGACTGTATGTGCGTGGTTGGTGGGGAAATCTCTAGGGTGTTAGAGAACCAGCATCGCTCATCTCTGAACCTCATCACCTGTGAGGGGAATCGCCAGTGGAGGTTTTGGTGGGTGGCGTCAGCAGGCTCGTGTTCCGCCAATTTATTACCGACAGAGAAGTGAGCATGAGGGGGATGGAAAGCATCACAGAGGAGCAATATTGTCTATTTCCTTTGAACATCATAATGAAACGGAATCCTTGATTTTTTTTAATGATAGAAACAATTTAATATTCCGTTTTCTCCTTGCCATGCGTTGATGGTGGAAAAAAAGAGAAATGACTCCTGGTATACACAAGAAAGAGGGAGGGGAAAAAAACTAGAAAGAGAACAAAATCATTCCCTTTAATCTTTTTTATGAGTGTGCAAATGGCACCTCATGCATTTAAATGGGAGCATCCGCCTGACACATGTGACTCCAGAGGCGTCAGAGAGACATCAGGTGAGGTCCCTGTACCTCTGAGGGTTGAGTGTGTTTGTGTCTCTGTGTGTGTGGGCTGTGGGGGTGTGTTGGTGTGTCTGTGTGTGAGAGAGAGAGAGAGAGAGAGAGAGAGAGAGTCTGTATGTTTGTGTGTGTGTGTGTGTGTGTGTGTGTGTGTGTGTGTGTGTGTGTGTGTGTGTGTGTGTGTATGTGTGTATGTGTGTGTGTGTGTGTGTGTGTGTGTGTGTGTGTGGTGAGCTCATCACTCCCAAACAGTGGCTACCAAACATACAGCTCCACTCCAGCACAATACGGATGGGAACTGATGGCTAGCCAGGAACCCGTGGCCAGTCTATTTACCGTTTAGTACTGAAGCGTTAAATCCAAATGAGATCAAGCTATTTAGCAACCATATAGGAAATACAGAAAGTAGTTATTTAAGAATTCTGTTTGATCTGAAAGCAATATAGTTAGCATTTACTACATTCTAGTTAATGAGAAACCTGATGTTACCATCTTAAATGTTCAATAGAAATTACTGAGTGAAGTATTTTTAAAAAGTGCCTACAAGCAATTAAATCATTTTATTAAAAATTCCATGGGTAATCATGTAAACCTGAACAGAGCAGTGAGCGTCTTTTTCAGGGAGAAAAGTTTGTTGGCTGTCCTCCCGTCCTGGGTCAGGGAAGAGTTTGATTTATCTACTAGTCATTGTCTCTTAAGCTCTGTTTTTTTATATACCAGGAGTTATAATGCTACAAGCCAGTTCAATCAATATCAATTTTGGTTTATACCTTTTAACAGTGCTTCTGCCTTAAATGAATGTCTGTGGAAGACTAAAATAGTGGATGCAGTCCAGACACTGTCCCCAAAGTTTACGTGGAGGTGGTGAACTATGCATTATTATTCCTCAGAGTCAGATAGCAAATTAATTGATAATTCAGTCATAATGGGTTCTTAATGGAGTTTGACGCTTTATTATAGCAACTACTGACAAGCCCATGGTACATGAATTCCTGTAGGAATCTGAGATCTCACATGGTGGCAGGGCCATGGAATGGTGTCACTAATAGTGATTTTTGTCTTGTAAAGGTTTTAAGTTACTCTGGTAGAAAGGCAAAATAGAAAGCCTGAGTGTGGCAATCTGCCATTAGCTGCCTCGGTTTGAATGCAAATGGCGCAGCCTCTCTGATGACAGAAATTCCGCTTGAGCATTATGAGCACTATGTTCTCTGGTCGTTATCGGCCCATTTCGGAACCTGCTGGAAAGTATGGATATTGCCACCATAGAGATTCATTTGCATAATATTTTGTTCATTTTTGAAATTGAACCTTGTAGCGTTCATCGATTTGCTGATGATGATATATTTGGCAATTCTCCCACAAAGCGGAAAATGTCAATATGTACAATAACTACATGGTATTTGTTAGTGAAATTATATGAAATTATTGCATTGGCTTAATTTGTGGCTATCTGCGTTCCACTCGTATCAGTCTACCATGAAAGCTTGCTTTGATACAATCGTTGAGCTGAAGACAGGTGTTGGAAGAATGTATTGGATGTGGGTTTTAAAAGGGTTCGCTGCAGAGTGCATAATAGCCTCCGCATTTTTCGAATGTGCACTTGTTTTATGATATCCAAATTGCCAACCTCGTGGGGCAATTTCATGTGTAAATTGCTGCCACCAGAGTAATGAACCTCTGTCCCTGACAGTCTCACAAACTATGGAAACAACTTGGGTGCAATTCCCTCTTTGGGGGTAGCAAAGTAATTTTCCTTTGCTGTATCTATTTTGTGTAGTGTCGTCTTGATAATTGCATCGCAGTTTACGCTCGATTGTTGACTTGTTTGTCTCAATAAACTGACGCCTGGTTGGCTTTCACTATATTTCACTATATACAGCTACATTATTGTCTATGTAATACGGAAGGCAAGCTTGTATTGTGTGTAAAGGCAAGTGGAGTCTAATACTATAGCACTATATATATATATATATATATATATATATACGTTATTACTGTATTATTAGGTATAAGTTCATTCAGTCCATACGAGTCGATAATCGCATGAGAGCTGTATTCCGATTACTAGACAACAGGCATTGAATCAGCTTATAGGGACTGAATGTTATGATTAGTCAGCGACTAGGTCAGAGGCAAAACTCAATACGCCTATGATCACTGACACACTAGTTAGAAAACCTTTGATTGAAAGAATACTATGTGCACCAGTGATTTTCGATTGCTGTAACTTATGAACATGGTTAGAAAATAGTCTTTGAATAATAGAACTTTCTCAATTTTAGACTCGTGGGCTGGGTCTGTTTGCCTGAATTTATCATAGGTTCACATGGAGAAGAATTACCAGAGCAATTGAAAAGTCTGATCATGAGACTTCACAAAGATGGGAAAGAAAATGGGTAGATCAATAATTAACATCAGTGGACGCACAGGTGCAGCAGTAATTGTGTGGCATACAACGAACCTTAGCATCACTGATCAGGGGAGAGTTTCTCCAAAAACAACTGTTTTTCCCTGTTTTTCCCTGTAGAATATCTTCCCTGTGATGCGCATTTCGGCTTTGGCTCAAAATTGCACTAGCTAATACATGAAATTATCAGTGTGTTCAGGTGGGTTGGACAATGGTTTATCTTTTCAAACTATCACAATTAATAAATATCCAGGAGTGATGCTTCTAAGACTGATCATTTAGCAGTGACTCCAACTGCCGAACTTTGTAACTATGTTTTTGATTGATTGTTTTTTGATTGATCGCACTGCTTTTGAGAAAGACAAATCTGAAAGATTGTAACTTCCAAGATTGTGACTGTGGTTAGATAATGACACAAGACACATACCTCATAGCCACAGTGGGCTATCCTCCTAAAATGCCACCGCAGATCTGCCACCACTTTGAAAAACAGATGGGCATATGTTTCAGATTTGGCCAAGGAGTTCAATGGAATGGAAATCAGTTGTCTGAGACGGCTCAGACACTGTGAAGGACATTGCATAACGTCATCCTCTATGGCTGGCGTCCAAGAGTAAAAAAAACCTCCTTGTTTGCTCTTGGGCACAAAACTTCAAGATAAAACTTTGCAAAAGAACATGAAAAGAATCCTGATGAATATTGTGAGCACCTTCTTTGGTCAGATGAGACCAAGATAAATGTATTTGGCTCAGATGGGGTGTTTGGTGTGATCCTGGTAAGAAATACTAACAGTGAATGCATAATCCTAACAGAGAGGCACAGAGGTGGCTGCACAAGGGTAAGAAGGTGTTGGGGAGATGACATTTGTAGATGGCACCATGAATGCACCATGAATGACAAAAAAAACTTGTCAGAAGAGATGAGTCCCTGTCTCCAAAAGTTTGGCAGAAGAAGAGTATTCCAGCATGATAATCAGTCTATGCACACTGACAAAATCACACGGTCAAGGGTTTTGTAGAAGAAAAAAAGTGACCGTGCCAAATTTCGTCATGTCAACGCCATAGTTGGCTCACGAATATCCTGGATTGAAGACGTATTATTTTAAAGAAAGAGGTTGAACAACACAACTGAGCAACACATCTTTCTCCACGCCAAGGATGATTGAACCTGTCATTATGAATAAGGGTGAACTTGCAAAGGATTCAGCTACAATATGTTCCTCTCAGTAATGAAAGGTGTACTGACATTTAGTTCCTATTGTGTGGCCTGTATTTCAATTATAGAAAATATAAACTGTTAGCTTGTAATTTTCCATAATGACAACTGCCCTATCATTCAACGTAGAAGTAATAGAACAAGACTACAAGTCTTGCTGTCACTTTCAAATATCAAGTGACTGTCAAGTGACTACATGCCCTCACCCCTGTCACAAAGTTTAAAATTATAGCATCAGTATTCTGAGCCTTATCTGCAGCATCATGATGTATGACCGAGATATGGTGGCGCTCTGCGTTGTATAACAATTTATAACAAGTGCATCACCCGATTATTTTTATAGTTGGTGAGTGGAGACACATATGGAAGGCTGGACGAATGGACACGATTACAGTGAGGAGTGGGGGGGGGACAGGGTGAGAGTAACGATTGTAAGGTGATACAAATTAATGGACATGTAAGTGATATTACACAGGGGTGAACTCATTTCACTGGTACCGTGCATGCATTTCCATCCACGCCAGTCATTTTAATCCTAAACCCTGAATGTATATTCTAGAATGAATTTGATCCATGGCACTAAGGTGTGAAATCCTGGATGTTTTAATTTCCTGGAAATGTGGATGTATACGTTTTTAGTTGGTCTCCAGCCTCATGACAAGGTTGGAATGGCACTTGATCCCACACAGAGCAGTAATTATTTACTGTATGGATATTACCCATGGTTTTCCACTCCATAAAACCCCCAGTGTCCTGATTGATTAATTAAAGACCATTGTTATTATTAAAGTAATTACTTATTATGACCGCCGCGCAGCAAAGCGGCGGTGATACAGGTTTAGTCAGATTTTTTTTTTTTTTTTTTCGCATGTCCAAATTTCCGTCAAGGATTCCCGGGACACTGAAAGACCGGGGTACACGAAACTTGGTGGGCATGTAGCCCCACATGGATAGCATGGAACCATTGTTTTTCGTTTTTGATCTGTAGCCCCCCCGCTGGACTGGACCCCCCGAAAGGAGGGTAGGGCAGACACAGTTTTCTGTGAATATCTCGAGAACCGTAGGGTTTAGAAGGACCATTTTTTTTTTTGTATGTTGATCTCAAGGGGCCATGTCAACCCATTCCATAACCACTCATTTCATGTATAGTGCCACCTAGTTAAACACAAAAAAGTAAAAATTAGGTGTTGTAATCGCAGGTATCTGTGACCTAACATAGTCAAAACTGCACGAAATTGGAAGTGTAGGATCATTATGACACCCTCTGAATGCACGCCAAGTTTCGTGGAATTCCGTTCATGGGGGGCCACACAATAAATTAATTTATGTTACTATACACCAACTGGCCTGTAGGTGGCCGGAGACAGTTTTCTGTGAACATCTCGGGAACTGTAGGGCCTAGGAGGTCCACCTTTTTTTTGTATGTTGGTCTTAAGGGGGCATGTCAACCCATCCCATTACCACTTATTTCATGTATAGCGCCACCTAGTTTAAAATTAAAAAGCAAAAAATGAGGTGTTTTCATCACAATATCTCTGGCTGACATGGTCAAAACTGCACGAAATTGAAAGTGTAGGATCATTATGACACCTTCCGAATGCATGCCAAGTTTTGTGAACTTTCGTTCATGGGGGGCCTTACAATAAAATAATTTATGTGTACATTTAGTGACCGTAGACCGTACACCAACAAGGATTCCTGAGACACTGAAAGACCGGGGTACACGAAACTTAGTGGGCATGTAACCCCACATGGATAGTATGGAACCATCGTTTTTTGTTTTGATCTGTAGCCCCCCCCCCCCCGCTGGACTGGACCCCCCCGAAAGGAGGGTACGGCAGACACAGTTTTCTGTGAATATCTTGAGAACCGTAGGGCCTAGGATGACCAATTTTTTCCGTATGTTTGCCTCCAGGGGTCATGTTAACCCATTCCATGTGCACACATGTGCATAAACAGATACACACGCACACACATACATTCACAGTAATCATACGTATGACACATACTCACACAGTAGACATATGTACGCATGCATGCACATGCACAAACACACATACGCAGACAAACACACAAGCACGCACACACACACACACACACACACATAAACATAAACGTGTGCACGCACACATGCACACAATTCAAGAATTTCTCAGAATTATGAACAGGCAAGATGGGGGTGGGGTTGTATAAAATCAATTTTACATGTGAAATCTATGAACTAATCATGTTTTGGTACTTGTTGTCTAGCAGATACCAGTGAGAATTGAGTGTGGATAATGCAATTTAGTGAGACAGTTAGAATCATATAGGCCTTTCAGCGTTATTTTTGTGGAAAAAATGTGCTGGACTGGGCGGCGGTCATATTTTGTACCGCTCTGCAGTACATCTAGTTTGACAATCCAATAATACTATACACATGACCTGAAGGCAAAGTGCTTTGAGTGTTTTTAGCAGGGATGTGGCATTGCTCATAATTCATCGGCCATTACCATGACAATGAAAGCGTCCAGTATTTAGCAGACATACTGTAGTGGCAGTGGTTGGGTGGCGGTGCAAAACGCTGAGCTCATAGGGGTGTGAATCGGATAAATAGCCGATTGCCTAGCTGGATGTGGTCAGGCACCTGTAAAGTGCCTGTTTTTGTGACACACCAGCAGTAACTGCAGCAGTGGAATTGCAATTATACATGGAGAGAAGAAACCAAAATCAAACACGCAGGCAAAAATCAGTGTGTGAACAGAAATTATTGGTGTTTTTTCACTAAAGGCAGAAGATAAAACGAGAGAGAAAGAGAGAGAGGCTTAGCCCCAGTACCATCTTCATGGGTTTTTTGAAGCCTGTTTACCGCTCTGTTCCCTCATTATCTTATTTTGTGTTATTAGCCACTCCATCATTTAATCTTTTGAATGCAAATTTAATCTTTTTCTTCCTCCGGCTTGTAGCTGGTTTACTCACTCCAGCTCCATGGCTGCATTCCAAGTAGAAAGTGAACAACAACAAAAAAAGAAGCCCTGTGATGGTGGAGTGGAGTGTAGACTCGACAAAGTACACATTTATTAAGACTTACTGTAGATAAGAGTTATTGCTTACAGAAATTCCAAAGAGGCCCATTTTTCAGTTAGTGGAAGTGGAGGCATTCTGCTCAAATTCAGGCAATCCATTTGCACACTGACGTGGGTGCTTGTTAGACCGTTTCCGCTCGCCAATTTCATTTCAATTTTTTACAAAGCATCGAGTACTTGTTTGTAACTAATTTTATGCCATCTTGGATGAATAACACAGAAAACATAGACACATACAAGTCCCCTGTACACCCACAACTCTCGAAATCTACAGGAAATGTCCTCAGTCAAGGATGTGTCCTTACAAGGACCCCAATCTGTACAAATAATGCCAGAGAACACTGCAAAGGAAGTTTTTTTTCTGTTTTCATCACCTTCATGCTCCTTTCCTCAAAAGTCTGTGGCACATTACTGCAGGATGAGTGACTGATGGCACCAAGGTACCAGGAGGGGCTAACAAGTGAAATCTGAGGCAACCAGCACTCCTCGACTCTTTGTGTAAGGGCAGCAGGATGTGTCTGCCATGAAGCGCATGGCTGCATCAAGCTGTGTGCTGAAAACCTGGAGGTCTCTGATTGTAACACTTAACAGGTTCCTTTGTGGCATTGCAACTTTTTGTCTTCAGGTTTTTTTTTTCTTTTTTTTGTCTTCCTGCTACAGATCTAGCAGCCAATTCACATTGGCGAAACTGAGCCTGTGAGTTTAAACCTTTTTTTTCCAGCTGCTGTGATTGCTCTTGCCTGCTCATGGAGGTAATTGTAGATGCACTCATTAAAGTGCCTGCAACCTTAGAAGGCAATAGCATGGAGATGAAAGTGTATCAAAAACAAGGAAAATTATTGGAAGGTCCTTACATATGTACAGTCAATTGCAGGTATTAGAGAACAGAAAGGCATGACCCGGTAATGCCCCCTGAAAATCTTGAATATATTACATTGTATTGTGAGGCATTCCGCTTGGCAAATTAACAAAGCATTGCTGTCATTTTATGGGTGGTAACCGATTGTAAATTTGAATGTCAAGGTACTCTATTGTGTATGCATTAGGGGTCAAATGAAAACAGTTTATTCAAAAGTGTTATGGACATATGTGTGTAGTTGAGGAGGGAACATATTGCTTTTTCTATCTCTTTATAGATGGAATTTTATTGGCATAGGTGTTTGGAGGTTGAAACCACTTACAGGTGTCCTGTACATAAACATCAAATCAGATAAATTTGAAACGCCAAAACCTAAAGATGTTACTTGCTGTGAAGAAGGAAGCTTATCAGATATGTTCTGCATAGTATACTAATTTCCGTAACATGTTTTGTGGCACACAGCCTTGATTAAAGACACAGTTGTTACACCATCATCACTGATAATCAACCTCATCAGTTTCCTCAGCGTCTTCTGAGAACACGCTGAACTAACCTATGGCCTAAAATAGCAGCTTAATGAAGTACGTTACATCAGACATGGCAATAGAAAAAAAAATTGAGAGATGACACTACAACCAAAATATGTAGGCCTACTTAGAATCATCTTCAAATTGTGTGTTTGATTTGTACAAGATTCAAATGTATGCAATATATTCTGAGAGACTTTTGATATGACAGTGCAGCACTGCCAGTCCTTTAAAAGTTACAATGAATGCTGTTTCTTCACCTCACTTCACCTTTAGTGAGCCGTGTGTTCCCCATTGGCCAATTTAATTCCTCCTCCGTTTTCTTTCTTTCCCCCATCAAAGTAAGAAATCGGTTTTAGCTGTCTGAAGCCACAGCGGAGGGGCACATGTGCGCACACATCAAATGACCTTAGTGCCTTTGAGCTCCCTCCTGCACGCTCTCTGAGTGGACGCTATTCTCCCCTTTTTAAAGGCCTTGGAAAGGACTCAACTCCTTTCGCCTGGCCACCGCGCCGCCATCGGCTTTCAGTGTCACAAACGGCCTCCGGGGGTCAAGGTGCGTCGAGCTCTCCCTGTTATGTTGTCCAGCAGGAAGGGCTTGTCTGAGGCAATGTTATTAAATTTAGGCAGCTGTCACTGCAAGGCGACACAGAGATTACTTTGGCCTCCTGTTTTTGAATTTGGTGGTAATGACCTTCATTCGTGACATGGGTGTAAATTGACAGCTAGTTTTATGGCTGAGCACTCAAGGCCAAAGGAGCTTTCTTTGCGATTACACTATTATTTTCCTACCGTTTAGACATCATTTTCCTGGGTAGTTGTCTATCTGTATGGTTGTGGGAGAAGTAAGGGAATAAGTGTATGTGTGCATGTATGAGAAGACCTCCATCTCTTTTTTGCTATCCTTTTAGTATAGTTGGAATGTTCAAGGCTGCATCCCAGGTTAGAGCATGAGTCCTCTATTCTTTTTCTTGGAAAATGCAGTACAGCAGTGATCTTCATTGGAATCTCTAATGCTTGTGCTGACATTTGAAATGGGAAATATAAAAAAAAAAGGGAATGAACGAGCCCTGGCAGTCTGTGCGTGTTTGAGTGCAGAATGCAATAGAAGTCTTACTTCCGGGCCTGCGTGCAAATAAATCCTACTGGTCCCTTGTTTTTTGTGTATCTGTGTGTGAGTGTGTGTGTGTTTGTGTGTGTGTGTGTGTTTTTGTCTGTCTGTGTTTGTCTGTTGTCTGTGTTTGTCGGTGTGTGGTTAATTAGTTTGAAAAGTAGTAGTTAAAATACAACGTATATTCCCAGGCTGTATGTATCAATGTACACATGCCATATATCCCCTTTGCAGAGTCTATGCCTATATGTGCTCTGAACACATGGAGAGAGAAGGAGTGAGAGAGAGAGAGAGAGAGAGGTTAAGAAAAGTTGAGAGGTTAAGCCCTCAGAGTCGATCAGCCACCAAGCGAGTTCTATTTTATCTCCGCCCCCTGCCCACCCCTCGGTAACCGTATTCAGGCCAAAGATGAGTCATAGGCAGATAAAAACGCTACGCCGTGACACTAAACACATTTATCAGGGCACACACAATACAGAAGGGCCGAGCGCCAGCCTGCTTTACGAGCCACTGAGATGGACTTTGATCATCGCCTCCTCGCGGGCCCTCTCAGCCGCTTGAAGGCCCGATGGGTCCGGAGAGAGTGATATTGCCGATTTAAACCCATTTCTTCATGGGCATTGACAACAAAAACATTTGCCTAAGGAAATCAGATAGAAAGGAGGATAAAAAAAAAAAAAACACTCACAAACGTTTATATGAGCCCAATGCCTTTTCATCTGTTGACCACTTTCTTTTTTCTTTTGCTGTGCTTTTTTTTTTGACTCGAGTGTGGTGATGTCCAGACAGGATTCATGTTTGCTGCTGCGGATTACTTTCAAAGAGTTATCATCAGCAACGTAGAAGCTCTCTGCAGCAGAGCCAGCAGCGCCGCGTTTCATGAGTCAGTCACGGCGCAGTCACGGCGCCTGATCAAAACAACGGATGACCTGGAATAGTCCTTGTACCTATTTTTCCCCTCAAAGACAACAACAGCAAAAAAAATTATGGGCACCAAAGAGAATAGCGTTTTCACCGGTACCTCTTCAAAAACTGCCCTGAAGCCCAGCCCATAAGTTAAATAACAATTCCAGCCTCGGGCAATAGAGACAGAGGCATAATGCGTTAAGCCTCACGGTCTTTTGACTTATGAATCCGCACCAGCAGTTCTTCTCCAGGGCTGTGGGTCGTTATCGCCATGTGCTATTTTCTCCCTCCGAGTTCAGCGATATGCCGTGGATGTCAAGGTTTCAACGCTAGAGCTCTCAGCCAGCCAATGAAAGATCAGGGCCCTCTCTCTTTCTCGCTCGCTCTGCTTCATAAGGAAGAGAGATTTGATTCGCTGTCTCCTCAATCTCAGCTGTGATCAAGGAACACGTCTCACTCTGGTCAAGACTGGCTGTGCTTTCATGTGTTTTTTTCAGCGTGTTTAATCGATGCAGCAGCCTGCACGGTGAGCAGAGGATGCAACTGGATAAGAGACAATATCATTACTTACACTGGACAAGGGATGCATTTTAGCAGCATGTTTTATTTGTTTGCTGCATGGAGTATAATGGCTGAGAGAAACATTTTTTACTGCTTGTCTGACATATCAAATTACATATTTTTATGTAGGACACAAACAATGTCACAAATGTAATGCTGTAACCTGTTTACACACATTCAGTTCTTTTCCCCCTTAGTGTTGTATTACATACGTTCATCGTTGTCAGCTGCTTTGAAGTGTTGAATATTTCATAATAATGGGTTTTGAAGCAAAAAAGAAATCAGTGATGGCAGCATTGTAATAACATTCTTGGAATGCTGTTGTTGTTATTTTGTTATTCATATGCTACATAAAAATAGAATATACATTCATGAAGTCTTTTTCTGATTCAAATGTTTTTTATCTGATTAAACTGGGTTTTGACAGTCATTTTGCATTTTGACAGTATCATTTACGGATGGCTTGAAAAACACTCTTTACAGAAGCATCAGGCACTTGTGAGCGTTAATAGAGCGTCGCTCTCATGCATGGCAGTGGTTGTTAATCAGTTTCAATTCTGGCCGGCGTCAACTGGCTCCCCAGCCATGCTAATGTCTGACACCCTCCGCACAAAATAAACAAGTTGTCATGATGGCTTCTCCTCTCCTTTAGCAGCTCCCCCACCCCATCGCCACCCTTACCTCCTTTCCCATGTTCTGCTCCTCCTCCTCCTCCTCCGTCACCTTCCTCCTTCTCTACCGTCGATGCATTAACTGTCCTCTGATTGATGGCCTGCAAAATGCTGACCACCGTAGAATAAGGTATGCATCAGCTCAGTGTAATTTGTGGGAGCCGCTCTACGCAACTCATAAATTCCCCTCTTTTGTTTGTTTGCGCGCCAAGTAAATCAGAGACTCGGGAGTGCCGCTTCATTAAACATTACATTTAGGTGACAAATGCGCAGGTCCCCACGAACATTCGTCATGCCTTTTCTTCAGCGCGCTCTAACTTCCGTAAGTCGCATGTTGACAGCTCGGGTGAGTTGGAGTTCGCTCAACTGCTGAATATCTTAATTTAAAAGTTCCATGAAACACCTTATTGATTATCCTGCCTGGTGCTTTCAACAGGATTTGATGCCTAAGCTATATGCTGGTAATGAATCTAAAGAGACAGGTTTACCCTGCTTTCAGTGACAGAGGCACCACAAGATTTTATTGAAGTCTTTCACAGTGTGCCTTGCATAAAGAATCTGTAGAAACATAATTTGGTCTTTGAAATGTGCAGCTATTTATGAATGGCTACATTCTACTATATATATTGTATATGAGTGGATCAGTGATTCTATTACATTCTATGAAGTTCGGTAGAGTTGTTGCGTGCACCACCTATCTTTAGGCCAGGTGCAGAACAAAGTACAGCTCTGGGAAAGAAAAAAAATTCTGATGTCATCCTACGGTTGCTGAGTGAAATGTTGCTGTTTTTAAATAAAAAGTTAGGAGGTACTCCAGTGTGCAAACATTCTATCTTTTGTTCTATTACATTCTCTTTTTTGTTCTATTACATTCTATCTTTTGTTCTATTACATTCTATCTTTTGTTCTATTACATTCTAGCAGCATGTTTGTAATTGTTGCTATATCTGTGTCATTTGTCTCTTTCAGTTCCTGCAAACATCTACAAAGTGTCGGAGGACATCACTATAAACGAGGGCAGCAACATGACGCTGACCTGTCTCGCCAGCGGTCGGCCTGATCCCATGATTACCTGGCGCCTCCTAAACCCGTCAGGTAATCCATCAGTCATCACTAGTTGTGTTGTACACACTTTCACTCGCCAGGCTTGATGTCCATCAGGCATTACTAGTTGTGTTGTACACAGTTTCACTCGCCAGGCTTGATGTCCATCAGGCATTACTAGTTGTGTTGTACACAGTTTCACTCGCCAGGCTTGATGGCAGAGAGTCAAGGAGAGAGTGAAGGAAGAGAGAGAGAGTGAGAGAGAGAAAGGCTGTTTTCACCTTTTTCAATTAAATTTCCCTCTACGATTTGAATGTATTCTTTTTTCCTTTCTTCTGACATGAATCATCCCATTGTACTTTTTAATTAGGCTTCTCCAAGGTGACCGTTCTTTTTTGTGTGTGTGTGTGTGTGATAGTTATCACATGATCTTCAAAGGAAGCATTGCCTCTGATGCACCGTAATTGATTTCTGCCCAGATTGAATAACACCTAGAACCTTGTGTCAGTGTACCGCCGGTCTGAACTAACTCCCAAACGGCAGGGAAATGTTTCTGAGTTCACCGCAAAATCCCCATCCCGTTCCACACCCCCCACTGAGTGATATTGATGGATCGTGTTTTGTTTTCGCACATGCAGCCAGCTGAGTTGGTGTTCTGCAATGTATGTGTTTATTTGCTAAGTAATAGGAGGATGCCTGGACCTGTCCCCGTTGATTAGCCGCGTAGTCTGTCACGCAGCGGGCCGGAGCTGCGTATGTATTCATGGGCTCCGCAGAAGCACGCTGCGCCGGGAGGGCTAACCCTCGTCCGTCACTGCAAGGATAAGCACTTTCCTGAGGACTGTTTTTTGGTGTGTGGGGGTTGGGGGGGGCGTGCTGCAGGTAGAGGTGTTCCTGGAGTGTCAGAGAGTCATGTTTACTTTCCCTCTGCGCGCATGTTTTAGTCATGTGGTTCATAGCCTTCTGTAGCTGTGTGACTGTAATGAACAAGAGTTCTACATTAGTTTCTGTGATCCATTAGTTTAGTAAGTCAAAACTGCAGTGCTTCATTAAGGCTCCTGATTTGAGCCATGGTGAATATCACACATGCATCATATAGACCGGCCAATTTGCCAGGCAGTTATTTCAACGTTGCGGACAGTGAAGATAATGAACGCTAATGGATCTGCCCTGTCAAAACACTGCAGTCCTTTATGATGAGCCAGGAGCTTCATCAGGAAGCCCAGGAACAAGCAAAACTAATTACCTCAATGCAGTCAATTATCAATGCATTTATTACCCAACGTAGAGCCTGCACAATCATTCATACTGAATCTGACCTAAAGGCTAAATTCATGAGATGAAGAATACTGAGGTGAAGTCATTTTTGAACGTCTAAGTGTTGAAATCTGAGTGGTAGAGCAGCCACTGACAATTAAATCATTGCACATTCATTCTCATATGCACTTTGAATCTGCGAAGTAGGAACTTTATGGAAGCGATTGTTGATTAAGGCGGCATCTGTTAACGCTGGCAGCGAGTGCAAGGAACAGAGCACTTGAACAAGGTGACTTACAACGCCAAGCAGTGTAGACAGTTGGCCTGCACCGTCATGTGCCATCACACGGAATTGGATTTTGTGAAAGAGCACAACCCTCTCCTCATCAGCGATTTAATTTGCAGGATTTGATTTGGGTAAAGATTTTACTGGCCGTGTATTCATCACTCTTGTTAGTGGAGCGAGGGAAACGTATAGACTGCGACTTCTCTCAGAGGGAGGAAGATTAGAGAGCAGAACATTGCCCGCCGGACTATCCAGATTACCTCACTGAATTGTGGCCAAGACAATAAAAATGAAAGCAATGAATGAAAAGCTTAAATAAAAGCTTGTGTTATAAACCGAATGACCCAGGTTTTCTACAGAGAGCTTAGGGAGTCTGATCTGACTTGGAATAAGTTCCTAATTCTTTCTAATATCGACAAACACTCCCCACATGCTGAGTGAAGTAAATACACTTCAGTTCTGTAATGTCTATATATCTGTCTATATTGTGTGCATCCACATTTCAGCGTTTCAGAGAGGCATGCTTTATTGCAGAGCTTCTTAAATGTGTGGGCACGACATCCCTAGGAAGGGTCGGGAAATTATTTTCCATCTGAATTAAAGTCTTCCTTAGATGAACATTGTAACAGGTTTAAAAAAATGGGATATTCAATACCCCTGTGATGAAGGCCTGCCATTCATGTTTTTTTTTTGTAATGTTCCTTTAAGAAAGAAAGAGACTGGGTGCTCTCTTAATGCAAACTCAAATCTCTACCTGCACCTCTAGCCGCCTGAATTCACAGATGCGCTGTGCAAGCTTGCCAGTGAAAGAACACTATAGGCAGCTTTCTTTCACCACAGGAGCATCATAAATTATATGAATGCTAGTTATCAATTACACAATTATACATTGGAAGAGATTTTTCTGTGTTGGGGTTTACAACACAGATGTTGTCTCAGCAGAGTTGAGGAAGGTTTATTTTATGTTCAATCAAAAAGTGTAACTAAAGCAAGCAGACAAGTAAAAGAAAATAAATTCATACTGCCCAAAAGTAATAACCAGAAGTGTGCTTGGAGAGCTCAGATCTTTACAATACAATGCTGTAACATTATCCAAAGGGAAACAATATTTTGCCCTGTAGGCCTGTAAGATCCGCCCCAAAATGTAACAGTTTACCTAATCCTTGATGCAGGCTACATTAAGTTTCATATAAATCAGGCCAGTAGAAGTTCTACAGACAGACAAACTGTACCAAAACGTTGTCTCCTCTGTTGGAGCTTATTAGGCTACTAGCCTGTTTAGTCTATAGAATCTGAATATCAGTTTATTTAAATCCATTTCAGTGTACTGAGATCAACTTTCTTAAGCTTATCAATTGAGAATGGGTGGCCATACAGCTTAGCTTGGATCTGAATAACTGACAAATACCTAAACTGATGCTAAGTGTTCACATTGCACTTCCTGTTGCAAACATAAGCTGTTCCATATTAGCTTCTCCTTAGGTATTATGCAGTGCGGGAGCAAACAGTGTGTGCTGTCAAGTCAGTGGGATGGAGAGAAGGGGCTCGTTACACATGGCTAATGTATTTTGGGGGGTCGCCAGACAAAAAGTTTAAGAACCACTGCTTTACTGGACCAAATTTAGGTATGGGCAGATACTTGGCTAGCCCATCCAGGCACAGTTTGAAGCACCGTTCCATTGAGATGGTAGTCAGGTAATGGGTTTGCAGCACAGACAATTCCTTTGGGCCGCACTGTGGAAGGAATCAAATCCTAAACATCTAAATCAGAGACAATGAGAGATAGAGACAGACAGAGAAGAAGAGCGGGGGAGAGATAGAGGAAGAGGAGGAGATAGACAGAGAGAGGGAGAGAAGGAGAGAGACAGAGAGAGGGAGAGAAGGAGAGAGACAGAGAGAGGAAGAGGAGGAGATAGACAGAGAGGGAGAGAGACAGAGAGGAAGAGAAGGAGATAGACAGTGAAAGGGAGAGAAGGAGAGAGACAGAGAGAGGAAGAGGAGGAGATAGACAGAGAGAGGGAGAGAAGGAGAGAGACAGAGAGAGGAAGAAGAGGAGATAGACAGAGAGGGAGAGAGACAGACAGGAAGAGAAGGAGAGAGACAGAGAGAGGAAGAGGAGGAGAGAGGCAGAGGAGGAGAGAGACAGAGAGGAAGAGGAGGAGAGAGGCAGAGAGAGGAAGAGGAGGAGAGAGACAGAGAGAGGAAGAGGAGGAGAGAGGCAGAGAGAGGAAGAGGAGGAGAGAGACAGAGAGGAAGAGGAGGAGATAGACAGAGAGAGGGAGAGAAGGAGAGAGACAGAGAGAGGAAGAAGAGGAGATAGACAGAGAGGGAGAGAGACAGACAGGAAGAGAAGGAGAGAGACAGAGAGAGGAAGAGGAGGAGAGAGGCAGAGGAGGAGAGAGACAGAGAGGAAGAGGAGGAGAGAGGCAGAGAGAGGAAGAGGAGGAGAGAGGCAGAGAGAGGAAGAGGAGGAGAGAGACAGAGAGAGGAAGGGAAGGGAGGTCTGATAGAGATATTGAAATTCAAAACGTGTATTGAATGTCCCACACTCCTGTCCCTCATGCAGCTGGACCCACTGAATATAGAAATCTTTTAAGTGGTTGCTGACAGGTACAAAAACTCCTAGTCTTTTATAATTCTCTCGCTCTATCTGTCTCTCACACACACACACACACACACACACACACACAAGCACATCATACATTCAAAGACCACAGGCACCTCATTTCTAACACTTCAGGTTTAATTTTTCATGTGTCATGTTCATGGTCACTCCTCTTTCCCCTCGCAACCTATCACCCACACATAGGTCAGTAAAGGGCAGAGCTAAGTCCGAGAGGCAGTTAAGAATTATTGACTGCAGAAGCACGTCAGATATTTCTCCATATATTCCCAGACATAAAACATATTGAAGTATATTTTCTATCACTAGTTCCCCACTGGCAAAATCAATGTACCGGTACCAGCTAATTTAGATATTTTATTCCCCAAAATGTCACATCTCATAGCCATCCTCAAACTTTCTTCTGCATTTTCCAACACAACTTTCTCTCTCTCTCTCTCTCTCTCTCTCTCTCTCTCTCTCTCTCTCTCTCTCTCTCTCTCTCTCTCTCTCTCTCTCTCTCTCTCTCTCTCTCTCTCTCGCTCACTCACTCGCTCTATCTCTCTCTCATTACATACGTAAAGAGAGCAATACGTAAATAGAGCAAAAATTCTAAACTTTTCCATCCTAGAAAATATAAAAGGCACTTAATGTGTGCTCTTAATAAGCTCATTCTCACACTTCTTTACCCTCCCACACTTTCTAGAACATTATCTATCTCTTTATCATTCTATCTATCCAGTTTGCCTCTGTCATTCTGGACAGATGACCACTCTCACAACTTTATACAACATGGCATGACAAACAAACAAAGATATCCCTGAAAGGTTATATCTACGGAGGGTAAGACATTTTTAAAAGAAAGTACAATAGCTACCCCTGAAGTATCCATGGTAACTCAGTCACTCAGATTCCAGAAATATCCGAAATCAGGTGCAAAACTGTTGGCGATGACTGTGGCGTCAGCATTCTGTCTGGTATGCCTCCGACAGCTGTAGTAGAAGTGTGGTGAGGAGGGAACAGGTGATGGGGATTTCAGGTGAGCCTCTGTGGTGGCGTACCTCACGCTGGGAACTCCCCACCTTACACACACACACACACAAACACACCCTCCACACACATAAACACACATACTCACAGATGGCCAAGCTGTGTCCGTCAGGGCGGCTTAACGTTGATCTCACAGTCACGCAGTGATGGCAGCTATGGGCTGCCTCTCACAAGCTGTGCTTGCTGAAGGGTTTATTTGGACAACATCCCCTACACACACAACACACACACACACACATTCCAGATCACTCAAAGACATGTGTACGCACGCACACTTACAAATACACACACGGGCAGTTTCTGTTGTTTTGATTTCCCGTTCTTTGCTTTCCTGCTGTGTCCGGTGGGCCACGTGTGCTGCCCTCCGCTTCATGTTCCAGTGAACCGCAACTGTCCGAAATGGTCCTGTTTGCTGGTCAGGAGAGCGTTCGCATGAGACACCTCATTGCTCACCCCACACACACACTCGCTCTCTCTCACACACACACACAGAGAAAAACACACAAACACAACCCCCTTAGGGTCAAGGATTGTCAAACAGCCGCCAAGCCTATCATCCACAGAACCGGTAGATAGAAAAATGATTCCACCCACAGTGTTCAAATGTCCTGCTAGGTGGAAGCGTTCATCCATTTGGAGGCTTTCCACAAGCCTGCACTTCATTAAGAATAGAGTATTTCAGGCACATCATCCACAATTAATGATCAAACATCAAAATGTCGTTTTTTTAAAGAAACTGCCTTGATGTATCCATCTCCGCGTGAGCGGACTCAATTAATGCTGCTAAAGCTCATCAGTATGTAAATTATAAAAAAAACTCCTTAGGAGTTTATTTTTTAAGACCAGGAAGTTGGGTCCTTGGGAATCATCCTCTGAATCATCAGACATGTTGAATCTCATTTCCTAGCGCTACGTTTGTGCAGATCAGGGTCATTATCTTGTAGTCACTTTGGGCATTTAGATCTAGCCAACAGTAAGGCCACGTTTCAAAGCCATGGCCAAGACCCTGTAGCAAAGCCCAGCAGCAAGCATTCCTGTTCCAACTGTAAGTTGTGTGATGGAGCACCACAATAATGGGATACAACAACCCTCTCCATCACTTTCAACAGGAACACCTATATCTGCCAAGAGCATCAATGTAGGGGGGAAAAAAACACCAAATCCCAGAATGCTTTGTTATTTTGGCCATGTCACAACACTGCTCTGTCCAAGTGCCACCCTTTTGTTCCTCTTTGGCAGGAGGTTTTGCCATATTCGCACAGTTTGAGGATAGCTGGTAGGAGGGTTTTGTGTATGTGTGTGTGTGTATGTGTGTAAGTATGTGGGTGTGTAGAGAGGTCGAAGCAGCATCAAGTAAAATTCCATCAGATGGCGATGAGCAGGCCCACTCTCTTAATTAATTAGAAAGGGAGAAAAAGTCGCGTTTGATCAGCCCTCCCTCCAAAATAGACTTGCGTGAATCCGAGTGAATTCAGTACCGACTTTCATGTCCACTCTCTTGGGCTCACATCACTGAGTTTCTCACCAGAGCCTGTTTTGCTTTTATTCTTTCATTCTGTCTCTTTTTAAAAGAAAAGATCTTTCAAAATAACCCCCTGGAAACATATTGAAAGAGTGTAGTGCCTGGAATCGATTGCCAGGGCTAGCATCAGCCACGGTCAGAGAGTGAAGTGGTATATGTGTGCGAGTGTGTGTGTGCAAGTGTGTGTGTGTGTGCGTGTATGTGTGTGCATGTGGGTGCAGACATGTGTGCATACTTGTGTGTGCACGCATGTGTGTGTGTCTAAGGGGGCAGAACGGTAATCAATGAAGCAGAGGACCGAGCGTTTAGGCCTCTGCCCTCCCTCCCAGAGCCACTGTGTGTCCACTGCTGGCAAATGCTAGAGTGCGCTGGAAAGGTCACAACTGGGGATGGAGGACACCCGCCGACACCCACCGATGAGGCTCCGAGCGAAACAAACTGCCGAGAAGCTTGGTCGAGCCTGGCAGGTCTGGACTTCACGCCGCAACAACCAAAATAGAAGCCAGACGAGGGCGAGTGAGTGATGCCCCATGCCCGTCTGTGCCATCGCGCACCCCTCACCCCCCCCCCCCCCACACACACACACACACACACACACACACATAACCACCCA
Organism: Alosa sapidissima; assembly: GCF_018492685.1. Classification (NCBI taxonomy): domain Eukaryota; kingdom Metazoa; phylum Chordata; class Actinopteri; order Clupeiformes; family Clupeidae; genus Alosa; species Alosa sapidissima. The sequence continues at coordinate 12,500,315 of NC_055971.1, read as the reverse complement.
CCCATCCACCCTCCTCAGATGGTTCGTCTCTGACGTGGGTTGGCTGGATGCAGACGGCAGTGCCCAGCTGTGTGACATAGCTCCGAGCGTAAACAAGGCGAAAAAGGATTTTGTTGTTGCGTGGCTCCGGTGATTAATGGTCGTTAACGGCCCAAATGAGTGCAGTGAATAAGTTTCACTAGAACATGCTACAACCTGCTTTTGGAATGTTCAAAGGCACACTTTCATTAATTAGTTTAAGACATCTACGCGTTGGAAATGAAAACAACAAGCACCCCCCCCCCAAAAAAAAAACATTCTTGATCTAGTAAGTTTTTTATTTTTGTTTACTTTGATTTTGTTTTAATTGCTTCATGTCTTGTGTGTGTTTTTTTCCTCTGCCAATCAATATATGTGAGCTTTTCTCTTTCATAACAAACTTGTGATTGATGAGAAGGAGAAATGCACATAATAGCTTTTCCCCCCCATTCAGTCTCATAGATAATGCGTGAGAAGATTACACCTTTTATGTTGTCACATTTAAAAGGGACGTGTCTGAAGCTAATCTGTGTGCCGACTCTCAGTCTAGGCGGAAAAAAAAAATTGCCCAGCCAAAAGCCCCCCTTCGTCTTTGAGATTACAAAGAAAGTACACATCTGGAGCTTGAGTCTTGTCTGCGGAGAGGGAATAAAGTATTTTTATTGTCCTCTAATTAACCGGCACCCCCTCCTGGTGGTCTGTAGGCGATGCAGGTGACACTGTGCACCGGTACTCAGAGGTGTGGGTTGCCAGTGAGTCCAGGCTGGAAGAGGGCCCAAAGATGGCTGATTCCTCTCACCCAGTCTCGAGTTTCACACTCCATTTCCACTCGCAAAACACTGTGAAGCTCAGAGGACACACACACACACATTATTTCCACACATCCAATAGTCTATGATTAAACAATAATGCCAGCACAGAAGATATTTTGGAGCCCTAGCAATGTCGTCTTTGTGGTCACCAAAGGTCTTTTTGTAGGGGCTGGACTAACAACCGAAAAGACAGAGAGAGAGAGGGATGTTGTCTTTCTGTCTGACTGCCTCTCTGTGTCTCTGTTTGTTAGGCTCACTGTCTATATTATCATCCGGGTGAGCAAGCCACTTCCTCTTTGCCTGGAACGCCACAGCTCATTCCGAGCAACAAGAGATGGTGACGGTCATCGGTCGGTCTCATAGATCCATAGTTATGTACATAACTTACGTTCTCAGGCACCGTGCTCGAATTCAGCATCTGATTGTTTCAGTCACAGAGATATTCCTTGCTTTAAGCCATTCAAGTGTTATTAGGCCTTAGGACCGATACACTAAAAATAATAGATTAGAGATATTTAGAGATGTATAAAAAATGTACAAATTATTATATTCACCATAGATAACACACAGCAGGTCCTTCGCATAGATTTTGAATCCGTTCATTGATACCAGCCTTTTTTTTACCTTGAGTCTGACCTGATTTCAAATGCTGAAAGCTGTGAGAAACCTGAGTGTCGTGACTGTGGTGAATGTGTTTGAATTCTCTCACCATCCCCACGCCAGTCCAGGCTAGTGTCATGTCATCAGCCATCACCTCAGGGGGTCCACTGGCCCTGCTGCAGCTGGGTGGGAGTGAAAGGTCTGTGTGTCTAAAAGAATATTTTTAATGAAGGAGGATGAATTTTTTAACAATGTATGTCTTGAAAGAGACATTTTACAGGCGTCTGATGAAATAAGACTGTTGGCTGGTGTTTCTTGTTCTCTCTCTCACACACACACACACACACACACACACACACACACACACTCCTCTCTCGCTCACACACACTCTCTCTCCTCTCTCGCTCACACACACTCTCTCTATATTTCTCTCTCTCACACACACACACACTCTCCTCTCTCACACACACACTCACTCTATCTCTCTTTTTTTCTCATGGAGCTTGGCAGTTTCAGACATGCTGATGTATTCTTTATGTATTCATGTAGCAACATTTCCATGGGAGATGTGCCAGAAACCTGTCTGACCCTGAGTCTCTCAGGTAAACAGGGAAAAACACACACTCACGTCTGCCACGCCAACCAAAACTGTCTGGCATCTCTATAAAGCAGTGGTGAAATGGTCAAACGCACATTCAATAAAATTGATGTTTCATCCTAGACGGCAAAGCTTTTGCAACTCAGCATCTTCTGCTTTGACTTGAGACTTGAAGGCACTAAGGCTTTATATTTAAAAAAAAAAAAAAAAAAAAGCTGTTAGACCACATTATATTTTCAAATGCTCAGACACAGTGACACTCAATTGAGTTTTCATTCATAGTTTGTAAAGCCCCTGTGTTGGGTAGGTTATTCATCTATGAGGACAGGGTTGGACTAACAAGTGGGGTAGAGTGGAGACGGCCTGATCGGTGCACAGATGGAGCATAAACACTACTCAGTACTCACTGTCTGAGTCTGTCTGTATGGTTCCTCATCGCAACGTTAACAGGGCTCTCATGTGGCCAGTGGTGTAATTAAAAAAAGATGCGTATCTGTCAGCAAATGAGATTGAGCATGGCACCGGCTGCACACGCACTCACTTGACCATAAGTCGCACGGGGGGAAAAAAACATGTGAAATGACTTAATCTAAATGTAACACTTCTAGTCCTAATTAAAAAAGTTTTTATATCCGCAAAAAAAGTTGTGCATGTCCTGACTGACCTCAATTATGGCCAGATGTTGCAGAAGGTATTATGCCACCAAATGCTAATGCAGTTTGGTGGCAAAATTATTTATGTACCTTTGTGTACATAACGAGAGTACCTCAAACACCCTTGGTATTATCATCAGGTTTTTGAAGAATATCTAATGCCCTTCCACTGGTTTAAATCAGCTCATCCCAAAGAACAAGCCACACCCAATTACAAGTCAGTTTTGTAAGTTAAGAGGGATTTGTGAAAAATTTGACAAAGTGAAGGTTACAGTAAGATCTTTGTTTGATAAAATGTGGCGTAGTCTCAGTGGAGTCTACAGAGACCACTGTCTCTGATGTACAAAGAAGTACATTTTTATGTGCTTTTCAAACGTGTCTTAAATGTTCTGGTGTAAATGGATCTCCTACATATTATATTAGGCTCTCATGTGTGATGTTATGAGACCAAAGAGTCAACTCTGAGGAGGAAAATATGAGGCTACGTACGGCTGAGTTTTTGTCTCTCGTTTTGTTAATCTCTCTCAAACTAGACAAAACACACAAAGATGTCATGACAACATTGTAAACATTAAAACAGAGGCTTCACCAAATTTTGTGATGCAGCTGGGCAACATGAAAAAAAGCATTTTGGTCATGTTTTGCTTTCATTTTTGATTCGGTGTGTGCCAGGGTGTTCACAGAGGACCAGAGTGGCTTGGAAATGTTTGCTGCACAAGAGCCTTAGAGCAACCTTGATCTTTGGCTCATATTTGAACACAGATAGTAAATGGTGTGTGTGCATGCTATGTTTGTGTGTGTTTGTGTCATGTCGTAGATGGAGTACAGTTTCTTAAGGTGAATGCACACCTAGGCGATTTCAAAGCACAAGCTGTGATGCCGACTATCTGTTGAGTCCTGTTGGGTTGCTTTGTGCTCCCTGTGTGAGCAGAAAAAAAGTTGCACAAGGCTATTACGCATACAGCAACAACTGCCCACGGTTAACTAGCACATTGGCTACATTCTGCTGCTAGTGTGATATGTGGATATAGGGATGCAGATAAACAAAACAGCTAGCTTATTCCCACACTACTTTTACTCACTAAAGACACTAAAGTGTGTGATTTACCTATCTCTTATCAAGAATATGTTTGATAACAAGTTGCAAATGACACTGCCATTATCAGTCCAGGGTCTTTTGGTTGTGGAAGAAAGAGGCTGAGGAGAAAAGAGGTGAAACTGACTTATTAGATCCAGGTTCAACTGTCTGATTGGTCTGTGGTCCCTATGGGACTGAGGGGGAGACCTTGGAGAGTTCTGGAACATTGGCCTGATAAACAGTAGGGTGTTTGGCTGTGTTTCAATGGGCCCCAGGTAACAAAAGGCAAGTTAGTGAATCTCTACTGAGTCATATGTTAGTGCCGCAGCACCCACCCCCCCCCCCCCCCCCACCCTCTTATTCTCTCATTGTCCAACTCAAACTACAATTTATTCATTACTATCCTACTATCCTAGCCTGACGAGCCAGACCCACATTAAAATGTAGGGTCTGGGCACTCACCGTTCGCAGTGCTCAGTCCGAGGGGCGGGATAATCAGTTGTCTTTCAAATTCCCTCTGCATGCAATAGGACAGTGGCAGCGCTATGAGTCCCATGCGTTTTCCACCAGCGGAGCTAGTTGGCTAGTTCAAACGTTTGCCAACTTAATAAAAGCTTAACTCGTGTCACACTGTTCGCCAACACCAACATCCATCTTATTAGTTTTCAAGTAGCAGGGAATTCAAGCCAAACCGTTGCAACTCTGCCATCAATCATTATGTTAAGCCCACCTAACGACTCTCACAACGACCTAACGACTCACAAGCCAACGGAGAGTTGCTAGACTAGCCCTGGCAGCAAATGTAATTTGCTGCCGCTAGGGGCGCGTCTAGATTTCTAGGCTACTACTTTGGTTTGAGATACAAAGAATAATTGGTATTGAGATACAATAGCTGTAGAGGAGTAAAGTTCAAGCAAGGCCATTTTATAGGTAGCCTTCTCTCACAGCATAATGTCCCTGAAGAACACTGAAGCAGTGTTTTCACAGAAGGAGAGGCTCCATTGTGGTTCACTATGACAACTCTAAAGAATCTTACAAAGAAAAGATCGTAATTTTAATTTTGTTGAGAAGATAGAGTAGTTTTGTATCAAGTATCAAGCAAATGGCAAAAGTTCAGGTGCAGCCTTTTTTCTCAAATGCCCTTCTCCACTGTGTCCTGTCTGCGGCAGACTAAAGAGATAAACGTCTCTCTCTCTCTCTCTCTCTCTCCCCCTCTCTCTCTCTCTCTCTCCCCCTCTCTCTCTCACTCTCTCTCTCTCTCTCACTCTCTCTCTCTCTCTCTCTCTCTCTTGCTACTCTCCCCCAAGTTCTCCGAACTCGTTTGCTTGGCATAAATTAGCGTTCTCTAAATAGGTGCACCATGCCACGCACTGGTAAATGATGCCATGAATAATGGATGGCAATGCAAATGCGCCCGCAGATGCCAAGCGCCACATTGCCGCGCAGCACTACACTTCTCAGTGTCTCTCCCTATGACGTTTCCCTTTTGTTTGCCCACATTCTGAAATCGGCTTTCAAAGTCCTTCGTGAACTTAAAAAAGAAAGGGGGGGGGGGGGGGTGGTTGTTAAAATCTGCTTAGCAAAACAGTGCCAGTGCAGGGAGGGAAAATAAATATGCTTTCAATGAAAGAAGTCCGTGGGCAGATGCTGGGTTTAACTCTTTTGAGACCCGCGCTGTCAGAATCGCTAGACTGCACTGAGGTTATGTGTGGTGACGTATGACGTGCTGTACACTTCCCTCCCACCTTTAGTGCTGATGGAGTCTTGGCAATTACACTTGACTCGGGATTACAGTTTTTCTCGATCGTTTTGATACCTGTGTCAACTCTGACATCACATTCTCAAAACAGTTAACACCCGTGTCTGAACAAAAGCACTCTGGACAAAATGACACATTTTGCTTGCAAAAGGCTGTTACTCTCTCAAAACACTTAAAACATTGCAGCAAAAGCAAATCTTGCCTTCAAACACTACAACTTGTTGCCAATTCAAAAACACTCTTTTATCAATCATTACACACTGGACAACAACATGCAAAATCTAGTTCTCAAAATGAGCATTTTTGCTATGTCTGTTCCATTACTTTCTCATTTTTCTGGTATCAGAAAAAAACTGTGAAAAGACAAAATGTGCTGAATAACAAAATAATGTATTCATTCCTCCCAAGATGTAACTGTCATTGTAAGACATACAGCAAACACCTAGTAAGATACTGTAAATTTCATTGAACTACAACTTTCATCGAAATATACCTACAGTAAACACCTTTTGTACTGTTTTCCTCCACCAAATAGGCAATACAGTACTTTGTCTAAATGTGCATTAGATCCATACTTGCAAATAGCAACACAGAACAGACATCTCTTATGTATAATGAATGATTGCTGATTGAAGAATTGTGCAAAGGAGTTTCACACAGGTGTATCAGAGATTCAGACTTATGCAAGGAATCTATACCACCTGTGAAAAGATGTTTTCCTTTTGTTTAGCATGGGAAAACCAATAGAGTTTGGGACTTTTGAATGACACCTGTGTTAACTGTTTTGCAAAAGGGTGTGAGAAATGTGTGAACCCAATGAAAATGTGTGAACACATTCGCAAGAGATTACTTCTGCTGTGCAAAAAAAGTAGTCATGAAGACCAAGTGGGTTCTAGTTTACTTAAGCAGGTAAAAGCAATCGAGAAAAACTGTAAGCAGCTTGTGCGGGATGCACACTTGCCTATGGTCCACCCCCACGCTGAGATGTGGGAGATGCCGTGGCTCATTCTGTCTGAACTCCATGGTGGCCAGTTACCAGGACATACTCCCCACTGGGCACCAACATCAGGGCTCTGAGAGATGCTAAAGGCCTGTGTGTCTCTGTGTGGGTGTGTGTGTGTCTCTCTCTCTCTCTCTCTCTCTCTCTCTCTGTGTGTGTGTGTTTGTGTCTCTCTCTCTCTCTCTCTCTCTCTCTCTGTGTGTGTGTGTGTGTGTGTGTATACCTCCCTCTGTGTGTGTGTGTGTCTCTCTCTCTCTCTCTCTCTCTCTCTCTCTCTCTCTCTCTCTCTCTCTCTCTCTCTCTCTCTCATCTCTCTCTCTCTCTCTCTCTCTCTCTCTCCTCTCTCTCTCTCTCTCTCTCTCTCTCGTGTGTGTGTGTATACCTCCCTCTGTGTGTGTGTGTGTGTGTGTGTGTGACAGTGTGCTTGACACCATGTTTGGTGTGCTTGGTGTGTGTTTGTAATGTGTGTGTGGTGTGTGTGTGTTGCCTGTGGGTTTTATTGTGTGTGTGTGTGTGTGTGTTCATGTTTGTGTTCCGTGTGTGTGTGCATGCACTCCCATGAGTTTATGCTCATTATACTGGGCTGAGTGCATATTTTGTGCGTCATTCTGTGTATTTGGGAGTGAATGTAATCATTAGTAGCCGGCAGCATTTAAATCTGAAGATGCTGAAGATACTGGCTTGGACCTCAGAGCTGTGCGTCCCTGTGTTGACCTTTTCTTTAGATTCACATCCATATAGGCACACCAAGGGTACGGACATCAAGGCTGTTGTCGCCATGATAAAAGGGAAAAAGACATGTTTTTTAGATTATTCTAAATGTGTGGGTTCCAAGGATGTTGCATCTCCCAGCATGCAGGGCTCACTTACTTGAAGAAATCCTTGAAGAGCAGATACTTGACCATTCTACGGTTGTCGTAGAGGAGGAGAGATGACTCAGTTAAGCTGTACAATGAGCGTGTTTGTCCTTCAGGAGATGTTTTCTAGAACACTTGTACAAGCATGTGTGGGCCAAATTCACAAGTCACAGGTGTTTTTTCTTAAAACGGGATTCATCTTTTCAGTATGAGACACACATGGATCTTGTGGTGTGCTTTCTCCTTGATTGTTCTCTAGCTATTCCAGGTTTCCAGGCATTTCACTGAAGCTCCCAAATGTGGGAGAACCACTCTGTGTAGGGCCTGTACAGCATACTGATGTGTGTTGCTGCTTTTGCTGTTTGTGTATTGAGGACCTTGAGAGGTACCTGAGCTCAAGAGCTGCATTGGAACCCTGACCTTTGCCCTATTTTTTTACACAGATAGTAAGTGGAGTGAGTGTGTGTGTATGTGTGTGTGCGTGTGTATGAGAGAGAGAGAGAGAGAGATTTGTTTCTCTGTGTTTATCTTGTTGTCCTTGTGTGTGTGTGGGCGTGCGTGCATGCGCGTGTGTGTGTGTGTTTATTATACCTGATGTAACCGATTGAAACCTTGGAGAGTTCTGGAAAACACAAGAGTATACATCTGCTTTCCAATTCAGACTACCAAGGGCAAGTGGGATAATCTATGTTCAGTCATGTATGTGCTTTCTCTTTCTTTTGCACACACAAACACGCGCGCACACACACACACACACACACACACACACACATAGACAAAACTGTAAGGGAAAACATATTACTGCATGAGGTTGCTTGTTGGAATGTACCTATGTCACTTCCCAAACGACTATACAGTACACCACAATAGGAAACATGGCCAAGGACCAAGGACCACTTCTAAACATGAATTGGCGGTGTGTGATTGTGTTGAAGCAAAGTGAATTTAAAGATGTTCAGGATGTTTCTGAAAATAGCTTTTGCAGGGCAGTATAGAACTGAAAAAAACTCCCCCATACTGTCTATAGCGGCAGCCGTGGCCTACTGGTTACATTACATTACATTACATTACATTACATTTGGCTGACGCTTTTTAACCAAAGCGACTAACAACATGGTAAACAGTAAGTTTTAGAACAATTCTCACAATTTTAGGACAGTTTAAAAAAACATTAGAGTACAGTAAGAATAAGTGCGTCGGTGAGTGCTGTTTTTAACAGTTACTTGTCAGTTTAAAACGGCTGGTGAGTGCTAGGATCAGTAAGACTTGTTGTAAGTGTTGCTATGAGAGTAGATGTTCTCTAAAGAGCTGGGTCTTCAGGAGTTTTTTGAAAGTGGAAAAGGATGTCCCTGCCCTTGTAAGAACTGGCAGTGTGTTCCACCAACGAGGAACAACAGATGAGAAAAGTTTGGATTGGCTTGAGCGTACCGGTGGTAGAGCTAGACGTCGTTCGTCAGAGGAGCGCAGCGGTCTGGAGGTAGTGTAAGTCTGTAAGAGGGCATTCAAGTAGGTGGGAGCAGAACCGGAGACTACTTTGTAGGCAAGCGTTAGAGACTTGAATTTGATGCGGGCCGCCATAGGTAGCCAGTGTAGCTGGATGAGCAGCGGGGTAACATGTGCCCTTTTGGGTTGGTTGTAGACCAGGCGCGCCGCCGCGTTCTGGATCATCTGAAGTGGTTTCACTGCGCAGGCTGGGAGACCTGTCAGGAGGGCATTGCAGTAGTCGAGTCGTGAGATGACTATTGCCTGAACCAGAAGTTGGGTAGCATCTTGAGTCAAGTAAGTCCTGATTTTCCGTATGTTGTAGAGTGCGAAACGGCATGACCGGGCGACTGAGGCAACATGATCTGAGAAGTTTAGTTGGTTGTCAAGAACAACTCCTAGATTTCTTGCAGTCCTGGTCGGTGAAACAGACAGGGAGTCAAATTTGATGTTGATGTCGTGGTGTATGGTAGGTTTAGCTGGGATGACCAGCAGTTCAGTCTTTGAGAGGTTCAGCTGGAGGTGGTGTGCCTTCATCCATGTAGCTATGTCTGAAAGGCAATCCGAGATCCGTGCTGAAACCAGGGGGTCGTCAGGTGGAAAGGACAGATAGAGCTGTGTGTCGTCTGCATAGCAGTGGTATGAGAAAGTTAGTGCTTCGGACTTGTAACCGGAGGGTTGCAGGTTCGAACCCCGACCAGTAGGCACGGCTGAAGTGCCCTTGAGCAAGGCACCTAACCCCTCACTGCTCCCCGAACGCCACTGTTGTTGCAGGCAGCTCACTGCAACGGGATTAGTGTGTGCTTCACCTCAATGTGTGTTCACTGTGTGCTGAGTGTATTTCACTAATTCACAGATTGGGATAAATGCAGAGACCAAATTTCCCTCACGGGATCAAAAGAGTATATATACTTATACTTACTTATTTCACTTGCAATATTAATTTATTATGATCAATGTTTCAATCCATAGATCAGTCCCTCAGTCCCTCCAAGATTCTGCAATGTTGCAAACGCAGAAATACAAAAAATACAAAAACAGAAATTCAACCAATTACAACCTAAATTTCGAAACAAATCGGGCATTTTTGTTACTGTGTTACTTAAACTCATTTATCAACATTCTTTAAATGTTTAGGAACTGAGGAGACCAGTTGCTAGAGTTATGAGAATGAAATGTGGTCCCATTCCTGCCCGATTCTATGATGTACCTAATTTGACAGGTCTGGACTGCAGACAGGCCACTTTTAGCCTGGCTAGCGCCACCACCTCTCAATGAGACGTGGTCTGGGAACCAAACGTTCATTTTCTCGTATTTGAAAAAAATGCCCAGATCCGTTTATTGGGTGCCACGGATGTCTATCAAATGCGTCTGTGCATAGCTCATCATCGTCTTGCTTTCCCCCCTGTTCTGTGATTGGTTCCCTATCTCAGGCGAAAATTTGCTCCATGGTCTCCAGGCTGCCTTAGCAGCATGAATCAAATTGCGCGCAAGGCAGCATGGGAACACCCAGGCTAGGCCACTTTAGCACTTGAACTCTTCCTTTATGGAGAAATACTATTTAAACATGTGCAGAATTAAATGTTTTCCTGAAATATTCAAGGTCTTCCCTGAAAAGATATTGTCTGGATGGCAGTATGTTGTTCAAAACCTGTGTACATCATTCAGAATTGATTGTGCCTTGCCTGATGTGCAAAATGCCCATGCCATAGGCACTAATGTACCTCCACACTATCTGGGTTTTGAACTGAGCTTTATAACATGTTTGATACATTGGATAGTTGAATAGTCCCTTCAGCCCGGAGGTGTCAATGATTTCCAAAAAGAATTGCAAATTTGGATTGGTCTAACCACAGGACCTTTTTCCACTTTACCTCACTCCATTTTAAATGAGTTCAGGCTCAGATAAGATTGCAGAATGTATGGCTAAATACAGTTTCTTGCATGGTAGAGTTTACACCAGCACTCGTGAATGGAGCAATAAACTGTGCTCATAGACAATGGTTATCAGAAGCTTTTCTTAGTCCATACAATGATTTTCTTTTCTGAAAAAGGTCTGGTTTTAATGCAGTGCCATCTGAGGTCTAATAGACCATGGCCATCCTATATTTATTTTCAGTCCTGTCCCTTGTTTTAAAGATTTCTCTGGATTCTTTGAATATTTTAATTGTGATATGTACTGTAGCTGATGAATTCCTCAAATCTTTTGCAATTTCATGATAAGAAACATTATATTTATATTGTTTCATCATTTGCCCACACAGGTTTACACAGAATGATGAATACCTCTACCTCTTTACTTCTGAGAGACTCAATATCTCTGGGAGACTCTTTTTTAATACCCAATCATGGATCCAGTTCATCTAATTAATTGTGAAATGTTCCTCCTTTTGATGTCTTTATCATTACACCACTTTTCCAGCCTTTTGTTGCCGCCGTCCCAACTTTTTTGAGACATGTTGCTGCCATCAAATTAAAAATGTGCTTATATTTTCCATGAAATAGTCAAATTTCTCTCCTTCAACAGTTGATATGTTGTCTTTGAACTATTCTCAAGTAAATATAATGTTGACATGATTTGTAAATCATAGCTTTTTTTTCTTTATTCGCATTTGACAAAGCGTTTCGACTTTTTCAGAATATGGGTTGTAGAAAACCTGTTTCTAACTAGGTCGCAACAATCTCGAAAAAAGCCTTGAAATCCTAAAGGGACTGGTAAACCTTTGTAAGGCTAAAGGTTAAAGATAACCTGGCAAACCTGTTCATAATAATACATTAATATTGCAAGTGAAATAGTCAGTATGCGGGAGTTGAGTTGAGTTTTTTAAAGTTCTATTGGGGTGCTCTATTTGTACTCGTAAGTCATTTTCTGAATTGTTTTTTCCCAGTTACGAGCAGTAGGTTGCAAATGGAATGCCCCTGAAGTTGTAATTCATACTTGCCAGCTTGCTTGAACCCCAAGTACCCAGAGTTTGAATTTCTGGCTGCGCCCATTAACTGTGAATGAGAGTAGATTTGCGCTGTTTATTCACATTCTCATTAAATCAGTTGTAGAAACAATAGTATCTAACTTCTATCTGTCACTATGTTGCAACATTTGTTTGTGTAAAATACTGTGTATGCCTCATTACAAACTAGTAATGCTATATCTGGTAACAACTGCTAGCAACAGGCAATTGCTAACAAATGGTAGCATCTTGTTATGATTAGTAAACAACTAGAAAACATTCAACTTGTTTTTTACTGGGATGTGACGTCATTCCCAGTCACCAGTTACTACTTACAAGCGGACCACTTAGCCCTTACAAATGGAACGCACCATATGTTTGTCAACCTTTGGTCTTCTCCAACGCAACTTTTAACTGAAAAGGTGTGCACTGTTTACTGTTTACTAACAGTAAACACTCATACAGATATCAGGAGCATTTCCCTATGGCATGTAAGAAATTGGGCACCTTCATCATTGCAAAAAAACACATATTCATGGACATGTAAGTCAATTGATTGAGTTGACTCACACTGAAAGCCCTTCTATCTTATCCCCCACCTCCCAAATCCCCACAAATCCACAATGAATCATTTAAAACCTTGAAGCGCTAGAGAAGTACAAGGGTTGTCTTAGAAAGGAAGAGAGAGAGAGAGAGAGAGAATGTGTGTGTGTGTGTGTGTGTGTGTGTGTGTGTGTGTGTGTGTGTGTGTGTGTGTGTGTGTGTGTGTGTGTGTGTGTGTGTGTGTGTGCGCGCGCGCGCGTTTATGTATGTGCATTTGTGAATGTTTGTACCCATGTAGCTTTGTCTGAATGTGTGTGTGTGCGTGTGTGTGTTTGTGTAATTATGTGTGTTTTTTCTGGAGTTTCTGTATTTGTGTTTCTATCTATTCGTGTGACTACTGTTATCCCTGATGCTGCTCATTAGCCATGAAACCCTGAAACGCCCTCCCCATTCCCGCACACATACACATACACACACACACACACACACATACACACACACACACACACACACACAAATCTGATTATCGAATGCAGAAGGGTTTCTGAGAGGTAAAAGGTATCATTAAGGCATATGCCAGGTGGAGAGAGAGAGAGAGCGAGATAAAGAGACGTATGTCTCTAATTAGGCGAGGTGCTGTCATGGCGCCCGGCGTCCCAGTTTGAACATCGCCTTTGACGCCTGGCACAAATCAGAGAGATTGGAAATAATTAAGGGGTGCCACGGATCTGCTACCGCAGCCCTGAGCTCTCTGGCAGTTTGACGACGGCCTTCTGACAAGAGCCGCTCCATCGCCGCCATTTACCTGACACTCTTTGCACCACGGCATCCCAGGCGACACTCAGATTTTTCCTGTTTTTCTTTTTTCTTTCTTCTTTTTTTTTGGGTTTAGGATTTTTTTCATTTACTAATATTGGTTAGTGGTTGGTTGGGGAGACAGTCTGTTGCTTTGATTGAGAACGAAGGCGATTTGTTTTCTCTCTAGTCTCACTTTAACTAATGGCTCCGAGGTGAAATAGTTTTGCACAACTGTGTTACAGATAAGCTAATTAGAAGTAATGAGCTTTTGAGTAATTCACTGTTTGCATAGCACTTTTTAGACATGGGTTCTATAGACAGAACACAGAGTTACAGTTCCACCATGTATAAATCTGTGAATGTGTGGAGAGAGTATGGACCACTATATTTTGATAAGCCATATTGAACAAACAACAATAAGTCTGGTGTATAATATAGGAGTGATGATATGGCTAGGCCTTTAGGGGAAGTTATAACAGTTACAGCCCCCTCCACATGTATTGGCCCCCTGGTGAAATTGAGTAAGAAGTGCAATAAAAAAAAATCATTGTTTGGTGATTTATCTTAGTCTCACAATGAAAACAAAGGGGGAAAGTATAACCTTGGAGTGATTTATTTATTCTGAGAGGGAAACTTCTTCATAAATAAATACATATTTTAACATGCTTTTTTAAAGCACATATACCACAATTATTGGCACCCCTTTTTCCATCTGTATTGAACTTATTGAAGTTAATCAGTGTTTTTATGAACAGTCAAGTCATATTCTGTGACTTCCTTGTTCACTAAAAAGTGGCACTGAGGTCAAATAACCAAGTCATTCTTCAACATGGGAAAGACAAGAGAATACAACATTCTAGTTCATATGGGAAAGTGTGTTCACCTCTGTCAGGGAATGGCAAAAAAAGAGAGGCAAAAATGCCATAAGGACTCCTGTTGGAGAGTTACAGAAAGAAAGTAGCATCTTGGGATCACCAAGTCTCCAAAAATTGACCTCTTTTTACATAGATCACTCAAAAAGCCAGGTAAATACCTTTTTTGTCATTTAATTACAAATGGAAGGCTGGAGGTGCTAAAAACTATTGGGACTTTGCCTGGAATCGTGTTCAGATTAAAACATTCATGGTGGGTTTTCCGTACAAGTATGAAAATATTGAAAAGAAGCCCATGCCTACGGATAAGTATGATGGTGGGTCTGTGGTGGTGTGGAGCGGGGGCCCTGGGAACCTCATTAGGGTGCATGATATTATGAACTCCATATCCAAATCTAAATCTGTCTGTTTCTGCCAAGACATTTTAAAAAATGGGTCATGATTGGATCATCTAGAAGATCAGTGAACCAAAACATTATGTCCAGATCAACACTAACATGGCTTATTGAACACGAGACCCTATTCTGGCATGGTTGTCATAGTCCCCTGATCTGAACTCAGGAATTCAACCAGCGGGGTTAGCTAAAGAGGACGATCTAGGAATGACAATTTGGAGAGATTGTGGAATGAGGAATGGTCACAAATCCCTTTCTTTGTATTCTCCATCTTTATGGTATGTCATAGGAGAAGACTAAGAGCTGTTTTATTAGAAAACGGAGGTTTTGCAATGTAGGAAATAGGGGGGTGCCAAGTGATGGGGGTGTGAGGGGGGTGCCAAAGTGATGGGCACTGTAGGGAGTTGGACTTGGTTCACAGTTATGTTAAATGTTTGTTGAATAGTGTTACAGCGCCTTCTAGGGGCCACGTTGTGTTGTTCTTGCCATGACATCAATACTTGATAAAAAAAATACATCCCTCCCTTTTCGATGTAAACGTGGCAAATACTATCCGTCTGCTGCAGCAGCTAACCAACTTCCTGAAAGATCTGATAGATGTATTGATGCACAATTGCTCAATCATCGCTCAAATCGCTCAATCATCGCTCAAACCCTTTTTAATTTTGTCTGAAATCATACGGAATTCACTGTAAAGCTTCTACTGTATGTGTGAAGTACAGTAGGTTATATGTTCAACTTCCCCAGTAAATTGGTGTTGAGAGTACATGGTGGGCGTTTGTGTACAATATAATAACATGCTGTGCCCATCTGCTCACCAATCCATTTAAAAACAGAAGCAGTGTTTTGACAGTGAGACACTTTTTTTTAGCTTTCTGTCCCTTAGGCCCATGTTGTGTGAGAACTGTCATTGTGTTTATTTTTGTATGTCTCTTGAGGACAAAGAAACACTGCATATTACCGATAAAATCTAGTCACCAAATGCTTGACAGATTTTTCCTCTGTGCTTGTAATTCCCATTTGCCTGTCTGCTCAAGCTGGTTAACGCTTATTCAAATATTTTTTGTATGATGTTTTGGATGTTTTAAAGGAGGCATGTCAATAGAATACTGTTTGTAAATCGAGCTGTTTTCAAGCTGTGTCCTAATTGCTCTCTCTCTCTCTCTCTCTCTTTCTCTCTCTCTCTATCTTTCTCTTTCTCTACCCCCAGCGGAGCCGTTGGATGGCGAGGAGTACCTGGATATATCAGGGATAACACGAACCCAAGCTGGACGATACGAATGCAAAGCCAGCAATGATGTAGCCTCACCAGATGTCAAATATGTCAATGTGGTTGTCAATTGTAGGTTGATCAGTTGAATTAATTTCTGTTATGTTTTTTGCAAGACTTTGCGATCCACAACTGCATATTTCATGGTAGACATGTTGATGTGTGTAACAATAATCTTGTGTAACACAACAAAGCCATTGTACAATTGTAATAAGTATCACCTTATAATGTATTTTATACACAATTGTCTGAAAAAGAAATCTGCAAATGGAAGTAGCATTAACAGCAAGACTGTGCTATGTGGGAAAAGCAGGAGACAGTGACATTTCTCTTCATCACTTCCCCCCTTCAGATCCTCCCTTCATCAAAGATGCCAAGAACTCGGACCCTCAAGTGGGCCGCATGGGCGTCCTCCAGTGTGAGGCCTCCGCCGTCCCCAAGCCCGAGTTTGAGTGGTACAGAGATGAAAAGAGGTGTGTGTTTGTGTATGTTTGTGCATATGTGTGTGTGTGTGAGAGAGAGCGAGAGAGAGAGAGAGAGAGAGAGAGAGAGAGTGTGTGTTTGTGTGTGAGAGAGAGAAAGTGTGTGTGTGTATGTGTGATTTAGAGGGAGAAAGAGAGACAGGGAGTGTGTGTGTGTGTGTGTGTGTGTGTGTGTGTGTGTGTGTGTGTGTGTGTGTGTGTGTGTGTGTGTGTGTGTGTGTGTGTGTGTGTGTGTGTGTGTGTGTGTGTGTGTGTGTTATTGAGTGAAAAAGATAGAGAGACCGTGTGTGTGTGTGTGAGTTTGTGATTGTGTGGCTCATTCTCGCGGTTTCTACTGTCACAGTGCTATCTGGCTCATGTGTCACATGAGCTGCAAGAATGGGTGAGAAGCTGTTATCAGTGTTTCTAATGCAGGTCTGTGCTCTGTACCCACACTGGGCCCCTGTTACAAGTAGTGTGTCACATGGAGCTGTGGTTCGGTACCATTCTCACCTCTGCCTCCGGTGGCTGCTAGTGATATGCATTGGGCTTTTTCAGTCACTGGTACTGCAAACAGATATGCATGACTGAGTTCCCAAATATGTGCTGGCTGTGCCAGTGTCAGCCACTTTCTTTGTGCCAACATGATGTAAGAGATAGTGATCTTTGTATAGTGTGTGCGTGTCTGTGTGTGTGTGTGTGTGTGTGTGTGTGTGTGTGTGTGTGTGTGTGTGTGTGTGTGTGTGTGTCTTTGAGAGAGAGAGAGAGTTTATGTGCCTCTCATGGGCATGCTTGTATGCATTATATATTATGAATGTGCAGACAGCAGACAGACACTGAAAACAATTTTATATATCGATTTTGAAAGCCCAGGGCAACAACTTTAATATTTTTCAAAAAAAGATGAACTGCTCACTGTCATAAGAAAATTGTTTGTGTGTGTGTGTGTTTTGTGTTTGTCATTTAACATGTAATATTCTCTCTCCTCTCCCATTGGTTTATGTGTGTGTTTTGTGTTTTGCTATCGTTTAATATTGAACATCCTCTCTTCTCTCCCAGGTTATCTAACGGCCAAGGCCTCAGCATCCAGATGATGGGGACCCGTACCCTCCTGTTGGTATCCAACGTCACAGAGGAGGATTATGGGAACTACACGTGCGTTGCCACCAACAGGCTGGGCATCCACAATGCCAGCGTCTTTCTCTACAGTGAGTAGCCGACCGTTTACACTCTCTTAAGGGCTGTTCACACCTGTAACAATAACAATAACAATAACAACAAAAAGTATCATTCTAGTGAATGAATGAATGAATATGAATGACAATGTCCACACATAAACTATAACGATAACAACGAAAAAGTATCATAGTAGTGAATATGAATGAAAGCGTCCACACATAAACTATAACGATAACAACGAAAAAGTATCATTCTGGTGAATATGCAGGACAACGTCCACACATAAACTATAACGATAACAACAAAAAAGTATCATTCTAGTGAATATGCATGACAACGTCCACACATAAACTCTAACAATAACAACAAAAAAAGTATCATTCCAGTGAATATGCATGACAATGTCCACACCTAACCTCTAACGATAACAGCACGAAGAACAGGGATCACTTTCAGAGTGATTTTGAGAATGATAAAAAGCTGACAGTCAATCAAAATATATTCAAATTGTATATTCACATTAATCAAGATGAGGAGAGACTTTTCTTGTTGTTGGTCAGCGTGGACACTATTATCGTTATAGTAGACAGAACTGTCCACAATGTCTAAATTACAAAATCACCACTCACTTTTCAAAGTCATTAAAACACATTAGTCATTCCCACCCTCACTTAGACCAAAGGTCCTGACCGTTTGCATTAAGTGTCATCAGGCTTATCTTGTCCATGCAACACCCCTTACTTCCCTCTCCTGTTAAATTCATCACACACACACAGAGAGAGAGGGAGGGAGAGAGGCCACAGTGGTTCCAGGTCGCCTCACATTTCCTGTTTCCTGCTTGCGAGACAAGAAATGTCCGCCCTCTGTACTTCATGAGCCATTTCCTGTTTCCTGCCATTGACCTGGTTTGATTAATTGTGTTTATTGTTGTTTGAGTTGGAACCCCTTACTTGAATACATTAATCACTGAATGGCTGATGTGAGGAATTGGAAGCACATTATTTACTGACCAGTGATCAGATGATAAAGTTTAGCCCTCAACATATTTTTAGATTACCCTTATCTAATCATATCAGTTCATTCTTTGCTTATTATTATTATGTACTGTCTTATTACAAATATGTGATATTATTACTGTTAAAAGTAATAATGGTAGCGGTAGTAGTAGTGGTGATGGTGGTGGCACTGGATTAGAGCTTCATTGATACTTCCAAATGTATGTGCCAAATCCAAGTGTAATTCATGATAGTGGCCACTAGATGTCATTAGGGCCCATGAAAGAATCCTCACTCAGTAGGTCTTCATTGCTCTTCAGTAGACAACTTTATGAGCATCATTAAAATGTCTGTCACTGTGGATACTCCAGATATATCTCATTCCGGGAGTCAAACAAGGCAAGTGTGTGCACTGCAAACAAATCATTACGCAGAGGTTTGAGGCAGAAGAAACCAAACTAATTAAGCTCCTCAAAGAAAAGTGATGTCTTCCTAAAGGAAATGAGTGCTTCATTGAAAACTGTTGTCACATAAAATGTGATAGATGTGTGTAGCTGGCATAATCACTAGATCACAGGATTCTGGCTGCCATAAGTCAACAGGAGAAATCAAGGCTATCAGTTTTCAATTTAAGGGACTTTACATATGAATTAAAATGAAATAAGTTACCATTCTGCCCATTATTATTCATATCCATACCTATTTTTGTTTAATTTGATTTATTATTTAATAATAATCTAGTACAATGTATTGTCTTTTGTCTCGTTCTTGGTCATTTCAGGCAGAAGAAACTTTTGTATATGCAGAAGAAAGTCTGTATATGAATAAATAAATGTAGTTATAGATATTTTAGTTTAATCAAGTATGTCCTAAAATGTGTTTGTTTGTTTGTTTGTTTGTTTGTTTGTGCTCAGGACCTGGGACCGGTAAAGACATCAACGGTGCGGTTGCGGTCACTCACTCACTGTGGCTCCTCCTGGGCTCCCTCTCCTGCCTTCTACTCAAATGTTAATAAGAGTAAAATGCCCCCTGCCCCCTGCCCTTGCCCCGATGCCCCTTCCTGCCCAGACGTCCCCTCCCTGCCCCGACACCGACAACATTACATCCAGACTGTTTGCATAATCTTGCCAACCTTACCAGTGTGCTGCTGGCCACCTCCTAGTTACACTTACCAATTTAAGAGAGCAGAAGCTACTAGAATGGGCTATTAATATGTTTTAGTAACAAAAAGAACAAAAGAAAACGTGTTGAAATGTGATGGTGAGTTTGAGCAAAAGACAGAAAAAAAAACAGTGCTCTTCTTAAGAATGGATTATTGTTAATTATTTGTTTGTTTGGTTGACTTGTTTGTTTGTTTTGCTTTCTCTTTTTCAACTGTAATCGTTATGTTTTGGTTTTCCGGTTGCATTGGCTCAACGTGTTCTGTCTTTGTTGCCAGTTGGTGTTCTGTGGTGCGCTGAGTTTTCACAAGGCATGGGGTTTTTACATCACACTTGGCAACTTTCAACAAAATAGCTGACGTATAGACACTGACCTCGCCTTCTCTCCAGAAATTGTAAACCCTGCCAACCCCTCAAGCTTGTGCTGCTATTTGTCACAAGCGCAACTGTTAGCTTTCTCTCAGAAGCATAATAACCACATCTTTATCTGCCAAATATCAGTAAAAGAAATAAACAGTAGATAAATATAGATACAGCACATCCACCCAGAGAACAAATAGTTGGAGGGTTGGAGTACAGGAAGAGTTCGCTAGTTTGCATTCATTATCTACTTTCAGGCTAACAGGAGAAATCTCTGTGTGGTTTTCATCGCATTACCACAACTGGTCGCGTCCTAACAGGCTTCATTTGAAGTGGAGACATGTTTTGGCTGCCTTGTTGCCATTGCCCAGAAGGGGAAGAATAGACATAGCATGGTAGATGTGGCAAAGACTTCAAGCCATGACTGCATTCTACAGCCCCCAAAAATGCCCACTCTGTGGGGGGGGGGGTGATGGTGATGAATATCACTTTTCTCTCCCAGAAGTGAATATTAGGGACTGATTGTACCCTTTCTGCTTCTACACTTTACTTGGCTTCGATGCCATCCAGCCCAGTGTCAGAGCGTTATAGAAAGGGCCCTATGTTCCCTGCTCCCAAGAAAAAGCTGAAATACAGATAGACTTTTTGGAATCGGGAAAACATACTCGTTACTCGTGATACCAATGAATGGTCAGCTTCTATTTATCAATCTGTTTTTGTTTTGTTTTTTCTTAGTTTTATTGTTTGCTTGTTTTGCATATGGAAATTCACAATATATATTTTTCAGCCATTACAGTCTGTGACAGTATGTAAATATATATACTTGAATCCAATGTCCTTATAAAAAAAAGAAAAATTTAATATATGTCCATGTTTCTAAATTAATAGATAGTCATTTATTGCGGATTAACTCGTAGGTGCCTACGAAGGCTGAAGAAAAAGAAGGCATAGTTTAATACAGTCGGTGCATTCAGTGTATGTTTCCAATGACCGATAGATGGGCCTTTGGATCCTAGGCATCTTTATTTTTTTTCTTCATAGAATGTAAGCATTTCAGTAAACTAAGGATTTGAGATACATAGCTAGAATGACAGTGAGCTGAATGCCAAAACAATCTGAAAGCATCTCATCTAAAATCTTAACATCTAACAATACAGAAGCCATCACCCACATAAGATGAGTCAGTATGAGAATAACTTTCAAAAAGCTACAGAACATGTGTGTATGTATCTGTGTGTGTGTGTGTGTGTGTGTGTGTGTGTGTGTGTGTGTGTGTGTGTGTGTGTGTGTGTTGTGTGTTCAACGTACGCAATGCACATTTAACATGGTTTGATTTCACACCTAACAAATACAAGTCTCTGTCCAAATCAGGCCAAGACTAATCTCCCGGTTTAGGTTAGGAGGGCATTTTTCTTAATCTCCTAACCCAGGGAAGGAATCCACCACTCTTCTGATGAAAATCCACCTCTCCTCATTCAGCAAGCCTTCAGAGGTTGGGCTTTGATGCCTTGTGTGAAGTGAATATGTCACATCCCAAAAATGCAGAGCATCCATCTGTTTTAGATAGCACATGGCTAAAGAGTAGACTGTAGTAGTAATAGGCTGATGGAACTGATCTTATAAGCACTGATCTATCCCTGTATGGGACTTGGGGGAGACTGTGTGTGTGTGTGTGTGTGTGTGTGTGTGTGTGTGTGTGTGTGTGTGTGTGTGTGTGTGTGTGTGTGTGTGTGTGTGTGTGTGTGTGTGTGTGTGTGTGTGTGCGTGCGTGCGCATGCGTGAGTGTGTGTGCGTGCGTGCGTGCATGCATGTGTGTGTGTGGGGAGGAGGGGTGTATGTGTGTATATGTATCTGTAAGTGTGATGTGTTTGTGTGTTTGCCTGTCAATGTGTGTGTGAGAAAGGGGAGGGGTGTAAGTGTGCAAGTGCGTCTTTATGTATCCGCACTCCTGGTGAGCGTTCAACGCTTGACCATTGCAGTTCAAGGTCTAAATCACCACTCTTGGAGTGCAGTTATAGGTCATCTTGTTTAAAGACTTCTAATCATAAGATTTTATAACTTCTCCTCCCCTGTGTCCAAACAAACAAACCATTTGTAGAAATCCTTTCATTTCTTTCAGACATCCTGACAGTCTATCCATTGACCATGTCAATTCTACTCTGTAAAACACAATGGAATGTCACTTCACGTTTCTTCTCAAAGAGAAGAATTCTCTGAAACTTTTACAATCTCATTGCAGTGCTCTGTATGTTTTCTAATCGCTTTGATTTACTGTAAGATAATTGCAGTCGATTTCTAAATCGCTATGTAAAAGTACCCATGAAATGTTCAAAATGAAATAAAATTGTTTGAATCAATGTGTTGTATTTGAAGATGGGATACAATATTGACAAGTCTTTTTGAGAGTGCTTGACATTATTAAAAATGGAATAGATCATGTTATTCACCATGTAACATGCAAATAAAAATAACATATGTATTGTTAATTGTGATTGGAGGATTGTTCTACCCTGTTTAAAAGAAAAAAAGGAAAACTCATCTCGCTTTGTTTGTTTTTGTGTTGACACGAGACAGTATGAGACAATTACATCTTCACTGACTGTATCAGTATAGCACTTAATCTATGTGTTAATAAGCACATTGTTTAGCAATATGTAAACTGACTTCAGTAAGTACTTTATGTTCACTTCAACATGACCGTTAAATGGTTAAATTGTGCAATTCTGGGAGAGACCATATGAGAGTGCTGTTGCCAACTACAACCCAACCCTCCCAGCTCATCCTTACTGTATAAGTATAAGTATATATACTCTTTTGATCCCGTGAGGGAAATTTGGTCTCTGCATTTATCCCAATCCGTGAATTAGTGAAACACACTTAGCACAATGTGAACACACACAGGTGAAGCACACACTAATCCCGGCGCAGTGAGCTGCCTGCAACAACAGCAGCGCTCGGGGAGCAGTGAGGGGTTAGGTGCCTTGCTCAAGGGCACTTCAGCCGTGCCTACTGGTCGAACCGGCAACCCTCCGGTTACAAGTCTGAAGCGCTAACCAGTAGGCCACGGCTGCCCCAAAAGAGGGTCCTCTCCATTCCAGTCAGTCTAATCCATTCATGTGGCTGTTTGTACTTTAGGGAGTTATTGAAACTCTTGGGGTGACATACTTCCTCTACAGTCTAAGTGCCACTTGCATGCAACATACACACTAAAGTAGACTCCTCTCACACACACACACACACTTCAACATCACCATGGGGCTTGAGGCAAAAGGAATAATTGAAGGTCCTGCTGCACATAATGTTCAGTGATAAATTCCTTTGAGAAAATGTCTGGTAGCCTTCTCCCTGTCCAAAAATACTACCTGTTTGGAGAGCCCCTTTCCATAGGCCCAGACGAATAATTAATCTTGTTCAGCTCAGCGGGGCTGCAGATTAAAAGTGTAGCCTACGTCAGCCTCAAATACAACCACCCAGAAGAGTAAATACTGCCTTGGATAAATGCATAGTCAGCAATTTAATGGATAAAGAGCGTTCGAAACTAGGGGAAGGACACCTGAAAGGTAACTGCCTCTTGAGTTTGAACCTTTCAAAGACGGTTTACATCTCCCCCTACCTGAATGGAATCTATAAACCAGGCCTATAGAACATCATCACTGTGCATCATTATGATCCTGCAAATGTCAAGTATCCTGCATTCAAGAGGTCACTTACAAAAAATAGGTGTGCTCACTGACTATAAAAGAGTCATTGGGTCTGCTGCATAGTCAACTTCCTTGACTGCTGCACTTTTCTCTTGGGGAACTGTCCCTGTAGTTAGTTTAATGTAAATCGCTCTTGGGAAAAAAGTGCCAGGACAATTACAATTAACCAGAATAAGCCGAGTAGAGCAAGCAGTCTTTTGCCCATCTTAGCATATTTCCTGCCAAAACAGCCACTGGCCTAAACACTTTTCCTACCGTGTATGTTAATTGCGTTAGTCTTTGCCGTAGGCAAAAGAACCATGTAATGTTAATTGTTGACTAGGCCTATTATCCCAATATGTGACATTCATACCACAGAAAGAACCCCATGTAATCTTGTTATGACGGCGTTGATGTTGCCAAGGGATTTGGACAGTGTCAGCAGACTGTTGCCTCTAGAGGAAGTGTTCGGAGGGTGGGAGCTCTAAGCCTGTCACACGGTCTTTCCACACACTGGCATTCTTAGGGTAGGCAGGTAGTACAGGCCATATTCCCCCAGAGGACTTGAGGATGACAGAAGAATTGTTATACAACTCAAAAACCACCCATATTGAACAAGTATAGCCTCAATATGTACTGCCTGTTGTGCTCTGGGTATATTCGTCTTGCCACAGGAGACAATTGAATTTCGATTCTTGAGATTCCTGCAAGTGTTGCTCAGCACCTGGTGAACGTGCTAGTGTCTAGCATAGAGCGACCTCTCATGTTTATTTAAACATAGGTAGGCCACTGCCTTGGGGTTCAGCAAACAGTTGACTGTGTTCTCTTTGTATAGTGCCCTAACTGCAAAAAAAAAAAAAAAAAAAAAAATACCATCATGATTTTATTGATTATTCTGTACAATTCTACTCTGAAGAAGACTTTGGCCTTGAGCATTCTATGTCCATTCAGAAAAATGTTGATTAGATAATAAGCCATGTGGCCATGTAGAATTTGTGGGTGTAGCTATTGTGAATGTTGCATTTGTATAGTTATGAACACTGTTTTTCTTATCACTGATAAATTCATTCAAATGTCATGGTAATTGGCACATTTCTTTATTTTGAAAACAGACATTGAAACCATTTTTTATTTCCACAATTTAACTCCTTAGATTCAAACTTGACATTGCACTCACTTGAACATAGGAAAATGTTTTTTTGAATTGTTTGTTTGATTTTCTTATTTTTTAACATCAGTGCAGGTATAATTCCAATTTATATCAAACGGTCATAACAACACCAAGGACATCAAAAAGAAGCCACACTTTTTCTCATTTTTGTATGGTGACTGCCAAAAGTTCTCCTCAATGGAGGAGTTCCCATGCAATTTATTTTTTATTTTTTTTTGTTGTTTTTAAAATGGTTCAAGCTATTCATGAAATGTTGGCAAATGAAGAGCTGGAGTTTGTGTTTGAATGAAAGTTCCATTTTTTTCTTCTTTTTTTCTTACTTCATGTTTATTAAAGGTTCAGCTATACTACTGTACTGTAAATGAGAAGTTGTTACTACTGAAAGAGTAAACCAGGCTATATCAAGCTGAATGAGAGAATGACCAGTCCTTTGGTTAGATTGAAATGAATGCTGGAGCTGTTTTTCTCGAATATTATTATTATCATCATTATTATTATGAATATTATTATTAATATTATATTATTATAAAGTATTTCTCCCTCACAGATGAGTTTTGCATGTAGAGGCAGTCATTGCCATCACTTTTCACTCCTAGCTTGAGTCAAATGGCCATGACTGGAAACTCCTCCACTCTAAGAAAATCATTGCCACACAAAAAAGAACAGAAGACCAAACAAATTAAAAACAGACTGTCTTTGCAAACCTGCAACGATGGCAAAGAGCAACCTTTTTTGTTAAGTATTTGTAAGCATCTTAATTTCTTTTCAATTTCTTCTTTTAAACTTTGTCTTCCTCCTTTGCTTCATCCGAGGGGGTCTCATCTGCTGGCTTAGACTCATCGGCAGCATCTACAGAAAAAAGAGAGAGAGAAACGGAAAAGTTCAACGGTCGACATATTTCTCTCATAGTTGGCACTCCGACTAATGTTATCTGGGGCCGTGGAGCGGAAAAGGAACAGGAGTTAAGCGACTTGTGTGCCCTAGAGCGAGAGGCTGGGCACAAGTGCAGACACGTGGTGTTGAGTCGGTGTCCCTGACACTTCCTGATCGCTTTATCCTCTGTGACCATGACAGCTGTCAGAGGCCTTGCCTCTACAGGATGAGGGCCTCCATCACAACGCCTCACATCAATGAGCTGCAGTGTCCTGTCCCTGCGTCTGCAGCTGATACTTTAAGGGCTCATCGGCTCCGTGAAACTGTGATCTGCATTGACAGTTGAGATGTACCCAGACTGACGCATGCACGCAAGTATCATTAGGAACTATTTGCGGTCATAGTTTACACTGAGTCGATCATCCCAAATCAATATTAGACTCCTCGACAAAATCATTGTGTGCTTCTTTACTTTACAGCTGGGGGAAATCGATGCTATAATTCATTTAGCCTCATCAATTATTCCCTCCTAGCAGACAGATGAAAAGTAATTTTGTCATACCCAGTGGATATGGGGCGCTGTAGCATAAAATATTATTTAGATACATCAGAATATACTATTGAATTATCCTGGGCTTCCAATATATATATATATATATATGTAGGCCTACTGGCAAAGTAGTACAATAACAAAATGACAGCAATGGAATAAAAAATAATCTGATTCAATATATATAAACAATCTGGCACAAGGAAACACTACTGTCTTGTTCAGTTGCATTCCAGTAATTGAGTTGTGACAGTGGTTTAGATGTGAAACCATTCTTTTGCCTTGAGGGGGCCAGACTCTTTGCTCAGCTTACCTTTTTTCTCTTGTGTTTGGTTTGTTTCCTCACAATCGGCTGTCTCGCTGGCGTCAGCAGCAGGCACGTCGGCTTGTGTGGCCTCCCCCTTCTCCTCATCCTCCTTCTTGTTGGCGGCCGCGGGAGCGTCTTTGCTCTCCACCTCCTGGGACTTCTCTTCCGGCTTGACCTCCTCCTCCTTGGCGGGCTCGGACGGGGCCGTGGTGGCGGCGGGTGAGGTGGCCGGAGATGAAGCCGGAGGGTTGGCCGGCTTGTCCGTGACGGGGCTTTTGGCTTTTTCGCTCGCGGCGGTGTCGTTGGCCGCTGCCGGCTCGACGGACTCTGCCGCCGCCTCCTCGGCCTTCTCGGCCACGGGAGACATGGCCTCCTTCTTCTCCTCGCCCTCAGCCGTGGTCGCCTCCTCCGCGGTGGCCGCCGGGGTGTTCTCCTCTCCCTCCTCCTCCTTCTCACCATCTTTCATTTTTTTGCGCGTTATGTGTCCGCGGAAGCTGGCCTGGATCTTGGTGGCAGCCTTATGGGCTTTGTCTTCGGGTTTGTTGCCATCCTGCTCGATCTTCTGGTCGGCATCTTCATTCTTCTCAACCTGGAGTGGTGAGACAAACAGGTCAGCTATGTAGAGTCAAACAGTGTCTCAAGTTATGTATCCTCTCAGACATAGATACAGATACGAAAGAGTTGGCAAAGCTCATGGATCACACTTTAAATGACACGGTTTCCATTGGAAAAGCCACTCTAAACTAATATTTCCACTGGGGTTAAATCTACACCATGTGACAGATTCACAATTTAAGACATTAGTGTCACAGTAATAAAAAAGAAATTTCAGAGAATCCTCAATCAATCCCATAAGGGACTACTAAAGTCTTCTGCTCAGAGTACTCCATTGGACTATTGAGAGGTTACAGATGTACCATTAAATATGATGGACATTCTAAGTGACCCTGCTGCTCACCCAAGGTGGTAACAGACTGAACTTGTCTCATTTGCAAAGTTTCCACACTCCGTGGCCATCGTACTAATTATACTCAAGTGACAGATTGTGGGAGCAGCACAGCCACAACCATTCAGTCCAGTCGGCAGTCAGGAGCTGAGAAGAAACTAATGATCAGCCCACCTCATTATTTTAAGAGTACGGCATCCTAAATTTATATCAATTTTTCACTTCATTAGAGAACCTACTGCCAGGTAAATGGCTAGATATTTTCATAACAACCCAAAGGGACTTCAAGATCCAGTCCAATGGCATGATTCAGATTGGTACTGGGTACTGAGGTCTAGGCAGGTGCGAGTCTCAACAGCCATTGTTATCATGTCATGGTGGATTACTCACAGAATAATACCCCAAGATTAAATTCTGACACCGTGAATTGTGTCACTCCTGAAATCTCGGAAGGTTTAGCAGAAAGTCTCAAAAGGTTTAGCAGTTTTGCTAATGTCTGGAGCATTAAGTCACTTACTGCTGTCGCTGTAATTACAGAACAAGCTACTACACCCCACCCCCTACCTTACTGTGTACTGCCGGAAGGTGCCAGGAACAGCTGAGAAGCCAAATGGCAGCACGCTAAATTCGGAAACCATGACTTGCTCCCAAGGTATGGTTCTATATAGACACGTTAATCCTCATGCATTCACTCATAATACAATCTCACCCAATCCCTGTCTGTCTGTGTGTATCTACACAGAAAACAAATTATGATAATAAATATTATAGCATGTGTGTCTTATAGATATAGGATTTGGTTAGTGCTGCAAGGTTGAAGTATTTTAATCTTTAATCCTTCACTTTTAAGCAATTGTTTGTGCAAGCTCATTATTCTGTTGGACTAAACATGCCACATGCAAAGTGCATATCTCATTTTGACTTTTTATCTGTGGAGTGTGCTTTAAATACAATATTTAGTTCTGATTAAATATTGTGTGTTTTTGTGTCTGGGAGCATGTGAATGCAAAATTCCTTGTCACAGGGACCGTGGGAGAGCATACAGTAAACTGAAAGAGGGATAGATAAGGTAATCAGGAAGAAGATGGAGGGTGTTGTCTCAAGGTGCCAGGTGAGAGGATTGATTTAGGAGATTTAGAGATTGCATTGCAGGTTGAAGGGCGTAAGGTTTCAAAAGCAGTAAGAATTAGGACGGTAAAGGAGTTTAGGACAAAGAAGGGCTATCCAAGGGAAATGTCAAGGGCCAGATAATTACCTTTGTTTTCAGGATCCAAAGACGGAGTTGTCCGCCAACTAGGGGCTGTATTACAACTCATGAGAGTCTGATGAAAAACAAACAAACATAAAACTCAAAACAAACAAATGATGGTAAATAAATGTACGTTCCAAACCATTGAAATGGAAAAAAATAACCTTTAAATATTCAACTTTTATCAAAATCGCACATGCAAAAGAAGTAATTACTGTACAAAACCTTAAAAGAAATGACAAAATCAAATAAATGATATCTTAAGCATTGTGATAAAACAAATTATCAAGAAAGCTGATGAGGGTTTGATAATTACAGTCTTAAAATTCATTTCTCCTCTTAGGATCATTTAAAAGGTCTCCCTAAGTGAAAGCTCGGTAAGCCCTTTTGTTTTATGCCTAATTTCATCATGTAAGCGCAAATCACTTATTAATTTTTGAGTCTATTATTTACTCAAATTTCAATTCTTAATGAACATGTAGATGAGATGTCATGGAAGAAATCTGACTCTGACTTTTTTATTGTTGCATTTCCCATCTGAGGACAAATGAGTTGGCAGGAGTGAGAACTCTCCATGGGCGCATCTTTAATACACTTCCCGTCTACCACCATGAGTAAATATCCTCCGCAAATTTGACATTCACGCCCAAGTGGAATCTTTGACACAAAGCCAGATCCCCCAGTTGCCAGCTGATATATGGGATGTTTTCTGGCTGGGAAACAAGAAAGTCAGCTCAGGTCACTAACACTGGGCTGGGATATGGAGAGCACCTATTTATAATTCAGTTAGTCATTAAATTGCAGAATTGGCTACATGTATAGGATGCAGGACCTATGGCCGTTGCATATATAGTTTGAAACTTCACCATCAATTAGCAATGATGAATTGTCCTTATGTTTGACATTGATTTATCACATTTGGAGAGAAATGTTTGCTGTGCATTTTCAAAGTGCACTTGCTCAGTGAACTTCTGTGTTGCACTGTCATTAGGGCAGTTTCCTTGGCTAGTTTTATTTGGCCTACATTAAGAGTTTGGCGTTTCAGTTGTGATGTTACTGAGGTTTAAAAGAAAAATGATATCACGATATGATATCACCCTTACTACAATCAATGACTCATTCCTCATGACTCACACATACAAAGCTCAGGACCATCATGGGAGAATCACTTGAGACGATGATATCACCCAGTGATTATTTCTCCACAGAGGTAAATGCAATTAGGCACTTTGCTGGTGTCTCACAGTCTAATGTAGAGCAAAATACGCTCTTCTCAAGCGGGTTTTATTCTAGGAAATGACACATGATGATTACATTGCATATGCTTAGCGTTAAAGCTGAGATCATTTGCCTTTCCCATCACCTCGCCTGTGTGCATAGACCACGTGGATCAGACAGGGAGGGGCCATTTTTTTAGATGAGGTAATCAGCACCCCCCCCAGCTCCCCTATTGTGTATGACTGCAGATATGGGTCAAACCTCATGAAATGAAGTCATCCGAGATGTCTGGGGTTTTCAGGGAGCGCGTTATTGTTTTAGCATTGATTTACCCTTTCAATGTATTACCACCGCTGCAACTCTATATAAGGGCTATAAATTGTCAGGCTTTTATGGATAGTGCTCCCATCATGTAACCTATTAAAACCACACTTGTCATTTTGCAGTTTTGACACCCATTTACTGCCTTAAAAAATGTAGTGAGCACCCCTGGCCATGTCCAGTTTCTCTCCTCTAAAGCTAATTAATAATAGGGCACTACTTCAATTGTCCATGGTGCACCCTGGACTCTGAACCATGCCTGATGGCAGATGATAAAAGACTGTGTTATTTAGGAGGACAAAGCTGTGTGTGTAATGGGGTGGCAGAGTGGACAAATTGACACCCCGCGTCCATGCAAGTCCGCACAGCTGATACACACAGAGAGCAAATAGCCTTGCCTAGGCTGCAGGGGGAAGATTGTCCAATCAAAATGATTGACATGACATCTAACCTCCACGGGTTGCTGTTAACAGACATCCATAAATCAACTCAAGCAATAAGTGCTGCTGGGTGTGTCTGTGTGACACTGTAGTGATGGGGGAAGGGTGCCTCAAGTCCACTGGGTGTGTTTCACCTCACGTCTCCATTTATGACAAGAACTGTTCATTTACCTGGGATTGCATGGATGGGTGTTACTTGAGGACACTGGCATTATTATCTTATATATTATCTATTATCTTAATGATAATGCCAAAATGTCTCTAATAATGTCTTTGGATGTTATCCTGTGTCAATGCTGTTCTGACATATTAGTCAAGAGTCTTTCAACTGTTTGGTTGGAGCTTTCATATCATAAAGCTCTAAGTAAACTGTCTGAAAAAACTGTCAAACGCCAACTCCCTCCTCTTGACAGCTAAAGTATTGGATTGGATCTGATATGATTTGAGTTCAATTTAAAGTTTGGACCTTGATGGTTCACTTTGAAGGTCTATCTTAAAGCAATAGCCTGTCTGACATACTTGCTTCCATGCATAGCCTATTTGATGTAGAAGTAGACAGCAAAAGAATACAATACAGTCAATTCAACAGCCATTTCATAGTCAGTAAAATAATGCCAGTGTGGGTGTTGGATCTGTGATTTCAGTACAATATCAATATTTATGTTAGTCTGCCGTCTCAATCGGATTCAGAGCGCAGCTCTCAGAAGGCGGGCGCGAACCACACCCTAGTGTGGCGTTATGGATGGATCTTTAAATTCACCCTCCCCCACGTCACACTGCCGCCTCACTTTGGCAACCATTAGGGACTTCAGCGGCGCGAGAGGCGAGGAAGAGGCGAAGGCAAAATCATTATAACGCTGTTACCACTGACGATGCAGTTGCAAACAATGGGTCTTTAATCATTAAAATAAAGGCTATCGTGCACAAACCTTCTCTGCGTCCTTAATGACATTAAAAGGAGCTGATGAAAGGTGAGAAATGTATGCTATAGCCCTAACGGGAAACCTTTTTGTGTTACCTCAGTTTGGCTTCATGTACAAATTCTGACAGCTACCCAGGCTGCCTCAATAGAATAGGAGGCTGCCTCGTATATGCCGCAAGACGAGATGATTTCAAACGATTCTTGTCAGCGGGTGCGGTAAAATGGACATGATGATTAAAATGGCATTGTATGCTGTTGTAGGGAGGCCGTGAGTGAATCAGACTACAAACAAGGCATGGTTGCGGTCTGCAGCGAAATTTACCCATCCTCACTCGTGCGACTACTCTCTCACGCAGCACCACACCCTTTCATCCTACCGTCTCCCACAGGAGTGGAGTGTTCAGGTAGCTTGGCTGAAAAGGCTCCTAGTCTAACCAAAATTCTTCTGTTAACGTCGGTTAAATGCGTTATATTTGTAGCCCATATCTGTTATCACCGTGTAGCGCGTAGTTATGTAAAAACTGACTTGCTCGTCTCTTTTATAACTGGTGATGAAATTAGCCTGCTCTAGAACAAAGGGGATCAACACGATCGCGGAGCGCATCCAACTATGCCGTCTACATGGTCAGTCGCCGGTGCCCACACCTTGCTGCAGACCTAGCCTACTTCTCAGTTGGTGGCGGCAAACTGGTATAGGCTACATACACGCTACACTTGTATCGGCCTAACTCTGACACTGATACATTATTCTCACCTCCCCTGAAGCTAGCGACTTTTGCATTTAGCCTATTATTAGCCATTCCTTGAAAGAATAATATGGGAAACGCGCATTAAATAAGGGTAAGCTGGGAAGGTTGTAAAAGACCGTCGACAGCACAGAGTGGGGAGAGAGACACGGATTTGCATGCGGTGTTGAACACTGAGAAGAGAAGCCTCACCCACTCCAGTGCAATGTTCTTCGCCTGGGAGAGACAAAAAATGACTCATACATGCTGACATTTAAGCAGCAATCAAGCAGTGTTGCTCGAATTTGGTGCTTTATGAAGCGAAAGGATTTGCTATCGAACCGGTTGTCCCTGGCACAACATAGGTGGTCAATTAAACACAATTTATATAAAATTAAATCAAGTCGCCCGCTCTCTTCAAATTCCCCCAAGACCCACCCTCAGTCTCACGGTACCCCTTATTCTTGGTGGGGGAAAAAAACTCTTGATGGCGATGGAGAACAAACAAGTATATGCGCCTCAAGAACAGGCGCAACCCTGAACCTCTTCTGGCAGCGTCTCAAGTGACAATGTACACTTTTGTCCCAGAGCAATCATAATCCCTTTAAGGAACTAATTCATTTCCACTGGCCTCCCTGGAGACGGTGGCCATGCGACTGACTGCCACTGGAGTTCAGCTAGACCCTACCCCACCCTTTTTCAGTGCCAACTTACATCTCTATCCCCACTCACTAGCTAATGGCAGGGAAAAACAGCCTACACTTTGGGGCAATTAGTGCCTCAATTAAGAGCCATCTTCAGGTGAATTAAGCCTCAACATTGTGACAAGCAGCTGTACCATCTACTTACAATATAATCTCACAAGACTCTATTTCAGCATCATGGTCTGTCATCCTACTGAACATTGACAAGAGCTCAGAAGATATAAGCAGCACCGCACCTGACAAACAGGTGCAAGTTATTCATTATTAATGAAATATAGTTTCTTTGAAGAATAATACAAATACAAGTATCACAAAATATCTGTCAGAATGCTGCTAGAAATATATAATCATTTACATTCTTGCATAATTTCATTAGCAAGGTGTGTCTTGCCTCATGGCTAGACGGAGAGAAGCCAGCATGGACTACAAGACAAAGTCTGTGAAAATACCACAGTGAAATGCTTTTTCAGTCCTTCTTCAAGATAGTTAATACAACCATTTTATCTTTCACCATGAAAAATATGAAGGAAAAAATAGAGGGTAGTTACCGGTTTTGTTCTTCTTATACAGCACAGCATAGTTGTGGTATCCTTTTCTTTTCCCTTCTTTCCTTCCTTTTTTCCCTTTCACTTCTCTCACTCCCTCTCTCTCTCACTCTCGCTCTCTCTCTCTCGCGCGCGCTCTCTCGCTCGCTCACGCTCTTGCACTCACTCACACTGGGCTGTATCAACAGCTGAGTCGACTAATGCTTTTACTCATCACAATTTGCACACACGCTCACAGTCTGCCTGCTTGCCCTGGCTTCTCTCGCTCTTCTCTCTCTCTCTTCTCTCTTTCCTCTCCTCTCTCTCTCTCTCTCTGTGACTCGCTGCCTAACAATGACTGTGAATCCCACCCTTTAGGCCCCTCCTCTCTTCTCACCCACTCCCACTCCCTCTCTTCTCGCCTCTCTCTCCTCTCCACGCACCCCTCCCCTCCAGCCCTGAGTCCCCCGCGGCCGGTCCCACCCGTTGCGCCCCTCCTTCTACAACCCCCCCCCTCCACACACACCAACCCTCCACCCCACCCACACACCCACAACATCCCCCCAACAGCCCTCCCAGCATCTCCAGGCAAAACGGGCTTCGAGCCTCAGCACGGATGCCCCAGCCCCAGCCCCACCCTCCGCTGCACGGTTCCTCATATGAATGATTGAATACCTCCAATCTGTCCACAGACAATTCCCATTCTGGAGCAGTTTTACCCCACCACCCACCCCAACCCCTTCACACACCCAGCCCACCTCAACCCACCTCCCATCCTTCCTCTCCACCACACCCCCCTCCCCCCCACACACACACACACTGGGCGGTGGCCACCAGTACGATGTAGCCTTCTTCAACAGCTTCTGCCAATGACTAGTGTAATAGATATTTCTACCGTCATTGGCCTCCATATTTATTTATTTATTTTTTGCTGAGGATGATTATTAAATTTTCCCCTTCCCTACACACATCCCATTGTGCTGATTATTTTGTCATTTTTCTGACTGTAAAGACAGTGTATTTTACTTATGCCCCACACCTCTCCCTGCATAATAATGAATTAATTAACAGTGGGCTAACAGAGGAACGTTGTGTGTAAGAGCATCTTTTAATTCTCACTCTTTAACACAAGCTAATAATTGAAAAATGGCTAGGATTTTTTTTTTCTTTCTTTCTGTTTTTTTTTCCCTCACTCTCTTGCTCCACTGTGCTGTTCACATGGAAACAGCACTGAGAATCAATGGCCAAAGGAGAGCCCCTGGGTACCGATGGCAGACTGCTCCTGAAGGCCTACAATTCTCTCTCTCTTCTTCTTCTTCTACTTCTTCTCTTCCTCTCTATCTTTTCCCTTCTTTCCCCCCTTCTCAATCTCCAGATCTATTCAGTGTCTCTCCCTGTGTTTCTCCCAGTGTCTCTCCCTGTGTGCTGTGATGACCAGCAACAGCCCCCCACACACACACACACACCAGTAATAGAGAGAGATGGAGGGATAGAGGGCGAACGACCCCACCCCCACTCTGGCCACCTCACAACAGATGCAGGATGCGCAATAGAAGGCCGGGTCCCTGCATGCCTCTGCCCGATCCCCCTGGGCGTTGGCTGTAAGTCCACCTCAGCTCCTCTCCAGATCATCAGGGTGGTGTCTCAGGGGCCAACGTCCCCACGCCTGCCTGGTAGTCCGGCCTGTGCTGATGCCTATACATAGAAGTTACCCTGACGCAATAATTTTAATTACTCTTAGAAGGTTAAGCCAGAAGCTATTTGTGCTTAAGCAGAAGTGTTTGTGTGTGTGTGTGTTGTATTGTGTAGTTACTTACCACTGTGATAAGTAATATTCAGTGGGTGGATTCAGCATGATTATCTCCATTGGTTCTGGAAATCTAATTGTCTATGATAGAAGTTTGGAGGAAGAAATTTAAATCCATGCAATATGATTAATTAGAGATTAAAAATACCATGCTTATCATATTGTAATGGAGGAATTTAAGGACAACTAATCCGAATCATGGTTTAAAGACCAACTTATCTTATTTGGGAACAGAATGAATGTTCTTCTACCATCCCCTTTCGGGTGTGTCCGGGTTGCACAGGACGATTGTAAACGTTGCCCTTTGTGAGTTGTCAGAGAATAGAATCAAAAGCTAAAACCTAATGCATGTAATTTGAAACCTAACGCAGCATGCACGTTTAAGTGGACACTGGTTTAAATGCATTTCTCTAATAGCCGGTCCTGCTTGTGCAGAAATACTGTATGACCATAGAGGACTGGTTGTTGTGTGTAAATACAGGCTGCCCCACATGGATAATATGGCATGGACTGGGTGCCTGGTGTGCATGGAGCAGGTGGACTCCCCTGGGCTGTGGCCAGCCATGGACAGAGAGCGGAGGAGGATGTGTCTGTTCTCAGATCTCTCTCCAGTTCATTATTCAGGAGTTTTTTTTTTTCTGAACGACCACGGGTTGTCACCATGCAGGTATAATGCGGAAGACTCCAGTTCTTGCTCTTTTCTATTGAGCCCAACAATTGCTATTTCCTTCATTCGCAAAGGTTCGGATGTGAGATACGCAAATCTTGACACAGCGCAGATGCATCAAGTGTGCTGTAGACAAAAACTGGACATTAATTCAGATGCTTGGGAATTATAGTAGCCCCTTGAGACATGTGTGTGTGTGTATGTGTGTGTGTGTGCATGTTTATAGTCAGCAGATGTCGTCAACCCCCACCTGACACCCAAAAAGATCCACCAGTCTTTACAACCTCCCCTCCAACCACCACCACCACTACCAACCCCCCTCCCCTGCTCTCTCTTCCACGCGCTCACTTCCTCCTGCTATCACCATGGCAACGGCATGGAGCCGCCGCACAGCCGACTGTAGCCGCCCTCCCCCTGACTCTGATGAGTGTTGGTACGCAGACCCCGTGGACAGCATCAAACCTCCGCCTCCTCCAAGGTAATCCCTCACCATGGCAACCAGCCTGGAGCCGGCCCTGCCGCGTGCGCGTGGAGGCTCAGGACTGGTTCAGTCCTCCGGCCAGACCAGAGACCCCTCCGTTTTTTGTTTTTTTCCTTTTCCGGTTGTCAATGCCTGCCGTGAACATGGGGAGGCCAGCTGAGACCAGCCCCCTAGGAGCGGCCCGGGTGCCCTGTGTCCGCTACAGCGGTGTAATATGAATGTCAATAAATGAATCCATAATTCAACATGATTTCCTCAGGGACTGGGGCTTGTTCCCGTCACCACCACCACAGAGCCTGAGGTGCTTTGCGCTTGACTTGTGGAATGCTTTTGAAAATCGCAGTCATGCAAACAGCTCTGTCAGTAAACAGTTGCGTGATTATAAACTTGCTTTGTGTGTGTGTGTGTGTGTGTACTGAGCATTGTCAACCATGTTTAGTCTCTGTGGCTGCAGTGCATTTGCTAAATGAATCAGTGTAGGTGTGAGTAAACCAGCTTCCTTGCTCTCTGTAGTTCACCCTCCCCCCATATTACATATGGCCGTGTGTGCTGTGCCGGGCCCCTGCATCATTAACAGAGTAGTCCTTTCTGGTGTAAAAGCTTGATATTAGTTCAGTCTACAAGTATGATAGCTGATTAGGGATATAATGTAACCTCACGGTTATAGTGACCAAAATTATCATGGTTTTCGGTATTATCACAGTATTTCTAAAAGTGTATTCAATATGTTCAGAAAGCACTGATAGGCCTACACAAGCTGAAATAGTTTCAAAAAGTATCCCGTTCACTTTTTTCTTCATGTTTAATTGGCTATGTGCTTATAGCTAAACTTACCCTACCATAACTTGGAGTTTGCTATTTCTGTTATTTGGATGCAATGAGTGAGACCAAAGTAAGCGCTCAAAATAAAACTTTAGGCTACTGTATTCTCCTGATAACGTGAGTGGAATGGATTTAATGTGAACATAAAAAAACGCAGAGTGGCTACATGATACAGTGCATATTTGCAGTGAAAAAGTTCTGCCTTTTAAAATAGAATAGAATATCTTTATTTGTCACAGGTACAACAAAATTAAGTGCATTCCTTGTTCAGTGCAAAAGTAGCAATAAATAAGTAAAAAAGTCACTATGGACATCAGGTGTAGCCGAATCCGAATCGTAGTTAAAACCATCAATTAGACAACAGAATCAGTAGGGTACCAGTTTTGTTCCATTGTACCAGGCCTACTGTATGTCAAAAGCAGGCTGGGATGAAGCTGGGAAGGATTAAACACACGGTTTCCACACCGCGGTAATCAACAGTGATAGTCATGATGTTTGAAATGAAAACGGTAATTACTATCGTCAACATTTTTATTGCGGTTTACCATTATACCGGTAATCGTTACATCCCTATAGCTGATGTACAATCAGTACATCCTGTTGTGCTCCTGCAGTAAGAACGCAACTTCCTCTAACTTGAAAGTATATATAACGTTAAATGTAAATGTTTGGCAGCTAAATGGATTTATGACTCAGATGCTGGTATAATCTGTTTAAAATACAAATGAGATGAAGAGAGTTTGTGGTCAACAACAAATGGTCATGCATGCGGAAACAGGGGATGTTAGTGATATTAACAATAATGCAGCTGTTGATGGATGAACCGTCTGACCCTCTCTCAGTATTTAATCCCATCACCTCAGAAGTGAAAACCCCCATCATTACACAACTTAATCATACTGCAGTGATGAGAACCACACAGAGATCACACATACTAAAAAGCTGCGGTTTCATTTTTCTTAGAGGTGCTTTTTTCTGTTCTATTTTTGCAGTGCTGAGATCCATCTCAGGCCTATGACTGAAGCAGGTCAACTGCACCCCATCTTTCTCTCTCTCGCTCTCCCTCTCTCTCTTCCTCCCTCTCTCCTCCCACCTTACCTGCTGTTACTATTCGTGCCTTCAGCTCTATCCCCCTCCCCTTCCCTCCTCACTCGTTCCAGGTGTACAGTGTGACTACATCACCAAGGTGATCAGGTGCAGTGGCGCCTCCAGTCTGCGGTGCAGCGCCAGAGTCTGTATGTATGTAGGCCATCTGACGACGGCTGTCCTGGCTCTGGCTCTACTTCACCACATCTGCTCTGCCCCAGGCCAGGGTGTACGACAAGCTCGGCTGGCTCGCCAAAACACGGCAGCTTCGCCACCACACGCTGCCATGCAAAATTGATGCCTTGCTTACAACTGTGGATGTTTACGTTTCTGTCTCTCTCTCTCTCTCTCACTTTTTCATCTAAGCCACAGGGGTTGGCCTGACAAGATGACAAATTAGCTACTTTGGTTCCAAGATGGGAAAACAATGTAAGGGAAGATGGCAGAGTATATATGCATGTGGTTAGCGGGTGCGCTAGTTTGTATAATAGCTTTTGCTGAGCAGAATGCAATGCACAGGAACATTATACTTAATCATACAATCTACCCTTGGAGTCCAGAGCCAGACCGGTACAGGGCTATTTAGAAAACCACATTTTCTGTGTCATATACATGATGGAAGGTGGAGTGTAACATGGTCAAAATCAAGTCAAATCAAGTCAATAAGAACAAATAAAATGGATTATGATTCTGATGTCTTTGGTGTTTATTGACAAATTTGAAAATGCATGTTTTGTACAATAAAGAAATAGTCATGTTTTATTATTTTTCTTTTTTTGTTCATGTATTCTCTCATATGGATATGCATTTTCCAGAATATATACATTACTTCATAACAGAACACGGGTCTTTTGTTATGATGTTGTTTAGGTCTATAAAAGACAGCCTAAGGCAAGTTCTCATAAGAAATGGGAAAATCGGAAATTTATTTGCATTTTAACAGCAGTAAAGTGCTTCACTACAGACAAAATAAACAACATAAATATATCAAGTCTTTAAATAAAGAAGGACGTTGAAGAATTTCATGTATAAAATATAAATTCCAACATGAGAAAACAAAGAATCGAAGGGAGGCAATGCTTAAGATCTATCTGACTTTTAAAGCCATGGGGAGATTCAACCAAACCAACTTTCAGCACATCCTAATTGATCAAGTGATTCACAGTTTGACATTATTCTCATACATTCATCACATCCAAAATCAAACTTTGCCAGCAATTTAATTGTCAAAAGATTTAAGTTTAGTGTAAAAATCAGAAAAAACATCTACTGCTGCACGGGTTTCAATTTTGTTTTCTTTGACATTGAGATTGGCTCCACATTGTCAAAGCAA
Source organism: Alosa sapidissima (assembly GCF_018492685.1). Classification (NCBI taxonomy): domain Eukaryota; kingdom Metazoa; phylum Chordata; class Actinopteri; order Clupeiformes; family Clupeidae; genus Alosa; species Alosa sapidissima. Next base: position 12,460,651 of record NC_055971.1, on the reverse strand, counting down.
AAGCGGCAACAGTGTTCGTTAAAACACGGCTCACCGAATGCTTTGAGCGCTTTCAGAGGTGCCACTGACTAATAGACTGAAAGAGGACTGAAAAAGGCGTTATGATGAGACACGGGCCAAAGTGAAATGAATGGAAG